>NC_090932.1:120629242-120932272 GCF_040938575.1 Ambystoma mexicanum | reverse complement strand
AAAACCAAGTGAGGGAATCCTCGCCCAGCATTGAGAGAAATAAAGAGCCATGGGCGTTCCACCCATAGGCAGGTAATGCCGGAAACACAAACAAAGCAGGACAACTGGGTTGCACGCCCAGTGCTCTGGCAGGAACAGATTTGGGCGCCTGAACCAGACAATCTCGGCAAACTAAGGGCAGTAACCCACAGAACAGCACGCAATACAATACAGCTGGGCTGACACGGACACATAACCTGCAACCTGCGGGGAAGAAGCAAGGGCATAAACAGCCACAACCATGCTCTGAACGTTGCCACACACGAGGGGCCACATAAAAGCACAAAGGAAGGCAGCACATCACACAGCATTGCAAAACTGGCAGCAAAGGAGGTGCCCATACCAACTCTAAAGAGTATTGTAGGCCGCCGTTGATCCCCAAATACACCACTGAGAGGACACGAGTACCTCGAAAAGTGCAAGCAAGCAACAAATTAACCACAAGCAAGCAAGTAATCCACAAAATAAATGGTCCCCTGGCAATACTTACTGTCACCGCAACTCCCCAGCACACTAACTCCATAGTCCATAAAACATAGCCGGCACAACTAGAATCTGGGAAGAGAAGCCTTTGAAAGAATAGGGGAGCAGGCTATGTACGATAACAAAAACCACTGTGCTGCAATCTGCAATAAGAAATAAGTGGAGGAAGCACGAGGGAGATTTCAAAGAACGGAAGGGACAATCAGCAAAACCCTCCCATCAAGAACTGCTGGAGTCGACCAGATCAGAGCAACAACGCTAGGAAATTGCACTGCTGAACTCCAGGGAACAACGAAGAACAGTTGGACCGCACACCCTGTTGCCCCGCCAACTGTGACATTGAGCAACCACATCAGACTGTTGCTCGCAACATAGAATTTGCCCCCAAGTAACACACCTGACAAGGAGGTTGGCATGGTTAAAGACAAAGGGAGAAGGACCGCAAAGCAAAGCAACATGGAGCAATACACAATATCATCACCGACTTCAGTGTTAGACCAAGGGAAAACGGCTGCTACTGAGGACAGCGAAGACAACCTCTCTCTCAAGGACGTAATGAACGCAATAGCCAGCTCGAGATCCTCTATGGAGAAAAGAATGGATGGTATCAGTGCAGAAGTATCCCTCCTTGCCATGATCTACAAAAACTCACCTCTCGCACAGCAGAAGCGGGGACCTGCATATCTGAAACAGAGGACAGTTTGCGATCCATGGGTCAACAGATGACTAGAGTACTGGGACGAATGAAGATGCTGGAGGAACGAGTAGAAGAGGGAGAGGGTCACTCACGACGGAATAATGTACGAATACTCGGGCTGCCCGAGAAAATTGAAGGCCCCTCCATGGAACTATTCCTTGAACAATGGTTGTCTGACCTGTATGCCCCAAAGACATTCTCGAAGTTTTTCTCTATTGAACGTGCCCATCGGGTGCCAATGGGCACACCAACTCCTGGCGCACCACCACATACAGTCATAGCAAAAATCCTAAACTACAGAGATCACGACACGGTGCTACAGGTGGCGAGAACCAAGAGATCCATAACGTACAAAGGCTCGAAAATCACCTTCTTTCCAGACTTCACCAGGGAAGTACAAAAGGCACGACAATCCTTTGACCAGTTCAAAAGACGACTATAGGCGCAAAACATAAAATATGGCTTACTGTTTCCGGCGCAACTAAAAATATAACACAAGAGCACAACTGTACATTTCACTGACCCTAAATAAGCATGGAACTGGGTGGAACGGAACCTGGAGGGTGACTGGGACCCATCGACCAGATGGGTATGTGGACGAATTAGACCACGGCTAGATAGATCGCCGAATCCACGTCTGCTGCTACCACAAGAAGAACCACCTCAAAGAGAAGACGACTGAGGAGACCAAACATAGACCACAACAAAATGGCTACCCTCAGACTGGCGAAATGAGCAATCAGGAATCATGCCACAAAATGGCACAAATACCCCTACACACAGCACCAAGCTGGCAGCCTCGATCAGAGGGCCCCCACAATCCCCTTTTCTTTTTGGACTTTCCCCCCCTTTTTTCCCTTTGGTTAAGTAAGAGATTGTTAGGCTGACACCCTACCTTCTTAAGGGTCAGCATTGTTTGGGCTACAGGTACTTCAAGTTGGGATGGAGCATAGGGAGTGGGAGGGAGGGGAGAGTTTGAAAGGTTTTTGTTGCTTCAAGGCTACCACATGTTCTCGTTATGTGTTGAAAGACTGAATAGATGGAAGACCTTATTAGAATACCAAAGCCCTTGAGAAATGAGGGTTAGATACACACTGAACATCTTTACTTGCCAAAGGACAAACAAAAGCAATGCCTACACCCCAGATGACAACGCATTCACCCACACCCATGAATGCCCAAATGGCCCTGCAAGACACTAAGACCCGAGCCTTAAAGCTCCTTACATGGAAAGTGAATGGCCTAGGAAACGGTCTGAAGAGACGCCTAGTACGACAGTTTCTGAATAGGCACAGCCCAGATATAGGTTTCTTAAATGAAACCCACTTAGCGGGAACAACAAGCGCACTCTTCAAGCGGTCCAACTATCGTACGGCAATTCAGGCAAGCTTCACGATGGGAGCCAGGGGAGTAGTAATACTAATACACAACAGACATCCCTTCACCCTAACGAGAGTAACACAAGATACCGGAGGCAGATTCACACATGTTACAGGCATGCTATGGAATAAAACATTCTCCTTGATACCAATCCACTCCCCACCTACACTACTAGCCACATTAATAGACAACATTACGCCCTTGCTGGTCAATGACACTGCGGACATCCTAATCCTGGGGGGAGATTTCAATGATGTTATGGATAATGCACGGGATCGCACGCACTTACATAGTAGAGACCCCAATGCCCGAACTAAATTAGCCACAATCGCGGACGCATTTGGATTTAGAGATGTGTGGTGCAATTTACACCCTGAGAAAAGGGAATACTCCTATCACTCTGGAGTACATGCGTCAATGTCACGACTAGATTACTTTTTTGTACCAGCACCAATACTACACACGGCGAAACAAGCAGAATATCTCCCAATTGGCATCTCGGACCACTCCCCCCTACTCATGACGATCACGACCTGTAAACCACTCCCGCCACCGGTATGGAGAGTAAATAATTATCACCTGGGCTCCCCGGAACTGATAGAACACTTACAGAATTCCAGTAAAACATACTTTGAGTTAAATGAAGAGTCGGTAGACTGCGCTGTTACACTATGGGAAACCTATAAACCTGTGATCTGAGGGGAGATTATCTCCTGGACTGCAGCACAATGGAAAACACACCTGAAATTGTTAAAAGAGGCAGAGGCAAAGGTTAGGCGGGCGGAGGAGTCACACCTAGCCCAGGATCTTCCCGATACAAACAGAGACCTGGTACTGGCCCAAAAAAAGCCACAAAACGTGGCCCTAGAAAATGCTAAACAAGCCCATGCGGCAATGAGAGCCAGAATTTACGAAACAGGAGACAAAGTGGGCAAGATACTAGCGTGGCTCGAAAGGAGGGATGAGGGACACAATCATGTGAGAGTAATTAAACCCCAAAATGCGGAACTGCGCACGACGGACAAGGATATCACAGAAGAGTTCACAAGATACTATGAAGGGCTATAGAGGGCCCCTGAAGCTCCCCCTGAGACCTCCATACTCAATGAGATCACCCTCCCCTCCCTAAATACCAAACAGGTAGCTAGCCTAGAAAAAGAAATCACGGAGAAGGAGATAATAGAAGCTATGATGCAGCTCCAATCCGGGAAGACACCGAATGGCTTTCCCATAGAAGCCTGGAAAAAGATAGGAGGCAATGAATTGGCCCCCCAACTACTCAATATGTACCAACAGGCCAAAAGCTCAGGGAGCCTACCAGCAGACCTATGGAAAGCTACAATAATCGTAATACCTAAAGCAGATAAACCCCCAGACAAATGTAGCTCATACAGACCAATATCCCTCATCAACAGCGAGGCGAAAATCCTGGCCAAATTGCTAGCGACACGCCTACAACAAGTCATAACATCCTTAATTCATCCAGACCAATGTGGCTTTATGCCAGGTAGGTCCACAAGGATGAACATACGGAGGATACACCTAGCCATTGAACGTGCTCAGACCCTAAACGTCCCCTTGGGAGTGCTTGCAATAGACCTCAGGAAGGCATTTGATTCCATCTACTGGGGGGCACTCTGGGAGGTCATGCACAAGATGGGGTTTAGCGAACAGTTCCTAGCCTGGGTTCAACTGTTATATCCCGCTCCAACGGCTGAAGTGAGGGTAAATGGCTGGACGTCACGATCCTTTGCCCTAGGAAAAGGGACAAGACAAGGTTGCCCCCTGTCAGACCTCCTTTTTGCACTGGCTATGGAGCCACTGGCCCAGCTGCTGAGAGACACATGTACCTGGGGGCTATCTCAGGTGGGCCTGGATGGGAAGACAGAGGGGGTCATTACGACCCAGGCGCTAATTGCGCCAACTTTACCACCATGGTGTAAACTATGTTTACACCATGGTGGATGGCGGATTCACCGCCCCATTCCAAGGTGAGTGGGGCGGTAAATCCCCATTTCCCATTTTCCCTTCCCCATTCCCATTTTTGCCCCATAGGGCATAATGGGAGTGGGGAAGGCGCTAATTACGCCACCGTAAATTACGGTGGCGTAATTAGCATCATGGCAGGTTAGCGCCATGGATTTTAACGGCTGCTATAAGCAGCCGTTAAAATCGGAATCAGGCGTTAAGGGTTAACGACGGCGTTAACCCTTAACGCCTGAGTTGTAATGAGGCCCAGAGTCTCATTGTATGCAGACAACCTATTGATATACCTACGAGACCCCAAGGCGACATGCCCAGTGGTGACTGGGCTGCTACAAAAATATGGAGCCTTTAGCGGCCTAAGGGTAAACTGGTCTAAATCTCACTATTCCTTTCAACCATTTAGGCGAGGAAACCCCTTTTCCCTGCCCATATAGGATTGCATCTAACCATTTCCAATACCTAGGTAACTGGATCACGAGAAATCTTAATGACTACATACCCAACAACTTACAACCCATTACGGAACGCTTCACAAGAGATGTGCAGCATTGGATGTCTCTACCCCTGACCCTACAGGGACGGGCGGTACTGTTCAAAATGCTAGCACTCCCCCGCTACATGTACATATTACAGAACCCCCCACTATACATACCTATGAAGACGTTCCAAAAAATAGATTCTACACTTAGGAATCTCCTCTGGGGAGGAGGGCATCCGAGGATAGCCCTTCGAACATTGCAAAGGTCAATATGGGAAGGAGGCATTGGTCTACCAAGACTACAGACATACTACTGGGCTAGCCAGATGTTGGTTATAAATGACACACTACACGCCAAAACTACACTACCACATGTGAGAGCATCACCTCCCATAGAGTAATACGCTGCGAAACGCAGACCAATCCCCCGAGACATGATATCACAGACGTCTCGTATCTGGGTGGAGGCACACGCCTTCATAGGCTGGGAGGACAAAGTCACACCACTGCAACCATTATGGAACAACAGGAACCTCTCTGAAGTGAGCAAATTGCAGAAATGGCCAATATGGGTGAGACATGGAATAGAAAGAGTGAAAGACATAATAGTGAGAGGAACTATTTGACCCTTTGAAGACCTAACTTTGACCTTTAACCTCCCAGAGGCAGAACGATATCACTACACACAGCTACGGCATGCATTACAGCAACACCTCCCCATTCTCTCTGACATGCCAGACGGCATGACCTTAGAACGAAACATAGTCATAGAGCACATTCAGGCTAAGGTTACCACAGTCATGTACAGCGCAATCACCTCCTTTGCAACTCCAGAACTGACAAGTCTAAAGTCAAAATGGGAGAGAGAAATGGGGGAGATTGTGTCGGAAGACTGGGTGCAGATCCTAATGTACCCCTGCGAAACCGCCATATCGGCGAGATTACGCTTGGTGCAACTGAAGATATTGCGTAGAGTCTACATCCAGAGGGTAGCCCTGTACCGCTGGGGTAAAATAGCAGAACCTAACTGTCTACGCTGTCGAGTGGAGGAGGGAACCTTCTTTCACATTCTATGGGAATGCTCGGATGTAAGTCACTATTGGCAACAATGTTGTAATATTTTGTCAAGGGTCCTGAACCAGACGATACCCAGAGACCCCAAACTGCTGCTATTGGGAGTAGACAGTGAGATAGACAAGTCAAGGTACGAAAAACTTTGCCTCGCTACTACAACAGCGGTAATAAAGAGAAACATAACACACTTGTGGGGTGCAGCCGAGCCACCGCAAGTGGGCCAATTGTTCACGGATGTGCAGGTATGCATTGCCATAGAAAAGAGGGTATACAGGGCCAGAGGATGCCCTGAAAAAGCAGAAAAGATTTGGCAACAGTGGGAAGAAATGATATGAACCTTTGTAACCACAACTCCGCTCATGTAGGAAATAGACATTGTAGTAAGAAAACCTGGCATAGGAAATACTATATATGACGTATGGCACCCCTTTTTCTAATTAGGAACTACTATTGCCTTGTCCATATATTTTTGGGGTTTTCTCTACATTGTTAAATGCGGCCATAGCCTCTGACCACCAGCCGGGTGACCTTCTTCAGCCGACTTGAGGTTCAGACAGCTTGGCAACATGAAGTGAATACTGACTGAATTTTCAGTCTGGTTTTATATTGGCACTTTGTTTCACTATGCACTTTATTCTACAACAATATGCTGCTATTTAGAGATGAGCTCGTAACAAAATTTAAAATTTAATATGTATGTTTTAAACAAATGGAATTTAAATAAAATATTCATGTTTTTCAATTATTGTTTGGTTTATATGGCCTGATCTGTGATTCCGAATTTCGGGGGCCCCCTCTCTCCCCAACCCATTGCCGGTCACCACTTTAACTTGAATTTTGTTTCCGCTGACACACTCTCTGTTCACTATATAGGAAATACTATATGTCACTTACTTGTACTCATCTTCCATCTAATGTTAATGTTATTGTTGTTCTCTTTAAGCTCTGGTCCTGATGGGACCAGATGTTGTATATTTGTTCTTTTTCTATGCAAAAAACCAATAAAATGTGTCATTAAAAAAAAAGAAAAGTATACACAACTCCCTATTTAAATTGTAGACAAGTTTGAGCAAGAGTGAAAACTGAGCAAAACGGCAGAGTGAAAACCAAGCAGAAATGGCACACTAACAATTTCTCAAAAGGGAAGGAAAGGACACGTTATACAGATGTATACTCTTTAACACACCAGCAACACTTCCCAATAAGATTGTGAACAAGTTAGGCAAGGCAGTACTTTAGCATACGCAATGCTGAGGTGAAAACCAAGCAAAATGGCACTTCACAAATTTAAAAAGAGGGAAGGAAAAGGTGGTTATAAGAGTTAGGTGCACCAACACATTTCTAGGTGAGAAGCAGTCTAGAGAAGGCAGCTGTAACAGATTTAGCCAGAGTCAATAGGCCTGTGCCAGAGTCAATGGTACAGGGCAATGAGCCCAGGAGCAAAATGTTCTAGTAGCTGCAGTCAAGTCTTTGTTTAACGATTCAAAAAGGCGGTTGCAGAAGGTGAAAGACAATGTTAGATGATAGGGGCGGCCAACCCAGTAAGTAAGTAAAGGATTTAAAACACCTTTAGCAGTACCCAACGAAACGGGAGGCCTGGCAGAACAATGTACCTTAAAAGTGGAAGAGGCTCCTGCGGTGGCGGTAGTTCCTGGCAGTTCCTGCAGTTCGGGAGATCAGCAGAGGAAGAGAGGCTCTCATCCTGGAGGAAGGTTCGAGTTACTGCACTGCCCAGGGATGAAACCAGACACGATGCTGCCAAAACGAATAAAAGGTACACTCCTTTAAATCGCGGTCGTGGTGGATGGGTGCCTGGCTATCCAGTCTCCGAGTGCCGGGCACTGGTGATTCGACCAAGGCAGGTCCTGGAAGGCGATTGGTGAACTGGTTGGCCCCACCACCTCAAGGGAAGAGACTTGCAGAGGAAGATCTTTGCAAGTTGTTGGAGAAAAGTGGTGAGGATCTGCAGCAGGGTTTCACCGGGGGTTCAGTCGTTGCAGATGTCTTCAGCGTCTCTCCTCTTCGGTTTCTTAGTTCCAGTGGCGACGTCTTGTCCGCAAGTCCTCAGGACCCTGCTTTTATGCAGCAGGACCCCCATTTATAAAGCCTAGCTGTCACTCACAGAGTGGGGTGGCTCTCTGGTGGGAGAACCCCCCAGCCTATCAGGGCAGAGTGCGACTTGGGTTGTGTAGGCAACCCTGTCCAGGGTGCCTCTTCCCCCTCCCACCCATCCTGTCTACACCAGACTCAGTGGCGATGAGAGGAGGGCTTCTGTGCAGAAGTCCACCAAAAGGACGAACAAAGGATCACCGACCCTGGTTAGGATTATAGAGAAAGACACGAGAAAGAAATATAATAAAAGTTCTGGCAATAAAAACCTACCAGAGTAAAGTTAATATTAAAATAACCCGGCGGTATGTCAGAGGCTGTCACAAAAAGTGGTAGCCTCGAACAATGGTAAAATCCCATAGAGAAATATTTGCGGTCGAATATTTACAGTAGTAACCATTGCCACCAGCCAGAAACTTTTGAGAGAGGGACTATACGGTACCCCCTCGAAAATAAACACTAGGCAAAAACTATTAACCCTTTCCAGTACTTCCATAGTAAGATGGGTTGTACTGGTTTAGTTCATAATTATTGACTATTAAAGTCAATGGGGACTTTACATGCCCTGGGAGACAGTAGTCAGTCCCAGGGTATGGAGTCTATGTTTGGGGGTCACTATGACACCCCTGTGGTACGACATGGAGGGTGCTGTGTACCACACATGTTAAAAAGATGATTCCTATGAGGGTGAGAAAACCCCATAGACCATAAGCACACAAGATAGTCTAAAACACACTCTAGCAATCTGTCTAAGAGTGGGGAAAAAGGGTCTCACTCTTAGCAGGAGAGAAAAATAAACCCTTCAAATCCAGCAAAGCTGCTGGGGGACTCTATGACTCTATAGGTAAGGGAAATTAGCCCTAGAAGAGAATTCTCCCTAACACCCATGGCAGGGGTCCAAAGATCCCTCCCTCACATCCTGCCTACCTAGACTATCAGGTGCCTTTAAGGAGGGCTTCTGTGCAGAAGCCTGCCAAAAGACAGCGAACAAAGGAATAATTCCCGGTTTGGCACGCGGAGTAAAACACGAGAAAGACTTTAACAAAAACAAATGGCAAATAAACCCAGCCGGAACCAAAATAAAATGTATTTGGTCAAGCGGGTTTATGTTTGATGCTAATATAATAGACTAAAACATTACCACGTTTATATAAGATAATTGCGGTAGAAACGTTAGGGTAGATAACACTGCCACCAGCCAAGTCTTAATGTTAAGGGAGTGAAACAATGCTCCGAGAGGCAAAGACAAAAAGCGATAAGAGTTAACCCTTTCCAATACTCCATGTAAGATGGGGTGTAGTGGGTCGGTGGTTTAAAGTGACTACATAAAGTTGATGGCAACTTTACATGTTTCTGGGGGACAGTAGTCAGCCCCAGAAAAATGGAGTAAGGGGGAAGTCTGAAAGACAATCCTGTATCACTGCACTGAAGGTGCTGTGTAACGCACACAAAAAGTGGTGCTCATGGAGTAGGTGAGGCTCCAGAGCCCAAGAACACACAAAATGGTAAAAACACACATGGCAAAACACATGAAAGAGTGGGAAAAAGATTCACACTCTTACCAGGTGAAAAAAGTAAATCCTAGAAATCCAGCAAAGCTGCTGAGGGACTCAGTAGGTAAGGGAAATTAGCCATTTATGAGAATTCTCCCTAACACTTGCCCCCACCCCCCGAGACTAAGTATAAACATCCTAGAGAGACCATCAGCATTTTGGTGGTGACATCCTGCTCTGTGCTTAATGGTAAAATCAAACCCTTGCAGGCAGATTGACCATCTCAGAAGTTTTGGGTTTTCCAATTTCATTTGCATTAACCATCTCAAGGGTTGGTGGTCAGTTTGGATTATAAAAGTAGATACATACAAGTATGGTCTAAACTTCTTCAAACTCCAGACAATGGCAAAGCATTCACATTGTATGGTTGCCCACCTTGTCTCCGGTTCCTTCAGTTTCCTACTGATGAAGCAAATGGGGTGCTCCCTACCTTTCTCATAAATTGACTCTGTACTGAACCTATACCTATATTGGAGGCTTGTGTCTGCACAATGAAGAGTTGGTGATAATCAGGAGGTCTTAGGACTGGAGCTTGATAAAGGGCTTTATTCAGGCTTTCAAAGGCTTGAGTGTACTCCTCATTCCATCTAACCTTTTTTGGGAATTTTGGAGAGGAGATCACATTCAAAGGAGAAGCTATGGTCCCATAGTTCTCAATACAATTCCTGTAGTACCCACTGAGACCTAGGAAAGCTTTCACTTGAGTTTGAGTAGTAGGGGTGGCCCAGTTTTGCACAGCTTGCACTTTGCTGGGCAATGGCCTTATCTCACCTCCTCCTAACTCATGACCAAGGTAGACCACTTTACTCTGACCAATTTGATATTTTCTTGCCTTTATGGTCAGATGGGCCTGCTGAAGAGCCTGCAAAACATATCCCATGTGATCAATATGTTCTATCCATGTAGGGCTGACCACTGCAATGTCATTGCAAAAGGGTTGGTGATAATCAGGAGCTCTTAGGACTGGAGCTTGATAAAGGGCTTTCTTCAGGCTTTCAAAGGCTTGAGTGCACTCCACATTCCATCTAACCTTTTAGGGAATTTTGGAGAGGAGATCACATTCAAAGGAGAAGCTATGGTCCCATACTTCTCAATGCAATTCCTGTAGTACCCAGTGAGACCTAGGAAAGCTCTCACTTGGGTTTGAGTAGTAGGGGTGGCCCAGTTTTGCACAGCTTGTACATTGCTGGGCAATGGCCTTATCTCACCTCCTCCTACCTCATGACCAAGGTAGACCACTTTACTCTGACCAATTTGACATTTGCTTGCCTTTATGGTCAGGTGGGCCTGCTCAAGAGCCTGCAAAACATATCCCAGGTGATCAATATGTTCTTTCCATGTAGGGCTAAACACTGCAGTGTCATCCAAGTATGCCATGCAGAAGTCCTTCATCCAATTCAGAACTTGATTAACCATCCTTTGAAATGTAGCAGGTGCATTCTTTAGTCCAAAAGGCATTACCTTAAACTGGTAGAGGCCTGCTCGGGTAGAAAATGCAGTTTTCTCCTTGGCATGGTCTGTCAGTGCTATTTGCCAATAGCCTGAGGTTATGTCAAATGTACTGAGGTACTTGGCTGAACCAAGTCCATCCACCAGTTCATCTGTCCTTGGCAAAGGATGGGCATCAGTCTTAGTGACTGCATTTAGAGCTCTATAGTCTACACAGAATCTCAACTCCTTGGATCCTGCCTTTGGTACTAGAACAACTGGACTAGACCATGGACTTGTAGAGGGCTCTATAACCCCGAGATCAAGCATCTTGTTGTCCTCTCCTTTGGTGTGGGATCTCACATGTTCTGACATTCTGTAACCCCTGCTTTTGACAGGTAAACAGGCCCCAAGGGGTCAAGCCTGGTGATAAAGAAAACAGAGAGGTAAACTGATTCAACAGAACGTTGCACTCCTCCTGTTGTTCAGAAGTCAGCTGAGAAGAGATATTAACTCCTTCTATCTGTTCATCTAAAGGTTGGCCTCTGAGGAGGTCAGGTAGAGGTTCACTCTCCTCTTCCTCTTGAGCTGAAGCTAGAAGCAAACCTCCTACTTCTGGTCTCGAGACATAAGCCTTTAAACGGTAGGTGTGAAAGACTCTGGGAGGCTCCTTAGGTCTGCCTAAGTCCACCAAATAGTTAACCTCTCCAGTTTGCCCACAACCTTGAAGGGTCCTATCCATTTGTCCTGCAAGTCCCTCTGCCTTGTTGGCACCATAAGTAGTACAAGGTGGTCTTGAGTAAACTCAACCATGTTGGACTTCTGGTCATGCCAATGTTTGACCAAAGCCTGACCTGCTTTCAAGTTATCACTTGCTTCTGCCATCATGTGTGAAATTCTCCTCCGGAGACCTATCACATAGTCAGTCACTCTGACTGGCTTGGGGGAAGGAGCACTCTCCAACTCCTCCTTAATCAGGGCCAATGGACCTCTGACAGGATGGCCATAGAGAAGTTCAAAGGGTAACCAACTCCCTCCTGAGGGACTTCTCTAAATGCAAAGAGAAGGCATGGCAGTAGAAGGTCCCATTTTTTTCTTAAGGTGTTCTTCTAAAACACCTATCATGCTCTCCATAGTACGATTAAACCCCTCTACCAGTCCATTTGTTTGTGGCTGGTAGGCTGTAGAGAACTTGTAAGTGACACCACAGTTTTCCCACATGGCTTGCATGTAGTGGGACATAAAGTTGGATCCCCTGTCGGATATCACTTCCTTAGGAAACCCTACTCTGGTAAAATTACGAAGTAGAGCCTTAGCCACAGCATGAGCCATAACAGTTCTCATAGGTATGGCTTCTGGGTATCTTGTAGTATGGTCTACTACAACCAGGATAAACCTGTTCCCTGAAGATGTGGGAGGGTCAAGGGGACTGACAATGTCAACGCCCACCCTCTCCAAAGGAACTCCCACCACTGGGAGAGGCACCAGGGGTGACACATTATTGGCTCCACTCTTGCCAGAGGTTTGGCAAGTGTGACAGCTCCTACAGAATTTGTCCACTTCTGAACCCATCTTAGGCCAGTAGAAGTAGAGAGAGAGCCTTTCCTTGGTCTTCTTGAAACTCAAGTGACCAGCCAAAGGTATCTCATGGGCTAACTGTAGGAACTGGAGTCTGTTAGCAAGGGGCACTACAATTATTTTGCTGTCCCCAGGGATAGACTCTGTCGTTTCACTGTAGAAGAGTCCATCTTCCCAGCTTAACCTGTGCTTTCCAACTTCTTGCCCATCATTTTGGTTAGGCGCCTGTGGTCGAAGACCTTCAAGAGTAGGACACTCTCTCTTTCCTTTGCTAAAGTCTGCCTTGTTTGGTCCACCTTCTGCCAGTAAAGACTGCCGCTCAGGATGGTCAACAGGGTCAAGATCTTCAACTAAGACAGTGTCTTCTTCCAGATCTTACTCTTCAGATGCTGGTTCAACCAGACAAGGTTGCACCTTACATTCAGCCTCAGCAGGTGGAGTGATCACAGGTGTGATCGTGGACAATCTCGGTGATGTCCTTGTTGGTAGCACAGGGGTGCTGTCTGACTTTTTTCTGGAGGTCTTGAGTTTCCCCTTTGCCTCTGTGTTTCTAGAAATGGCAGTGAGCAACTCCTGTGGAGTGGGAGTGATATTTTCTTCCATCATCTCCTCTGGAGAGCCTCTCAAGGTTCTCTCCCTTGCAGACCTTGTGAGCTCCTGTTTCCTTTTACTGGGAGGCCTGGGGGTGCTTGACACAACTGGACTCTCCAAGGCACTTCACTCTGCACACTAACAGGTATTTTGCCAGCCATATCATTACACTGGATGAGAGCTGGTAACTGGGGAAGCATTTGCACAGGGCCTCCAGCTAACTTGGTGAGGTGTTTGGGTGCCTTTAGCAACATCCTCCACCTTGAAAAATGCACAGTTTTGCTGGCTCCAGTGTCTCTGATGGCAGGGGTTTCCTGACCATTCACAAGAACACTATCTTTACAATACTCTTTCGTATTATCTGGGATGGAATTATATACATCTACATTATGTTGTTCCCACAAGCCCAGGGACACTAAAGAAACACTAGCTGAGACTCTCATGGGTTCGTCTGCCTGTAGGCGAAAGTTTCCACTTGCCATAGGTACTTCTTCCTCTGGGGAGAAGGATAGGGAGATAGTGAGGACCCCTGAAGGTTTACCCTTACATCTGGGATCCCCTTTCACATGGTCAGTAGACCCACAAACATAACATTTCCCAAATGTCTTAATGAATGGGGGTTTGTTCTGACCTCCATCTTGTTTGGGTCCAGATGGTGCACTAGCCTGATTTGGTTTCCCTTGTAGTTTACCCTTAAGTTGCTGTTTGTGGCCCACTTTTGGATTGGAGGTATTAGAATTATCTTTGCTGTCTTTCTTTGGCTGTTTCCCCTCATCCTTTTTCTGAATAGCCCCAGAATCCTTGTGAGTAGCGCTGTTGGCAACCCACACGTCAGCAGCCTTAGCTAGCTTCTTTGGATCTATCACCTTAGAATCAGCCAAGTGCTGTCTGTGCTCAGGAGAGCAGACATCAAAAATGGACTCCAACATAACAAGATTTCTCATTCCTTCATAAGTGTTTACTCTGTAACCCTTAATCCAACCATCTAAGTTTTTCAAAAACTCACATACCCAGGTAGCCCAAGGTGTACCATCATGCTTTTTGAGGGTCCTAAACCTCTTAAGGTACTGGGAAGGGGTCTTCCCAAATCTAGCAATTAAAGCTAGCTTCACACACTCATAATCCATCCTATCCACCTCCCCCAAATCCATTACAACATCAGATGCAACAGTGGGTAGCCTAGAGAATAGCCAGGGAAGTAATTGATTCCCTGTGAGACCTTGAATACCATGGTTATATTCAAACATTGCCAACCAATCTAAAATATCAAGCTTAACCTCACACATACCCACCATTTCTTTAGGCATGCAGGATCTCTTAGGACTGGAAGACCTAGAAGACTCTGGGAGAGAAGCATTTTCAAGAGTCAATCTTTTGATTTCAAGTTCATGATTCAACTCCATTTCTCTGAGCTTAAGTTCTTGGTGTTTTTGTTCGGTTTGAGCATTTAAACGTTTGAATTCCAGTCCAAGCCTCATTTTCTCTGGAGCAATGAATTCAGGACTGATTGTAGGACCTATGGGGGTCCCAGTGGACAAGTGTTGAGGTTGCTGAGAAGGCAAGGGGCCAGCGAGGCCTACATTAAGAGACACATCTACCTCTTCCAACTCATCATTAATAGGCACCCTCCTCAATACTTTCCACATTTGCTAGAGAGCCAGGCATTTCAGACCCACTCCCTAGACTTTGGTTCTTTAACAACTTTTCAACTAATTAAATCTTTTTGCCTTTGGCAGAGAGTTTCCTTTCTTTACACATGTTTCTTAAATAATCAGCAGTGTAAATCAGGAGGGTCTCCTGACTGTGGCTTTCCATACCAGACATGAATAATATAGCTTTTTAGTGATGTTAGCCTTGTGGTTAGTTGATCCAAGGTAACAGCAGTACTCTAACTGTAATTACGATACTTTTATCCTCACCGCTGTACACCAGTGTTAGGCAGAATTATATGCAGTACCCTTTGGGAACACCACACACAATTAAGACTACAAATGACAGTACAATTTCACCTTTGATACAAGCCTGTACTACACCGTTATAGAGGTAGCAGTAGCGGAGCAGCCAGACTTATCTCAAGAGTAAGTGAGCAGTACAAATAGTTACACAAAGGACAGCATTTACTATGATTCAGGCAAACACTGACTCAAGGTTTCTAAGTAAAAGAATATATATTTATTTACTCAACAGATGTATACCATTTCACTATTCTAAGTAAATTTAAAATCACAATGATAAATACACCACACCACTTCCCTTGAATTCCAGACAAGGTAAACTCACAAAATGAATTGGGAGCAAAATGGCACTCCAGCAATTTAAAAGGGAGGGAAAGAAAAAGTTTTTTTTTAGTTTTTTAAAAATTTGATTTAGTTGAAAATATCAACTTTTCAAATTTGACAATCATACAAAATACTTCACTCTCATAACAATTAATTAAAAACGTTTACAACATAGCATCACACATGAAACAAAAAACAAAAAGCAAGCAATTCATTACTTATTATTCAAAACATAATTGATCATTAAGACATAATGATTATACAACAAGAGATCTCAACAAATGATCTCTATCCTTGTTGTACAGTTCTAAATTTAATAGACCATACCATTACATGTGATGCTGCACAAAGAGCTACCAGCCCCACCCAGAGTGTTCACTTTTTTCACTTTTGCTCCTGCATCAGCGTTGCATATAAAAAGTGAACTATTGCCACTCTCACTGCCAGTTGGTATTAGCAAAAATTTTTTGATAGATTTGTGATCTTTCCACTGGGCAGTGAGATGCAAGAAGACCCTTAAAAAATAGATCACGTCTCTCCACCAAGGACTGCCAGTCGACAATCAGGTGCTGTAAAGATTCCTTTACATCGATGTTTCCACAGAACCGACAATAATTTTGTGCAGATGGGATTTGCTTATGTTTCGCTAACTCCTCCTTGGTCGGCCACAGATTAACTGGCCGATTCATGGAATTAATGTGCGCTGACATTTTCGGCGAAAGCGTGTGAATCGCAGTGCCAGTGCGAAAATCGCAGCGAAACCCACGCACAGCGATTCATGGAAGTCCGTGCGCGTGGAAATCCCAGGATGTGCGCCAAAATTCTGTGTGGCGCATGCTGGCGCACACGTCTCCAAACAGCATGCGCTACGCGCACAGCGAAATCGCACATAGCGCAGCGCACACAACAAAAGTAGGAGGAACAGGGGGCGTGACATGCGGAATGGGGAACAACTCGTGAAAATGTGGGCGTCACAGGGGAAAGACAGGAGGCAAATGCGTGGAATGCCCACACGCACGTTCAAAACACGTATTCATGGAATTGAACGCCAAAAAAGACGCGCTAATCCAGAAACACGTATGCCAGCAGAAAGCAGGCGTACGTGGACCCACGCAGCATAAAAGTGTGCGCAAACAACAAACAAGCTCAGACGCCAGGATGAATATACCGTTCCTAGCAGCAGTGGTCGTGGGATACCACAGGAGGATGAGGAGGATAGTCAGGTCCAGAATTTTTACACCCAGAACCAGCCTTTTTGGGATGCCTGATGACCAGGTGTATAAGAGGTACAGGTTTCCACCTCACATAATACTCGACCTGGTCAGTGAGTGGGAGGATGACCTCACATCACCCACCCTGTGCTCCCAAGCACTCAGCCCCCTGCATAAGGTCCTCAATGTACTGCACTTCTTGGCCACTGGATCATTTCAGCGGACAACTGCTATAGTGGGGGGGGTGTCACAGGCCACGCAGTCACGCTACCTACACCAGGTCTTGGCCATCCTGACGGCACGCCCATCAGTCCGCAGGCACATATACCTGCCCAGAACACCTGCAAAAAGGCAGGCTGCCGTCCAGGATTTTTACGGGGTGGCACAATTCCCCAAAGTGCTAGGTGCCATTGATTGCACCCATGTGGCTCTACGTCCCCCCAGGGCATCTGAGCACATCTATAGAAACCACAAGCACTGGCATTCCATCAACGTGCAGGTAGTCTGTAATGCTAAGGGAATCATCACCTCAGTATATGCCAACTATCCAGGGTCCACCCATGACAGTTTCATTTACAGAATGTCAACCCTAAACCGGGACCTAGAAGCTGGTCGGCATGGCGATACATGGCTGCTCGGTGAGTATAAATGCCACAGCACATGCATGCATGTCAGATACAGAGCAATGTCACAACCCCACTAATGATACCCATCACCACCTCCCCAGGGGACAGTGCCTACCCTCTGAGCACCCACATGATGACGCCAATTCGGAACCCCACCACGCCACCCGAGGTAAGATACAACACAGCCCACATTGCAACCCGGGGCATAGTGGAGCGCACATTCGGAGTGCTCAAGTCACGCTTTCGCTCCCTTGTCCGTTCTGGCGGGCAGCTGTTATACGCTCCCCCAGTAGTGTGCAGGATCATAGTGGCAGCATGTGTCCTGCACAACGTTGCAACACGCCGGGGCCTGCCCGTGGACATGGTGGTGCCCCCACATCCCCAACCACATGCACGCTCGCTGTGCATGGGAGGGGAAAGGGCACGGGGTGAGGCAGCCCATACGCAGCTGGTGGCTAATTACTTCACCTAAAATCATACCCCTGTGGAGTGCACACAGCCCTGGCACATAATCTGACAATCAATGATGATGACATAAGGGACAGGCAACTGTCACAACCATACCAGCCTGAGATTGGTCACCTGAAAGTGTTACATTGTGTGCATCCCTACCTACACAAACACCACCAATGCTGTGTCATCAAAAGACACACTTCTATGCTGCTAAATTCATTACCCCCTTGCAAAATACAACATGACAACAGTGCCATGTCACCCAACCCCTCCCCAGCACCGCCACCCAACACACCATGGCATGTCATGCTATGTGAGAGCAAACAAAGCAATCCCCAAAACATGACACAAGTGTCAAAGTACAGTACGGAAACTGCCCACACACAAAATGCTCCCAGTAATGTAGTAGAACTAACAACACACATGACCAAATACTTACCAACAATACAATGCAGCTACACAACCTCAAACATAGCATAAACATGACAGTACTGAGTTAAAGTAGTGGTAGTCTTACTTCCAACTGTACAGTGCTGCTGCCACGCAAATATGTAAGTGCACTGCTTACAACATGAACTCCATCTCCAAAGTAGATGGCCTTGTGAAGACTTGAGGAATGAACCTGCAAATTAGGAGGAAGACATGGATGCACAAGCACATATCAATACACCATGCAGTGTACAATACAACAACAATATCCACTCGGAATGTATACACAGTATTGACTACAGACTGCCCACACAGCTCATGGGAGTACAACGTCACTGTGTAAGTCACTGTCACTTGGGCACACCGTTTGCAAGTCCATGGAAACGGGAAGCAGGAGGGGTGTGTGTCTCACGAACCCAAGCATCTAACCCAAACTCAGGACAAGCCTGCATGTGCCCAGCCGGAATACAGTGGATGCCCACGGGAGCCACACAAGGCAACACACTGTAAAAAAATAATAAAAAAATAAAAAATAAAAAATAAAAAATGGCCATGTGGGGGCCGGGGTGGGGGGAGAGGCCACCCAGGAGGTCCGAGGACAGGGTGCGCACCAACAGCCACCTGTGTGGATGTTGGGGGAAAAAAACACCTCCATGGGCTCATGGCCTGCACGGCTATGCCATTGTGGGAGAACTGCTGCTGTCGCTCTCATCACCCTCTGCTGCTGCCACAGGAGGTGGTGGTGCTATGGGAGGCAGCCCACGCAAAGCCCTGGATTGGTCCTCCATGGCAGCAAGAATGCAGGTGTGGAAGGTCTTGTTCTGGAGGATTATAGTGCGGAGATCCCCATGCAGCACCTGACATGATGCCCGGATCTCCTCCCGAGTTGCCTGCATCTCAGCTGAGAGCGAACGTGTGAGCCGCTCCAGCTGCTGTTCTGTCCTCAAGTTAGTGGAAGCCTCAAGGGCAACAAGAGTCTCCCTGAGGTGATGGAGTTCTACCCTCAGGGCTTCCCTGTGGCCCTGGGACTCTATTGATATCGATTGGCGTAGAGTCTCCAGTGCCGCCCGTCTGTCCCTGTTGGACGCCAACATGTCCTCCCTGTGTGATTGGCAAATGGAGTCTGTTGCCTGCTGTAGTTGCTCCATCTGCCTTTCAGGGGGGACAATGGAAGTGGCCACCCTCTCCATTGCTTGAGCCATCATCTCAACTGATGCTGCCTGTTGGGTTGCCATACCATATATGGATTGTTCCCATGCGGTATTGCCTGGTGGCGTACGGCCACCGCGTCGGCGGGCACCACACCTGTTTGGAGCAAGGCAATCTGCCCCCTGCTGTACCGGGACTGCCTGAAGCTGCAGGACTGCATTCCCCCTCTGATCTGCTGACCCAGGAACAGGATCAGATGTTGTGGAGTGTGACCCTGCATCCGTAACCGCCAAAGGCGGGTTTACCAACACTGACGTCCCCATAGAGGGTTATACCCCTGGTGCAGGTGGGTTGGACAGAACAGAATCCCTGCCAGAAACACTTACCTGCAACGGCACATAGGTCTCGTCATCCGAATTAGCACCTGAATAGAGGTCTGGGGAGGTGCACCCAGAGGCACCCCTGGACAGAATGGTCTGCAGCAAGATTGGGTTCTCACCCACCACGAAACCACGTCCCCCACTGGTGCCCGGTCGTGCCTGAGATCCCTCCTGGGTCTGCACCATCTCCTCAACCTCAACAGCATCAAGTACGTCATCCCCTGCAAAAACATGAAAGACAAAAAATGGAAACAGGCATTAGCACCATAGCACACAAATAGGCCTGACAAGCTACAGAACCAGTACATGATTTACACATGTCCCACATGACTATAACCCTCCCATGCATGCACTGTCACTGAGTTGATGGGGAGGCAAAAGGCAGACACTGATGACACCAAGATGGAAGAGCAACACATTTGCTGCATGCTGGGTAGCACTGCCATCACACATTGGCCTGTGAGTGGCATTTCCAATACACATACATGACACATGCCATCACACAGATGGCATGAACCATAACCATGGTACATTCCACAAGTACATCCATATGTCAGTGAATGAATACTGTCAGCCAGCCATATGAGATGGACATGATGAGATGAAAAATGCTATATAGTGTGACAAAATAGGCATGTGCCACACACTGCAACACATCCAGTGTACAAAAATACAGTGATTGCAGGCCGATGTACACATCAATGGTTGTGCACTTCAACATGACAGGAAACAACTATCATGTTCCACATTCAAAAAGGCCCCAAAAAATGTATGTGATCAGGCCAATACTCAATCAGCCTGAATGGTCAATCATTCACCTAACAAGGTAACACATGTGGGCCAATGTAGCAAAAGTGGGAGAATTGAAACAATCAGCCTGAACGAACACTGAAAAATACAAACAATGTTGTTGCAAGATGCCACTTCAAGGGCAACTGCCGTAATGTTGCGCTAAATTACTACTGTGGGCAGAAGGGATACTGTCACACCCAAATCCAAGGCCGCTGAATGTTTTGGATGAAGCACATGGGTGACCCATACCACTCAGGCACACACACCCTCACCTGGCAATCAATCAGAACCCGTCACCCAAATAACATACACATGCATTACACACACATGCATGGGCACTCACCGAAAAATGCATCATAATCAGGTAGTCCTCCCACACCTTGGATTTGTTCCTCTGTGATGAAGGCCCCAGCAACAGACTCATGTTCAGTGAGTTTGTTGTCCTCTTGTGGAGACCCACCGCCAGTCACCAGAGTAGCGGCATGATTTGAGGCCAGCTTGTTCTTTGCTCTGCATTTCAGGTCATTCCACCGCTTGTAGCAATCATCAGCTATGCGACTCACAAAACCAAGGGCACTTATGCGGTCGGCGATGGTCTGCCAGTGTGCCTTACGTTGACCAGGTGTGGTCTTGCACCCTGCAGTCACCACCATTTCGTGGCTATGTGCCGACACATAGGCCACAAGTGCATCAAGTTCCGGATCATTAAAGCAAGGCTTCCTTGAGGTACCGGAGTGTGTAGCCGTGTCTGGGGTCTCAGCCTGTCGTTCCAGAGCACACTTCTTCCTCTTCTTTAAAGGTGGAGCTTACGCCGCTCTGGCCAGTAGGGGCAGAATCACTGGTGGACTGGGTAGTAGGAGTGTGGGAATGCACAATGACAATAGGTCTTGATGCAGGCATTGGTTGCAGGGTAATGTTGGCAGGGGGAACGTCAGTTTGATGGACCAGGACTGACACTGTCCTGGCTGGGAGAGTCAGAGCTCGGGCGGATGGAGCTGCAGCTGCCCCTGCAGCCTTCCCACGGGGCATACTTGGGGCAGCAGATGACATAGCTGCCCCAGATCCATGTGGCTTGGTGACAACAACTTGCACCGCCACACGTGGCCTAGACTTGCTGACCTGGAAGTCAGCCAGGGAGTCATCCTGTGCCAGGTCAGGTGCCACAATGGGCTGGTCGAACAGGGGCTGAGCTGGGATGGTGTCAGCCACGTTTCCCTCAACCATGGGGGGGGCATGGGTGTCCGTGATTGTTCCTCCACACATGGGGGTATAAGGGCACCCTGCAAATCCCGGCCACATCCCATAGCCGCGCCCACCACGCTTACCTTTTGAAGGTCCGCCACCTTTGCCTCCCTTACCGCTTGGTCGCCTCCCAACCATGGCACTGATGTTGTTGTGCGTATGGGAGTTGCAGTAAACTATTGTCCTGGGCAATTGGGGGTCAAAGGGGTAGGATACCAGATGGAATTCGTAACCCTACTGCTCTAACAAGGCTGTCAGTGACCCCTGGGGGAAGATGACAGGTCACGCAACACATAGGCAGCCCAAAGTCAAAAATTAACGTGCACGCAACCCCTCGTAGACCACGTGCGTGAAAAAATGAACCCACACTACGCTGTGGCACCCAGAAACACAAAACTAAGCGTACACATAATACATGCAGCCTACAATAACCTCTGAAGGGGAACGTGACACACAGGGCAAGCACAGTTGCTAAGTACGTGTGGAACTCACCGTCTGCCTGGAAAAAGAACGGGAAAAATACGTGCGTGTGCGCGTTGGCAACACCCCCGCCAAAAGAAGAATTGTACGCTATCTGAAGAGACAGGACAAAAGGAGAAGTGAACTCTGTTTGTGGAAACAGGCCCAACAAAAATTCAGAAAAGAGCTGTCAGAGGTAACAGGGAGTACGAATTAGAAACGCTGTGAAGTAATCGCGTGTGAACCGACAAGAAGTACAGATTTCACCCACTCGCTCTCCACGAAAAGCACGTACAAGGAAATGGCGTCCTACACGTAGCTTTTAAACCGGCCCACCCCCCAGCAGTGCAGGGCACCTGCCAGCAGGCCCCCACTCATGTCCCACTCATGTCCCCCTGCACCCCCACCCCCCAGCAGTGCAGGGCACCTGCCACCAGGCCCCCACTCATGTCCCACTCATGTCCCCCTGCACGCCCAGCAGTGCAGGGCACCTGCCAGCAGGCCCCCACTCATGTCCCCCTGCACCCCCACCTCCCAGCAGTGCAGAGCACCTGCCAGCAGGCCCCCACTCATGTCCCCCTGCACCCCCACCCCCCAGCAGTGCAGGGCACCTGCCAGCAGTCCCCCACTCATGTCCCCCTGAACCCCCACCCCCAGCAGTGCAGGGCACCTGCCAGCAGGCCCCCACTCATGTCCCACTCATGTCCCCCTGCGCCCACACCCCCCAGCAGTGCAGGGCACCTGTCAGCAGGCCCCCACTCGTGTCCCCCTGCACCCCCACCTCCCAGCAGTGCAGGGCACCTGCCAGCAGGCCCCCACTCATGTCCCACTCATTTCCCCCTGCACCCCCAACCCCCAGCAGTGCAGGGCACCTGCCAGCAGGCCCCCACTCATGTCCCACTCATGTCCCCCTGCGCCCACACCCCCCAGCAGTGCAGGGCACCTGTCAGCAGGCCCCCACTCGTGTCCCCCTGCACCCCCACCTCCCAGCAGTGCAGGGCACCTGCCAGCAGGCCCCCACTCATGTCCCACTCATTTCCCCCTGCACCCCCAACCCCCAGCAGTGCAGGGCACCTGCCAGCAGGCCCCCACTCATGTCCCACTCATGTCCCCCTGCACCTCCACCCCCCAGCAGTGAAATGCCGATCTCATGACACAAACCATAAGTCAACTATGTACATCAACACATGTCCGTCACACACATACACTGGTTGGCATTGCTTGTGTAAACCCACATTTCCACATGCATCAACCCAATGAGCGAATCCCACACATGGAACTAAAAAATGAAAATGTATTATGTACATGAAATCAAAAATGAAATGAAAGCATACCAAAATATGAAACATGAAATGAAAAGCATGTGAAAAAGATGATTGAATAAAAATGATAACCAATCCAAAAAAATTTGAAAGAAAAACAGTCCAAAGTCCCCCTCCAACAACGGAAATCCAAAGGAAATGTAAAAAGAATTCTCCATTGCTTCATGTTCATAATAAAAAAAGATAAGAGAAATCAATCCATAGTCCAACTATTTACAATCCATTGTCCGGAAAAAATAAGTCCATTGCTCCATGTCCATAATGCAAAGAAACCCAAAAATGAATACATGATGAAACTATATACAATCCTTTGTCCAAGGATGTAAAGGGTCCATGATCCCAACCAAACAAATGAAACCTACCTAACTAACTACCTAAAAATATAACTATATACAAATGTGGGTGGCATTGTCCATTGACCACAAATAAAAGGAAAACGAAAAGGAAACCTAACTCTAAAAACTATTTACAAGGGCAGCGGGCTAGTCCGACGGCTCACTTTTGGATGCCCCGGGCCAGGGCATCATCGAACTCCTGCTCAATGTCCTGGAGGCGGTCCTCTTCCATGGCCCCGAGGGTTCGCAGGGACGACGACATGTTCTCCTCCAACTCCCTGCGAATTGCCTCGAGGCACTCGGCCCGCCTCAGTGCCCTCCGCATGGAGTTCTCCGCCCTGACCATCGTGAGCCGTGCCACTTCTGCCCGCTGCCGCTCCGCATCTATAGCATGACCTAACCACTTTCAATCGGAAGACACTTCCAGTCCTTGGTACTCCTGCCCTCTGGCCGATGCCTGCCCCTCCGATGTTGATGGCCCCGAGCCATCATTGCTCCCACCTAGAGCCTGCTCCTGCTGTCCATGTGCCGTGTGTGATGGTGCCTGCACATCCTCCATCAGCTGGTCTCCAGTTGTGGTGTCCACCCCTGTGCTGCCTCCTGGCCCTGGACTGCACCACTTGCACCAGTGGTACTACCCCCACCAGGCCCCATGTGCGGCTCAGTAGCGGGATCCTCCTCCTCTGTGGAGACCACCGACCTGGATGTCTCCACACCGTCTTCCACCATTGGAAGCCCCTGTGGGGGCTCACCCGGCCCTTCCGCCACAGCCGTTGTGGCAGACGCAGCAGCAGCCCCCTCGGTCCCGGATGATGGTAATTCCTGGGAGGGTGGCTGGGCCTTGCGTCGCCGCCCAGTGGAAGCATCCCCGCCGCTTGGCTCCACAGCGCCGTCTCCACCCTCTTCTTCACTTGACGATGCGTAGAGGGAGACATAGAATACAAGCATCAGGGTACAGTACAAAATACCCTAGACAGGAAGCAATAACACATGAGTGGCACTGTCAAATGTCACTTCCATCCTGTCATTCCACAACACATGGGTGAATGCACACAACACACATGCAGAAACAGTCCTGGCGCCTGCAATCAACATCAACATCCATGTAGAAGGGCCCCTGTAAACCAAGATGTTGCCTTCAAAGTCACATGCATCCATGGTGTTTCAAAGTCACACACACACTTCTCAGGCACACACACACATGTGCACCATACATGTACATGACATCAGCACCCATTCCTCACCCCCCTTCATGTCCAGGAACAGAGACAGCCATGCTTTCATGTGTGCATTCCACATAGAGCTCCCCATGTTGCATTAAAACACATGCACCAACCATGTGGTTCACACATAACTGGTCTCACATGCATGACCATGATGTCCCTGCCCACACACATCCATACATGGCCTTTATCACACATACAGGCAAGCATCAGACTACCAGCACACTGCAACATGCCCTGTCTCACACAGCAATGCTTGGCCACTTACCGCTCAACTCCAGATGGGTCTGCCACCGAAGGATCTTGGCGTGGAGCGCTGGGCCTACGTGTTCCAGGACCCTCATCTGGATGTTACTCACGCGTGCCCGGCCCCCCTCCGTGAGACACCGGGCCTTGTGGAGGGTCCTGGACCTGAAGTCCTCCCAGCGCTTCTTGACATGCTTGATGTCGCGGGATGCCACCCCCTCTGCGTTGATGGCAACCACTACGTCGTCCCAGATCCTCTCCCGTCCTTCCTTGTTGGCGCATGATGTTCCGAAGAGGTCATCATAATGCCCCAGGACATGCTCCACCAGGACACCAACTTCGGTGGCAGTGAAGCTGGTGGCCCTCTGCCTCTCTGGCTGGGGGTTGCCAGTGGTGCCAGATGGAGATGTGCCCGACATGGCAACCCCAGAGGCAGGAGTGGGTGGAAACTGGGTCCTGGGGCTGAGCTGTGGAGCGATGGTATCCCAGTCGGGAGTCTTCTGTTCCAGCAGGGGTGGACACAGCAACTGGACCCCTGCAGATGGCTGATGTGCAGGCACCAAATAGCAGGGCACGTGGGCAGCAGACAGTCAGGCAGCAGCAGATGGCAGGTGGGAGTGTGCTCGGGGCTCTGGGAGGCAGGAAAATGGCCTTCAGGGCAGGAGCATGGTCTTCCGTGTGTGTATGCGTGGCCAGCTTGATACGGAGTGATTTGGCACGTGAAAAATGTGCACGTCAGTGTGTAATTCAAGGAAAGGCCCTTAGCGCGTAAGCTGGTCAGCACACGTACGTGATTTCATTGGACCAAAGGTCCTTAGTGCGTAAGCGCGTCTGTGACGTGTCGCGCACGGGCGTTGCCCTTTCATGTGTAAAACTTCACGCGAACCCCAGGAATACACGTCCCCACTCGCACAGGGCCCTTTCGCGTGTGAAACTTCCCGCGCACCCCCGAAATACACGTACCCGTATCCAATCGCGTGTGAGACTTCCCGTGAACCCCCGTAATACACGTACCCTGCTGAAATCACGTGTGAAACTTCCCACGAACCCCAGTTATACATGTACCCCACTCGCACAGGCCCTTTTGCGTGTGAGACTTCCCGCACACCCCCGAAATACACGTACCCAGATCCAATTGCGTGTGAGACTTCCCGCAAACCCCCGTAATACACGTACCCTGCTGAAATCGCGGGTGAAACTTCCCGCGAACCCCAGTTATACACGTACCCCACTCGCACAGGTCCTTTCGCGTGTGAGACTTACCGCAAACCCCCATAATACACGTACCCTGCTGAAATCGCGTGTGAAACTTCCTGCAAACCCCAGTTATACACGTACCCCACTCGCACAGGCCCTTTCACGTGTGAGACTTCCCGCGCACCCCCAAAATACACGTACACGGATCCAATCGCATGTGAAACTTCACGCGAACCCCAGTTATACACGTTCCCCGCTTGGCGTTTGCTGTTTGGCAGCCCTGTAAACTGGTCCAGGGTTAGCGCAGCCCTTTGCGCTGGATTGGGGATTTTGATGGCTTTTCCTTGCGCTAGGGGCGTTCTTGGGGACGTAACTGGCGCTGCTGCAGGGTCGGTGCACCACTCTGTGCCACGGCTGGTTTTGGAGGCTAAAATCCATGAATACGCTGTGAGCGGAAATCGATTTTAGCGCACGCGGCTGGCGCAGACATTCGCACGCGCACACTTGCGCCAGCCGCGTGCGCCACTTTTGTGCAAAATTCTATGAATTACATCTAAACCTCATGTATTGAGATCGAATATATGGCGAAGGACAGGCCACTAAATAATCTGCAGGCTCTCGGTAGCGTTTAGAGCCAAACAATGCTGGATCAAAGTCCTTGTAAGAGCAACATTTTGCCTGTTTTATACACCAGTAATATTGGAAGATTTTAATCTTTGCTCGACCAGGATTATGCATAACCATGTCAAAAGTGACTGCAGCCTCAGAGAGAGCTTTTAGGACATATTGGCATCATTGTGTAGGAAATGGGTCATTAGACACCAATAAGTAGTGCGCCATTAAACTCAATATATTTTCTGCTTAACTTCCCACCAGGCATTTCCTCCAAAGTGAGCACAGGTACCAGATGATCTGTGAACATAGGGATAAGAGGCCCAATTCAAACGAATCATCGGTAAGGGCACTGTGTCATGATTCCTGCCCCTCATGTCCCCAGCCCTCCAAGATGTCAGGCTGGAGCCAGGCCACGATCACCTACACGGCCCTCAAGGGCCTCTGCATCCCTCCAAAGACCCACTTGGAGTCAGACTTGGTGCTTGTGGCACCAGACTCACTCACTCCCATAGGATAAGATTGGGGATTTGAATTGTAGTGCATCGATGGGGACAAGATGGATGCCCCCACATATTTCGGTTCCCAGAACTGCATGTGTGGTCTAGTCTTTTGGGTGTGGTTCAGCCCAGAGACTCCTGGGATACCCAGAGACCATTTAAGCCACACCCAGGCTGAGAAACATGCTTTGCATTTTCTGCACCTGCAGCGTGACACTCACCGTGTTCGGATCGGTCTCCAGTAGGCCTGCATCTTTCTTCTGCGCTCAGCTCCTGAAAGAACAAGAACACCGTTAAGAACAGCCTTACCTTGCAGCGCTTCTGTGCATCATTCATCGCACCTTATGTTCTGCGGGCATCTTTGACGGTGTCATTCCATCCCGGCATGCCGCTTCCTAAGGAAAAGGGAAAAGAACAGAAAAAAGGCATTAGTAAGCATTCTGCAAATCTTTGCTTATTTTTAAATACTGTACGCGCTTCAAATGCTTACCTGAATCCCAGCCGCTCTGGGGGAACTCTGTCTCCGGAGCTTCTCATCCATCTGCAAGAGGGAAAAGACACTCCAGGTTACCGTGGAAACATCTCGAGGCGCCGCATACCGCGCTTACCCACCGCATTTGTTCTTCATAATCGGCATCCACGCTGAAAACGTCGCGGCACCTAAACGACACAGAAAAAGAACTCAGTTCAATGCAAATACGAAAGGGCCGCATTGTGCATCGTGCTCTCACTCACCTTCAGCGTTACTCATCTCCGCAGCACGCCGCCATCCCCGGACGCCGGCCATCATCAAAGGAAGGAAAGGAATGAAGTTAGAGAACTGTTCAAAAGACTCATTATACTTACCTGTCGGACTCTTGCCAGTGAAGTAACTAGGCAGCAACGAGCCCGCATCAAACAACGCGCCCCTGCGCTGAAAGCAGGACGCAGAGCACACTATCCAAGAAAACAAGGTGAGCTGTGGATCAAAGGGAAGGGTTGGACCCCGGGGAAGAAGGGGTTCAAGCACACAGAGACAATAGGGAGTTAAACCAATCCTGTGTTTCAGGCCCAGTCTCCAGTCGACTAGCCTCCAGGGAAGGGTTTGAGGTTGTAAGAGGTCAAAACAGGCTGAGTGCCATCCCCGTGGATACCAAGTGAGCGTTACACACTGACCTTGGCAAACTCAAAACCTTTTTCCAGAAACGTGACTCCAAAATATCCCAATTTGCATGATCCTCAGGCACCCATGTCTCTGCACCATATAGTAAAATAGGTGTTATTTTTTGCTGATAAAAGGAGATAGCATGTTTATAAGAAAATTTGCCATACTTGTGGGCTAAAATTTGCGCCTGGGATGTAAGTGTACGCACTTTATTATCTAAATCTGCGATGTAACTGTCTTGAGAAGCCTTCACAGCAAACCATAACCCCAAGTATTTATACTTTTTCGACAACTAGTAGTTTTGCCTTCTTTAAAGTCCAATTGAATCGGGCAGATTTAATATTTCCTTGTGAATTACAGATGACAATCTGTGTTTTTTCAGTATTAATGGTCAGGTGGTTTCTAGAGGCATAGCTTTGTAGTTGTGATAGAAGATTTTGAAGATCACAGGGTGTCTGAGATAACAGAACCAAATCGTCTGCGTACAGTAACCATGTAATTTTTTGATCGCCTAGTTTTGGCGCATTTCCTATAGTATCTATTAGGGTTTACCCGATGTCTAAACTGAATAGATTGAACAGGGTAGATGCTAAAGTACATCCTTGTTTGAGGCATCTCATTGAGGAAAAGAGGAAAAAATTTCAGACAATCGTCCTTGGTTCAATAATCTAGTTTGCATTGTGGTGTCAGTATGTAAATGCATAATTAGTGCAAGCAAAGAGGACGGACAGTTATATCGTTGCAGTTTGTGATACAACAGAAGACGATATATTGAATAAAACGCAACCTTAAAATATATATATCCTAGATACAAGTGTCGCTTAAGCTGTGCATATTTGGCTTTCAACATATTTAGAGTAATAATATTTGGAGCCGTTCCTATTGCAGAGACAAAGCCTGCCTGAAAAGGAACACGCATCTTGCACTTTAAGGTCCATGCATTCAATTCTTTAAGGATGATTCTGCCATAGATTTTGCCAGGGGCATCTAATAAGGATATGGGTATATAACTCTCAGGTTTACTCCTAGCTCCTTTTTTAAATATAGGCACAATTTTGGAGTGCCTCCAAGATTTGGGTATTCTTTGAGTGTTATTGATTGCTGTAAAAATATCATATAAAATGGAGGCCCACAGTTCCGGATGTTGCTTGAACATGTGGTTAGATAACCCATCAGGACCGGGTGCTCTAGAGCCACTTATCTTGGCTATGTGAAAGCTAATATCATCTAGCTGAAAATTCAAATGAAATGGGTTAGCTGAGGCCACTGATTCTAGGCTGGAGTTACCCATAACCAAATAGTATAGCTGACGGAAGTGTTTGATCCATGTTGCTTCAGTGACCCCATTTGCTTGGACCATTGTTTGTGCACCCTGTGCAGTCTGATTCAAAATTGCCCATATATTGGCAGTGTTTTTTGTTGCAATAGAGCTTAACATTAAAGCACCATCGGCTTGATATAAAGCTGCTTTTTGGCTACGTAACCAGTTCCTGTAATTAGTACGAAGGCTTGTAAACCTGCTTGATCTTTGTTCTGCAGGATAATTTAGGACTTGGCGCCTCTGTTGTTTATATTGCACTCTTCTCAATTTTACTGTATGGTTGTACACATGAAGCTTTGGTGTCGAGCCTGAGTTACCATGTACTCGAGGTTGAAACAAATGCATCATATCACTATACATCACATCATTTGATCTTCCTGTGGCTCGATCTTTGCTAAATTCATAGTTGAGAAGTGATCCAAAAGCTCTTACAGAAGATTCTGACCATCAGAGCCTATTTTGTTGGGGATTTACTCTAATATTGCTATGATTAATCATTTTGAAATTAGACGTAGCCAGGGTTCTATGCACCCACCTCATTACAAGCAAATCATGATCACTTTCTGTGACTTCTACAACACAAAAATCCATTACACTTGTAACCATAACATCATTAATATAAATATAATCTATGATATTGGTAGAGTTTCCTCGCCACCACGTAGGCTGGGGCCATGAGTCAGACACATATGAGCCATTTAGAACATGTACATTTCTTGATTTATCAAAACTTTTCCACATGGACAACCTCACTTTATCAGACTTTCCATCATCCACCAAGCATTGCAGGTTCAAATCATCAGCCAAAATGACACAAGAGACAGAAGTGTCTAACATTATCATGTTCATTAAATCATTCAAGTCATTGATAAATCTGGTATTTGAAATCCCCATCGGATTCCAATAGAGATTAAAAATAGCAATACCAAAGGCGGAGGTGTTTATTCTTACAAGTTGAATCAATGGATTAGGAGTAGCCCAAGGTTCCATTATCAAACCCATACCACTTCTGACTTCTGTCAATAAGCCAGAAGAAGGTCTACCTTGGGTAGCTTTGATCGCAGGATTTAACTGTATCTCGTATTCATCCCATATTGGGGGGGCTACCATCCATGTCTCTTGTAACAAAACAACTGGATGTTTTCCCAACATGTTTACATCGTTATTTAGCAAATGATAAAAACCCCTCGTATTCCAGCTTGCCAGGGATAGTTTTTGTTGCTCGTGCACCACATCTAGTTATCTAGAATGAGTTTCATATTAAGAACACTGGCCGACACTAGCAAATTGGGGGTTATTATTCTTAGAGTCTATAAAGGATCTTTGAACCGATTTGTTTTTTGAGGCAATTACATTGCGTGACAGTGGAGCAGTTTCTGTAAAGACCTCAAAACCCAATCTAAACAGGTGATTTTTTGCAGCCCATATAGTGTTTGTATCACTCGTGAGTGAAGCCATATTTTAACTACATTAAAGGAAGGTCTCTTAATAAACTCCACCAGCTTGATATCAGAAGAGGCTACATCTTCCAGCATCGGGCATCAGAAAAAATTGCCAAGATTGCTCGCCGACTTAGGTCATACTGTGTGTTTGGCAGAGCTTTACAAGCCAAAATCAGGGAGTAGGATGCTGGTCGACTTTGTCTTCGGTTAGAATGAACCACCTGTCTTTGATTACTGTCAATTTCCATGTGGACCGGCACAGTCATCTGACTAGGGGTTTTATCATCGCTAATAGCATTATCAATAAGTTTAAGAAGTTGCAGTATGAGTGCAGTTAGAACTGTATTGCTTACATTTCTTGAGGTGTTTATAGAGACATACTCTTCTGCCTTCAAAGGTATTTCAAAATGCACTTTTTTTGAGAGCTTGGCCTCTCCAGGTTATTTCCCTGGGAATCACTCACAACTATCCTTGAGATAGTCAAAGAGGGGCCACATCCCTTAAGCACCCCTTCAGGTACCACTGGCACCTGTTTGTCAACCCTTTGATCAGGAAGCTGTTGATCACTGGGTTGTAACCGATTTGTATGGCTGGGACCCAAGGAGACTGGATGTGACATTCCAGCCATGTACGCATCAACAGCTTTCCTTATCTCCTGACGATGGTCAGCTAAAGCCTGGACCAAATAAGGACTTTCAGTGTGCTGTACTGATGCACTTTTTTTCCAGAGTTTTTGGTCTGTCAGGTCGGTAGTCTTATTTGTAATTTTGGGTTTAACTTTACTTTTCTCACCTCCTTCAGCCAATTCAATTAAATCATCCAAAGGGGCATACGACAGATCCCTGGTGTTAGAGGATCGTTCAGAAGAAACTGCCTTCATCTGATTTAGAATTTGATACTTATTGGATACGGCACTTGAAGCTATAAGCAGATTATTTGATTTTGGCAGTAACTTAATGGACCTAACAAATTGTTTGGCAGTCGAGGAGGAATTCAAAATCTTTGCAGATTTTTGGTTTTGGCTAATTTATTCTGGACCCCTCTCTTTGACTTATCTTTAGGGCCAATCTGAGCTGACTGTCCCACAGTAAAAACAGTATAGGCTCCTTTTTTCTTTTTTTCCGCTATTTTTGGTTGCTCTATTTGAGCAAATAGCCTATCCTCCGCAACTTCCCTTATAACTTTACTAAAGCATGGAAGCAGGTGAGGTCCCTGATTTGTCTTTTCCATATTATTTCTTTCGTCATTATCATTCATGTTTATAATGTCATCTGCTTTTGAAAACTCACTGGTCACTGTTTGAGAAGAGACTGTAGCAGACAACCTCTGTGTATGAGAGTCAGAACGATTACCCGTTCTGACATGTAGCAGAGTATCTGTTATGGTCTTTTGCCACACCAACATATTTTCCCATTGCTTTGACTGTTATGCAATTTTCGCACCAAGGGTAGCAAAAAGATTAGTTAGGCACTGCAAGGCCATATTCATTGCATGCAGAGTGATCTCTAAGAGGTTATGGAATTAGCCTCTTTTGTACTTTGCTTGGACACATTGTCACCAGTCATTGGTCTTCTCGGTGTGGGGGCAATAAACAAAGCTGAGAGATTTGAATACGGGTGAATGATCTCGGCAAATAGGACCGGCGAGCCAGATAGATTTTCTGCCATCATATTTATCGAGAAACAAGAACTATTGGGTTCTAAATCAATCACTGCCAGATCATTGGACGGCACAACCATAGGGCATCCTAAGGCCACCACATTTGCAGCCGTAGGAACAGCACCTAAAATCATACTATCCAAGACAGAGATGTTTGCAGTAGTGTCCATTTTGTTGACACGGTCTGGCATAGTCATAGCATTTTCACAACCATCTTTTGGGAGTGTAACGCCCTTCTCACAACCCTTTTCCATAGGACATTTCACATCCCCAACATCCACCTTTTCAAAGCATGCCTGATGTTTCTTTACCACCTGTTCAAGTTCCAAAGGTGAGGACACCCCTCCCAACACAGAAATAAGAGGAGCCGTGTACATGACTTAATTTGTTTCATTCAGACTTTGTCTGTCCTTGTAAAATGTTCGAATGTCGGTGTTTCTTTCCAGCCTGTCTGCTTTTTTTAACTTAGAGATCTTTGGCAGCAAAAGCCCACTGGGCGTGGAACACAGATGAGTAGCCAAGGGTTTCCGAGCAAGGACCGTAGTAATGATAGGTCTATTGCTCAGCTCGTTGCTTTCAAACGGCAACAGCATGCCCGATTTTAAAGAGAAGGCCATGATGCAGGGAGTTTCAAGACCCTCCTAGCCTAAAAAGGAAAGGAAACCTGCCATACCAGCACCGTTTGCCGCGTTGCCCCAATGCCGCAACAAACGCAGCGAAGCGGCAAAGCGGTACTTCATGGTACTTCGCTAGGTGCGCGCATGCCGGTGCATGCGTGTGCTTCTATTTGTACACGTGACAGGCAAAAGGGGGCGGGCCTCAAAGAATACAAAGCAACCCTCTGAAAATGAAAAAGAAATTTGTGATTTAACACTCAAAAGGTTAGAGGTAGGCACGATATCTAGGGGACCAGTGTAAATGTCCAAATACCGTTGAAGCTCCAAGCAGAAAGCCAAACAAGTCCACGGGCAAAAGTCACTGTATATGGCTTCGGCAGCAGTCCCGGTACAAGCGGTACTTCACGGTACTTCGCTAGGTGCGCGCGTGCTGGTTCGTGTGTGTGCTTGTATTTGTACACATGACAGACAAAAGGGGGCAGGGCCTCAAAGAATATGAAGCTTCCTTCGTTGAAGCTCCAAACAGAAAGCCAAACAAGTCCACGGGCAAAAGTAACTGTATATGGCTCCACAAAGACAAAAGTTATTAGAAATTAGGCAAAACCAACAGGTAAGTACTCAGGGCAATTGAACAAGAGAGACTACAGTGAGGAGATCAACTGGAAAAGGCTTAGGGCCAAAGTCAATGGGTCAAAAGTCTTTTGTTCAAGATCACACAGTTCAGGGTACTTCGCGGTAAAGTTTGTGTCACAGATTCCGGACGAGGTTGGTTGGTAGAAAAGTTAGTTCAAAGAAAAGAAAGGACAATCCCTCGGATTGGAGAAATATTTCAAACACTTTCACCACGGCTGAGTGAAATGCACAACTGGATTTGCACAGTACCTTACAATGGAGAGGGGGCTGTAGCTGAGGCAGACGTTCCTGGTAGTTCCTCCAGGCTCACTGTTCCTGAAGCGACTGACAGACTGATCAGAAGTAGGAAGACTGGAGGGTCCTGCACTACCCAGGGAAGAAACCAGCAGCAGCGCCAAACAATGGATAAAAGGTGCGCTCCTTAAAACCCAAGCAGGGTCCGACCTTCCTGGCTATCTGGCCCACTGTAGCTCTGTACAGCAAATTCGACCAGAGGAGGGGTCCTGGCTTGTAGTTTGGGCAAACTAGTTGGTCCCACCAGCTCAAGGGAAGATGTTTCCTGGAGGATCTTCTCTGTCGTCGGATTTGGTGATTTGGACCTGCAGCAGGGCTTCACCGGGCGCTTCAGTTGTTGTAGGGGTCCTCTTCCTCCAGTTCCTCGTTGGTTCTTTCATTCCAGTGGCGACTCTGCCTTTCCAGTCCCAGAGACCTGCTTTTTATGCAGTTTTCCCCCATTCATACAGCCTGGCTGTCAATAGCACAGTAGGGTGGCTGGCCTGGCAAGGCCAGTCCCTTTAGCCAATCAGACAAGGGTGCGACTTGGGTTACCAAGGGAACCCATGGCAGGGGTCCGAAGATCACTCCCTCACATCCTGCCTACCTAGACTATCAGGCACCTTTAAGGAGCGCTTCTGTGCAGAAGCCCGCAAAAAGACAGCGAACGAAGGAATCATCCCTGGTTTGGTGCACAGAGTAAAACATGAGAAAGCCTTTAACAAAAAGAAATGGCGAAAAATGCAGCCGGAACCAAAATAAAATGTATTTGGTAAAGTGGGTTTATGTTCGAGGCTAATATAATAGCCTAAAACATTACCACGTTTATAAAAGATACTCAGGGTAGAAAAGTTAGGGTAGATACCACTGCCACCAGCCAAGTCTTAATGTTAAGGGAGCGAAACAAGGCTCCAAGAGGCACAGACAAAAAGGGATAAGAGTTAACCCTTTCCAATACTCCATGTAAGATGGGGTGTACTGAGTCTGTGGTTTAAAGTGACTACATAAAGTTAATGGCAACTTTACATGTTTCTGGGGGACAGTAGTCAGCCCCAGAAAAATGGCGTCAGGGGGGAAGTCTGAAAGACAGCCCTGTGTCACTGCACTGAAGGTGCTGTGTAACACACACAAAAAGTGGTGCTCATGGAGTAGGTGAGGCTCCAGAGCCCAAGAACACACAAAATGGTAAAAACACACATGGCAAAACACATGTAAGAGTGGGAAAAGGGTTCTCACTCTTACCAGGCGAAAAATGTAAATCCTACAAATCTAGCAAAGCTGCTGAGGGACTCAGTAGGTAAGGGAAATTAGCCATTTATGAGAATTCTCCCTAACAGTTGGGTGTTTGATTGTGTGTTTTATGTGTTAATTGGCTGGTATTTACGGTTGTGGTTGAGCACACTGGCTTGTGTATCGATAAGGGTTAGGTCCGGTGCCTGGGTTATAACAAAAGTATTACCCCTTGGGTACTAGTTAAAGAGTTTGTGAAAAAATTAGATGCTATATGCCACTGTGAGCCACTTTTCCATTGGTGCCTGAGTCAATTGTATGCCCCAGTCCTGCTTTGCTGAAGACAATTCTTGTGTTATACCACTGTCTCCATCGATACAACCATAGGCTAGAAGAGCCATAGACATGACAACTACACAAATGCATGCCTGCTTCTAGACCATGCAGGGATTACTGTGAGGCGCACTTCTTTCTCTCCAAAGTATTATAAATGAACTTGACCGACAGAAAATGTCAAGCTGGTAATGAATTCGACGTGCTTAAATTATACTTTATAGGCAAGTGCTGTTATAGTTGAGAAGTTTTTATGAGTTGTCCTTTACGCACACGCCTCGTATAAAAATCAAAACTGCATGGGCCTGGCTTTTATTATTTACTGAACAATGCTTCGGTGATTCGCGGATCCCCGTCAGACTGCTGAAACACCGGTTTTACAGTGCAAAGTTTAGACAAGGACAAAGAATTGTGAACACTTAAGCAAAGCATGGCCATTAGTCATAAGGGGACACGTTAGAAGAAAGCAGACCATGCATTCAGAGGAGGGTAGTTTTCCCAAAATTAGCAGAAAAGCCACTTGTATTCTTTGTTTTCGAAAACTCTGCACAGGTGAACAGGATTGGTATCATAATTTAGACAAATGTATTGAATGCAACAAAAGGCGCATGGGATATATACACTGAGATAAGCTGATCTATAATTGAAGGGAGGAATATCCGGATTGTACACAACATAGACCGGCTGCATGGCTTTTACTGACTATGGACATTGAGAAGGGCAGCGACTCTTTTAGATTCATTATCAAGCAAAATAACAATAAAGATGGAGCTATTCGCTCCTGATGTCTTAGGGGTAGGTTGAGTGGGCAGACTATCTCTTCCTTGGAAAAAAGGGCTCTTGACCCCATTTCTGCTCCACTATATGCACCAGGGAGTTAATATTTGGTGTATCCGATCCCGTGACCAAGGCTTCAGGTGAGTTGAGTAGGATATCCGATCCCGTGACCAAGGCTTCAGGTGAGTTGAGTAGGATATCCGATCCCGTGACCAAGGCTTCAGGTGAGTTGAGTAGGATATCCGATCCCGTGACCAAGGCTTCAGGTGAGTTGAGTAGGATATCCGATCCCGTGACCAAGGCTTCAGGTGAGTTGAGTAGGATATCCGATCCGTGACCAAGGCTTCAGGTGAGTTGAGTAGGATATCCGATCCGTGACCAAGGCTTCAGGTGAGTTGAGTAGGATATCCGATCCCGTGACCAAGGCTTCAGGTGAGTTGAGTAGGATATCCGATTCCCGTGACCAAGGGTTCAGGTGAGTTGAGTAGGATATCCGATCCCGTGACCAAGGCTTCAGGTGAGTTGAGTAGGATATCCGATCCCGTGACCAAGGCTTCAGGTGAGTTGAGTAGGATATCCGATCCCGTGACCAAGGCTTCAGGTGAGTTGAGTAGGATATCCGATCCCGTGACCAAGGGTTCTGGTGAGTTGAGTAGGATATCCGATCCCGTGACCAAGGGTTCAGGTGAGCGTTTACTCCCTTGTTCTTAAGTGGGAAAAATGTGTACATGTCCACCTATGCACAGAATATGGCCTGTGTCTCCCTCGAAATCCCCCAATGCCACGTGTACTGCTGTTTGTAAATCCTCCCCGTCAATACAAGATTTTCTCATTTACTTTTTTTTTAAGAAGGGGCTCCATCCCTCTTCTTCCAAGGATGGCTCTTGCCTAACACCTGCGTCCACACACACTCCCCACCTAACCTGAGATGGGGCGATCTACTTGCCATGTTTTCACCTATATTTGCTGTTGATCCCTTGCTGCCAATTGAGGAAGTTGATGAGGATTGTCCTGGGGCCTGTGGAAATTGGCACAGTTTAACTGATCCAGTCCTTTTGTTAAGTGGTGATATATTGATTGATTCATTCCATCTGAGTTTATCGTATTATCTCAGCGGCCATTCAATGGAAGCCACAAGGGTCACCTGTGACAGCTAAGTAAGTATAGCTCGGTCCACCAGAGCCTGCACAGTGATGATGGAGGTCTGCAATTTCCTGCTCACCACGTGTTTGCAGGGTCTCTCGTCTCTCAGAATTGCTGCCTATATAAAATTTTATCATTGTTTAATATTGCCTTCTTCCTCTCAGCGTAGGAGGTATATCCCCTTGGGTTGGCCACCTAGTTTGCACTCTGCATGCTAGCCCTCATAAGGGGAGCAATGCTATTCACCCGAGAATTTTTGTAGGGATGGAGCATGTCTTGTGTCTTTCTCAAAATTGACAAAGAAGCAGGTTTGGTCATCTCCTGGGGTACAGCTATGTAGGACTGAGTCTGGTGTTTCTCCTGTGAATAGTTTTGGCATTTTCCTGGCAATGGGAGGATAGCTCAGGGGCAAGGTGCTTGCCTTTGATGCAAGACAACAGGGAGCAGCACAGGTTTGATCCCCGGGTCCACGCTTAGAAACCTCTGGGTATTAAGTGCATTATAAATAACCTATCATATCATATCACATCATATGAATACAATCACCTACTACAAGGTCTTTACATGTGCCTGAGCATGTTGGGCCTGGAGCTATAAGGCATAATCCAGACACCGTTCTCCAACTTCTTACCATTCTTAACCTCCTCGAGCTGATAGTGTTGGTAGCTTTCTGCTGCTCTCTCTTAAACGCCTCCTCCTGACAATCTTCTCCAACCTCCTCCTACTCTCTCTTAAATTCTTGCTCCTGATCATATTCTCTAAATTAGTCCTGTTCTATTTTAACCTGATCCTCTGGATAATCTTCACCAATGTCCTCCCTGCTCTTCCTCCGGATGTCCTTCTCCAATATCCTCCTTCTATCTCTTAATCCATTCATCCTGATGACCTTCTCTGACCTCCTCCTGTCTCCTGATCTCTAAAATACTCTGTCCTCCTCTCGAGCCTTCTCTAAATGAGCCTCTGTTCCAGCTCCAAACTCCCACACCATGGCTTAGGTGGGACCTCAAAGTATATGCACAAGACCTCACACCCTCATCTGGGTTTTGTACTAGGGTTTGAACATATGTATACATTATTTTACTGGTTTAATTTGAATTATCTTGAGCTTGTGCACACATTTAGGCACTTAGGCTTAGTGAAAGTCAATTGAGGTTAGTGCTGCTCCCACAGCAGCTCCCAGAATGAACATTGAATTTATTCTATTGTCAGCATGTAATTTCGCTAGTGCCGTGAATGTAGTTTTAATGTTTTGAAAAGGGCATGTTGTCTTATGAAGCGGCCTCTATTAAAGTCCTCACAGTACTGGTATCAACCTACACCACCCTTCATTAAACACTGGACATGTCTTAAAGTGCCAGATGTGCCAGAGTAAGCCATGTGGGTGACCCCTGACATGCAGTGGAGACAAGGCGGGGGTTACAAGGGAATCCTCCCCATACTGCCCTGCACCCATCATTATTGAACAAGTGGGGGCACCGGTGCTGCATGGTCACCCAACGGTGTCCCAACAGCCAAGCAGGGTCCTTCATAAAATCCTTATTCCATGATAATATCGAGAGGAACACCACACACACCCTTCATTCCAGCCACAAAAGAGGTTAGAAAGTCCATTCCACGTGTGCCATTGAGAGATTTGACCATCTGCACGGGAAGAGTGCGCTCGCCTGGACTTTTTCTTGTTTATTTAAAAGAATGAATGATGGGAGAACAACTTCCGAAAATATGTGGAGCCATTCCCGCACATATTTTCCACGCTCACCGCACAGCAGAAAAATAGTCTTGTACTCTGGGAGGACACAGCTTATCAGTGCCTCCTTCCCCTGTCTTGTGTAGCTGACACCTGACAGCCATGGGTACATCAAAAGCCTTTGGCTGTGGGCAGCCTGATTAGAATTTCAAGGTCCCATGGATTTGCATCTCCATTGTCAAACCTTATTGGTGGCCGTGAATACTGAAGAATGTTAATTAGCAGGCCTCAGGAAGGCCTGGGTGCAGGAATTGACAATGGAGACTAGGGGCCAACGCCTCTTTGTAATGCAATGTGTCAACTTGGTACTAACACCCCTCCTTGGAATGAAAGGGCAGTGAATGTCCCGTCTGGAACCACTCCTTTCAGAGCAGGGAAGTATGTGAACTGTAGGAGACGAAAGTCTGCCTGCAACCCCCTACTTCAAAGGAGGCCCATGTTGTGATCAAGCGCTCCATAGGGCTCAGTTAATAAGGAAGACTTTGATGTACAGCAGACAGGAAGATGGGTGGGACTTAGAAGTATATGTTGTCATCCTTGCCCTGTCTGTTGCCAAGCGCCCTGGTTCTGACCTGAAGCATCACTGAAGATTGTTGGTGGAGAACCAGGATTGGCTCACTTAAGTTAGGCTTGGCCTATACCAATCCCTGGGCCCCGTTTGGCTTTAAAATAGGGCCTCTCACTGATCAGATCATTTGAAAACTTTGCAAGGAGTAAGAAGAAGGACTCATTTGGACCTGAGCTGAAGGTACAGTCTACCTTACATCTGCCACAAGTGAAGGAAGGCCAGGAGTTCCAAGAGGGAAGCAAGATTCCTCCCCTAAACAGCTCCCAGGGAACAGAGTGGGATACCAGACACAGAGGACCCATCCAGCAGCTCCAGAACAGGTACCCAGCCAGCACACAAGGTGCCCTGCTAGGTTCTGACAGCAAGCTTCCTAGGTGGGAAGTACCGGAGAGTATCTGGACAAAGGACAAGGCTGTTGTCTGCTAACACCCTCCTGAGCTTTGGGTCAGAGTCTGTCTTGAAAGGACACAAGCCCTGTGAAGAAGCTAGGAGGAGTGCCACACAAGCCTCATCTAGCGTCCATCTTTTTATGAACAATTTCAAGACAGTCAAGTCCTCGAACCGCATCCGGCTGCACCACTGACTGTTGTCATGCCACCATCACCAGAGCCGTCCGAGATGCCTCAACCAGCATTCCAGATCCACCAACCAACACAGACACAGCAATTCTTGGCCCTGAGCTGCCGCGCCGGGCAGCCTGCAGACATCCATCCAGCGCGCTTGCCGAACTGCCTGCCACCTGGTACCTGCAGCGGTCTCCCACCAATAAACTCCATCTCACAGGCTACTAAGTGCTCTAGAACTGCCTCGATACTGTCGAGCACCAAGAACTTCTTCAACACCAGGTGCATTGTGGTTCTGCCCCCCTTGTCCTTCAACGAAGGCCCCTAGAGACTGTTAAAACCCTTTGCCTCTTTGGTCCTAGGACCAAAATACCTTGAACAGTAAGACTGATTGCTTTACCAACTACCCTCCTGTCAGTATCCATAGTGCATCCCTTTCCTTTGTGAAACTGTGTGTCCTCTGTGTTCCTTTATAGTGTGGGTTGTAATTGTAGTGTGCTAGAAATGTCTCTTGTAGTAATAACAAAGTAGATATTTTCATACAACAGTCCCTTTCATCATTGGGTAATAATTGTATTTTCGCTGTGTTGCAACTAGCAACGATCCACGACCTAGCAGAGATAAGCCTTCCATTGTGTACATGTTACCAAAAATTGGACAAGGAGGTCTTATAATTTACTTCTATTCCAATCTGTTCGGATCCCTTCTGGTGTACTAGAGCTGTGGCCTTGATTGATGGTTTAGAAACCGGTATTCATCCCTGGACCACTGCTGCCCCGGAAGTCGATTCGTCACAGCCATGGCATTAGGATGGGACATCGTCCAACAGCATTTCAGGTTAGAAGTAGGAAAGCGAGAACATGCACACTATAACACCAACCACTAGTGGCAGCCACAGGTATTTCACAAACCCTGAATAAGAAACCTGATAAGTGATCCCACATTTAGGCGGACCTGGTAGATGGCAGAAAAATTCACATTTTAAATTAAACTAAACTAAATTAAACTGTTATACGAGCGAGGCCCTAATTGATATATCGGGTGTCTTCCCATGGCACCTTTTTACATCAGTGCCTCACAAAGGCCCCAATATCATTAACACCACTGGGGATCCAATTCCATCCATTGTCTAGGTATCTAGTCAGCTAAGGAGGAATAATGATAGCTTTTGTGATATATATGGGTGTGGTCTGTGAATATTCCCACTACAAATTTCCAAAAGGATTTTAAGGGTTATTTCTATCTACCTCATACAACATGAATATAAGTAATAGATGCTGCAGTCATTCAGCCTATATGTTGAATAGTATGTGTGCCATAATGACTGACGTTTTAATCTTTCAAAGTGTTTCACACAGTTTTAGGTCCACTTTGAATCACGGTTGAAGGAATGCAAATACACCTACAATAGTTAGTGGGATAAAATGGGTTGGGATTGCCCACCTACACACGTAGAGGAATCTAATACTGTTTGAATCACGTTGTATACATATTGAATATATCACGTGACCATTTACTGATATTGTTATGTGTTAAGATTGTGATAATTGCTTACAAATACCAGGACGGTGTCATAATTACAAGTCAAGAATTTACTCACGATTCATCAAGATTTGTTGCAACAAGAAATATGAACAACAGTTTTATGCAAAATGTTATTGCATAACATGTTTCCTTGTCGGAAAAATCATGGCAAAGCGTTTTACATAACATTGTCAGCAATGATGGAACAGTTACTATTTCTCATCTGCGAGTCTGTTTTTCCCATGTGGGTCCACTACACCATGAGTGACTTCCTTACCCGTCCCTAACAGGTCTGTAGGATCTGTTGTCTTGTTCCAATCTTGCCTTTCAATACTGGATGCATGATGCCAATGCATAAATACAATTTGTTTGATTACTGTACAAATGGGAAGCCATATCTTCCAAACGTTGCATGGCTCCCTTCTAGGAACACATGACTTTTTTGGAGAGGGGAATGAACACATGTGGACCCCAATTATGTGCGGTTAAATACCTGCCACAACCATTATAAGACTGCCACACATGATCAACAAGGTCCTGATTGCATATAGGCAGTGGCAGTATTGCAGCTGTAGAGGAGCAGCAAAGGCATCAGCAATTGTGACCATTCTGCAGATACCCACTGAGAAAACCATATCTGATGCATCCTCCAAGAGACGACAATCTAATGGAGGAGCGCCCTGAAGGAAAATGAAAATGAGAGAAAGATAAGCTGGTGACATCACAAGAAGCAAGCGTGATGCACTATGAAGACTGGCTGAAGAAGATGCATGGGCCTTATAAGAATCTGATGACAAAATAAAGAATCGAGTAAACTTTCATATGCGAACAGGAGATTGCATGTGTGAAGAGCACTGCAGAAAATACAAGTTGTTTAATAACTCTACAAATGCAGCAACGCAAGTAGATTAAGTGACAATAGAAGTTGGCTATACGTAGCCATTGTATAGTGTCTGGACATTGATGTATTTAGTAAGCTCTGACCCACGGAGAAAGAAGGATCAAGAACTGTGTCGCAGCAAAGAATTAGCTGAATTTGCGGACTCGAATGGTGAAGCTGTCTGGCCTGGTATCAAAGTTGAAGCAAGCAAAGGCCGGTTATCTATTCTTGAAGGCGGTAAACGTGAATAGCTGAATCATCCCTTGTTAAGGTGCAAAGAAAGAACACCATGCATGGCAAGTTTTATTCAATTTAATTATTGCAAAATGGACCAGATTGTGCTCTCTTGTCACGTGAGTCAAGGATGGAAATAGAGTTGGGCATAGCCTTCCAGAACTTTGATAAGCACATGCTCACATTCCCTTATATTCCCAGAGGCAAGGATACTCTGCAAGGCCAAGTTCAAAGACAATCTTCATAGCAGAAGGCATGGGTGATGAGCGACGTGGGACTAATTGGGTGGGGAGGCAAAGTCATGCCCACCTTCTAGCACCTGGGTGTGAGCTTACGTGCTGCTATGTGAGCCGAATGTTCCAGCCATGGCACAAGCATGCCAACCAATTCTAGAAGGCCATATATCTAAGGGCCTTATAGTTTAAGAGCCAATAGTATGCTGTGTACTTAATAAGTGTTGACTAGAGGAGGGCATAAGTTGTCCACCTGACAGTAGATATCCTATCACAACCCAAGCCCTAATAGAAAGTATATTTAGATATTCCCTTTGAACAAATCACAACCTGTAGTAGGTTTTTCTTATTTACCACGTATTATGACATCACGTATGACAATTTTTTATTATAAAAGTATGATTTTTTATTAAATGCTTCGAGAGTGCTAACCAAAGGGCCTTATGTTCACGTGGTAGCAGTGTCAGATGGTTTTGATCCAAACCAGTTCTGCACCAGTATTTCGGATGATCGAACATCCTCTGCCATCTAGCTGGAAGATCACAGGATTTCCTGTGGAGAGAGGCCAAATAGAAAACTTGCAAGTAGAACCGAGACAGTGGGCGGAGTCCCTCTCTGACGAAATCCCTGCCTGGTTTCCACGGACGGTCTGCGGACAGAAGGCAAAGTGGATGGTTGGAGGAGAAGACGATACCGAAGGCCTTGAGTTGATTGATGGACGAATGGTGAGTAGACTTAGGGTAATGGCAAATTAAGGGGACGGGGTAGTGATAAAGTTTAAGTAACTGGAAATATTGTGTAAAGAGATAGTAGCGCCTAGAATTTTGCTAAAGGGAGCTTCAGAAGAAGTCGTCTCACTCTCCAGCGGGAGTCAAATAGGCTACGCGTGAACAGGTTCGCATAAGGAGATGAGTTAAAACCCTGTACAGGCTATGAATTAGAAGCAAAAGAAGAAGAAGTGTGATCACATAGTATTTTTATTGATGTGTAGAGTTGGCTAGTCTGTGCATTATGTATTGAGTAAAGGTGTCAAGAAAAGTGATAAAAAAATTGAGACAAAGTTGAGGAGCTGTAAGTGGCTATCTAGTGAAGTGGTTGGTACCAATCCAGAGGTAGACACAGTTAATTGAAAAGGTAGAAGTTTGAGCAGTGATTGTTGGGGCACACTCATGTTTGTTATTTTAGAAAGTATTGAAAAAGTGGTGAGAATATTTCATAAAGTCTGGTTAGTATTGACAGTCAATTGAGAATTGTCACAATGGGAGACACTCCTTTGATGCACTTATGCAAGACGCTGCCAAAGCATATGCCCAAGCTCAAACAGTACAGTGCGGAATGGATGAAAGGCAGGGCAGATAAGATGTTTATTCCATGGCCACAAGGGGGATCGCTGTCAAAAGCTGTATTGCAACACATGACCACATACATGCAAGCTGCGTACACAGGGAAGAAATTAGAGAAACTGTTGGCTATCCTAGAGATCTGGAAAATGCACCAGGAAGAGAGAGAGGACTGCCACCCGAGGAGTGGATGCTTAGCCAGTGTAAGGAGGAAGATGTTGAGCCTTCCGCTCCCTTTACCTCGCCCAAAGTGAAAGGCACTAGTGCGGAAGAGTAGGGTTATATTCTTTAAAGGAACTGAAAACGACAGCAGGACATAGTAATCTGATATATGAACCACCCGCTTATAGCAGTGACGATAGTCCAGAGGAGAATAAGAGAAAAGAAGGGATCTTTAAGATCATACAAGACACGGAAAAGAAGAGTGAGCGATCAAATGTGTCAACAGAAATAGAAAGAGAGATTATGAAATGGAAAGGAGAGAAGGATAAAGCTGACGAGGTAACGCTCATGCAGAACGAATGGATGGGAGGACAGATAGTACTCATGCTAGATGGAAAAAGCATCAAGGACGTTAGGTAAAAAGAAGACAAGGATGAACAGGATAGAAGGGATAAGGAACAGGAGAAGAGATGAAAGAAGACAAGTATAAAAGAAAGAGCAGGGAGCGACGAGAACAGATGTATCAGGAGGAGCAACAAAAGAAAGAAGAAAGAGCAGGGGAGCAAAGTAAATATGATAATAGACACAGAGTGATAGAAGACAGGGATAGAAGAGAAAGGAAGAGAGAAGAGGAGGAAGCACAGAAATTAAGGGACAAACGAATACAGAGACGACGAGAGGAGGAAGAAAGGATGGCAGGAGTAAGTAGGGAAGAACAAAGGCAAGAGCAAGACAGAATTAGATGGTTGGTGAGAAAACGAAGGGAAGTAGATGAAGAGCTAGAACAAAAGAGGAGACAGCAAGATTCTGAGTCTAGCCTTATTCGAAAGAAAGAAGCCAGTAGGGACAAGCCCAGCAATACGATGGGGCAGAACAGAAGAGTTTCTTCCCATAAAAGGAGCAACGCCAGGGGCATCCTGAATAGTATTAGATGAATAAGGCTTTGATGTAGGAAGCATCGGAGATAGGATTGATAAAGCCTATCAAGAATTGAAGGGAAGCAGCAACTATGGAAGTCGAGGGAAAGGGGATGCGTCCCCAGCATTTCAATCATGAAAAAAAGAAGAAAATCCATTCCATCTTGGTCATAGAGCCTTGTCCTTAAGCGTACTGAACTTAGAGAAGGGTGAAGGAGAGGGCAGTCACACCTCTTGGGGACAAGATATGTCAGACAAAGAAAGAGAATCTTCCCCTGGGGGAGAAGGAGGAAGCACATGTGACCCCAAAGGTACCCTGCAGTTAGATAAAGAAGTGAAATGGTCAGATCTGGAACAACCTAGGGATAGAACATCAGATCCCATACAATATCCGGAGCATCCCTGAGGATGATTGTATAGTAAAAAAGGAGAATCACTACCATATGTGAATAGATTAAGATCGTTACCATCAAGGAGACGGTCAGGTACGATTGTCCCTGCCATGGATAGGCTGACAATGGGAACAGATTGCAGGCTGGGGTTTACGCAGTGTCCCGTATTGGAAAAAGGGGGAGAAAGACAACAGTATATTCCATGGCCGCAGACGGACAAGGATAACTTAAGGTGCAAGCTCCTGAGTTTGACATCGGGCGCTAGGAAATGGATATACGAGTTAGAAAAAATTACAGGAGGAAATACATTGGCCATAGGGGACATTAAGAGACTCTTGGCAGCTATTCATGGGGAGAGAGCTGATCACACATGGAGGAGAACAGGTTATTGAGTTGTGACAGCACAAAACACAGCGCATGATGGAGCACCGTTTAACAATTGCAGAGCAGATGTTTGGAGGGCTCTCTGAAACATCAGATATGGGTGAAATCATGACACATAAGATGAAAGAAGATGAAGACCCTGTTACTTACATTCAGGATATTCAAGAGCGGTGGCAACTTGAAACACGGGAGCCGTGGGGAAAAACGCCAGTACAGAGGCACATGAAGAAATAGGTGGGGATGGAAGCCAAACCATGGGCTAAGATACAACTGACAATCATGTATCACTGTCAGCTACTGCAAGAGAAGAATAAGAAAAAAGATGAGGCCAGGAAAATCGAGGAAGCCCAATAAGTTCAGAAGAAATTGTCAAAATATGCCATAAAATGGGTGGTATTGACAAGTGGAGAAGGATTCGGAGTGCAGAAAACAGTAGGTGCATCACAGGTGAATAACCAATGCCCGATGGACCAAGGCGGTTATGGGTTTGTGCCACGAGGCAGAGGTATGGGCTATAGAGGAAGCGGTGGATTTCAAAACAATCAAGGTGGGTTTCAAAATGTGCAGAATGAGAATCAGAATACCCAGGGAAGATTTAACCAAGGGGGACTTGTTAGACGAAGACCCACGCTCTGAAACACTTGCGTATGAGAGCAATACAAAAAAAATCACATCATATCATACCCCAGGTATGTTAAACTTGTGGGATGACAGGGCACATTGCCTGCGTATGTCGGAGCCAAGGGAATATATAGAATGGACAATTCAAAGAGGGGGGACAGCTTATCCTCCACCTTATAGCACACAAACTAGGGAAGGGTTTGCCCAGGATCAGACGATGTATCAGACACAAGCGCTGTGAGTGCAACAGACACCGCAACCAGAGCAAGTGCAAATGAATCCACTGCAGGGGCAGTCACATCATGCCCCCATGCAAACGCAGCAGTATACAAGCACAGGACAATTGCTGACTCCCAGAATAGGAGGGGTCACTGTGGTGGGAGGAAATCCTCTTACGGGAAAGGGGATGAGCCTGTACCCACAATAGGACAGCTCACAGGGCGACTTGATGTGTTCAATACTATCCGTGACACCGTACCCCCAAGTGGAACCAAGGGTTGATGCAAATCGTTTTCTTTTCTAGTAGACTCTGGGGCTACTCGCTCATGTAAACGAGAGGGGAAGCATCCAATGTCGGGAATTGCCATAAATGCTCAAGGGTTCTCTGGAGCTACAAGTCGAGTTCCTTTTACTGATAAATTACCAGTCTCTATAGGAGAGTGTGACATGTCTGTTCCTTTGTTGTATTCACAGCAGACACCAATTAACATTTTGGGAAGAGATTTGATGACTAAACTGAACATGACGATTTCATTCACTGACCAAAAGATAGTGTGTTCCACTCCATGAAAACACTATTTGAATGTGGGCAAATGTACACTGGCTTTCAAAGGGCAAGTAGCTCTGCGAGGTGTTCCAGTAGTTTCCTATATGGGGTGACTATTTTATTAACATGGCTACCTGGCTTATTGGGAAAAACTGTGAGAATACCTGATGAGTTTTTGTTTAGACCACAGATCCCTATGGACGAAGAGGGGGGACAGACTATCCCTACAGAATTAGAAGCAGCCATAGCACGGAGTGAAATGGCAATGCTCAAAGGAATGGGCGATGAGGGTAGACCATGGAGGACAGTAATAGCTCTCGTAGAAGGGTACAGATTGACTGACATCACTGATGACAACATGTTTAGGGAACACCAAACAGACAATGAAGTGGTGTTCTTTATGAGCATCACATACTGGATAAGAATAGAGAAGAGGGAAGTCCCACAGCGAATGACGATAATGCAGCAGCGTCCAGCATTTTTTTAATAAGACTTAGAAAAAGTGCAGAGGGTCGTATGGACTACAGGCCCTCATGAAGTAGGGTTGCTAATGGATATAGGAGAAGTGAAGATAAAGCTGAAGCCAGGAGCAATCTTACCTCGAGCAAGACAGTACACCATGTCTCAAGAAGCTGATGAGGGTATATTTAAGACCATTTCAGCACTAATGGAACAGGGCATTCTGGTGCCATCAGAGTCATCATGTAATACTGCAGTTTATCCTATCAAAAAATCAAAGGGAGGGTTGTGGAGAGTCATACAAGATATGAGACAGATTAACCAGATTGTAGATGCAGAGTTTCCTTTAGTCCCTAATCTGGCAACAATATTATCTAGTATCCCAGTGGAAGCTCGATATTTCACAGTGATCTATTTGAAGAATACATTTTTCTCGATCCTTTTGCACAAGGACTCACAAGATTTGACTTCCTTTATGTTTCGCCAAACTCGACTGAAACATACTCGTTTGCCCCAAGGGTACTGTGAGTCTCCATCGATCTTTAATAGAGTCCTGCATATGGACTTGGGCAATATTGATCTTAAGAGTGCAGTGATACAATACATAGATGATATTTTAATTTGTAGCATGACAGAAGAGGAGTGTAGACAAGACTTGATCCAGTTGATGACTAGATTTACCCAGAAGGCGGACCTACAACAGTTTGTTGGTGCAATTATAAGCTTATAAGGTGTTCATGGGTAGTAATTTTTCTTGAACTGAGGTGCAGCTGCCCAACTTTCTTCAGAGCTTTGCTTTGGTATAGCACTATTCACTGCTGCAAAACCTACCACAGCCCCAGGTGGGCGTTTTGACCACCTTTGAGCTGGAGGCTTGTCTCTGGCAGGCATCATATAATGTAAACCATGACAGAAATCCCTGGTGGCCAATGGAGCTGGTTTCAATGGTACAGCTGAAACTGTGAGGAATATGGTATTGTTTGCATATGTCCTAGGAAGCATACCTCTTGAGCCATCTATCATGCATTAGCATAGCATTATTGTTTTGCTCAGAAGGCCTGCCTGGGTTAGAAGCCCCTGGCGCTGTTCTTGCATGGTGAGCAGATTGTAGAATGGTGTTTACTTGCAGTTTAATGATACATGTACTTGAATGAGCATGCGGCGTGGATTATTTGCAATGGGAAATGCACTCAGAGAAGGTAACACAGAACTGATGTGCACAGTGGCGGCTGGAAATATGTGGCCTCCTTGCCTGGGTGCAACAGAATGCATTGTATGAATGTTGGTGCTCAGTCTGTGTCAGCTGCAACAGTACGTGTGGTGTACGAGTAATTTCTATGTTTTTGTGTATGTTTGAATCACTTTTGTGTGTTGGGCATGGCCATGTGGAGAAACAGTCTATTTGTACTTTCAGTATGTAAGCATGGCCTGTGAGAGGTCATTTCCAAGTGTGGAATCCAAACAAGGATGTGTCAATACTCCATTGTTTGTTAGTGCTTTCACTTGTGTTTGCAATTCATAGACTGTGCTGTTTGCTCCTGAGATATTTGTGCCATGGGACACTTGAGGCATGTGTAGGACTGTGGTGAGCAAAGCAGTCAAACCGAAGCTTTTTCTCATTTTGCACCTGTAAGGAGTCATTTTAATTGGATTTTCATGTTGGCCTTTTTCGGCTGTTCAAAGCTGTCAAGGTGCTGTGCCATTGACACACTATGGGGTTTTGTTTCATGATTTATTTGTGGAAGAGTGTTGTTAGGCGTGTGAAATTGTATAATTGCCTGGATGTTTTATCCTTAGTCACAAAGTAGCTGGGTGTTGGTGCTTTGAAATGTATGGTCTTTTTCCTCTGTCAGTGCACGAGAACTTTTCACATTTTTCAGCATCTCTGTGAAGGTAATTCTCCTATCTTCGTAGCCGCATATAACTTCTTTTTGGCATGCCTTTGATATGGGTTCCCGTCCTTTTACTTCCTTCTCTCTATGTCCCGTATCTTTGCTCATATTCATGCCCCACTCTGTTGGCTGGCCTCCAGCTCCTCTCTTCCATCTTCTTCGTTATGTGACGTGCTCCAGATTTCCTACCTGTCTCCCCTTCCTCCTCTTGGACTATGTGCTGCTGCTATTATCTCTCTCCTTGCTTTCAGATCTCTTTCTAAGAGCCCTGTTGACTGAGTTCTCCTTTTTTTCTCCTCCACTCTGAGCCACGTGTTTTTCCTCATCCGCTATGCGGTGTGCTGCTATCCTCCTTGCCTTCTTTCAACACGAGAATGTGGTTTCAAATCAAGGGCCACACGGCAAAGGGGTCTAGGGACCAATCTGCAGTCTAGGCCCAACTGAAGCCACAGACAAAGCTAGAATAAGTCTCTGGAACGCAAAGCACTGCAGCTCGCCTGGATATACTACACTCAGGTAACCAGATGAATGCAGACCGGGCCCATTAGCAGCGAACAATGACCCGGGTAAAAGCTGGGGTCAGGACCCTGGCCTGCGTCAGGTAGTGGGCGCAGTGCACTTCTCTTTCCCTGGCAGTGGGTGTCCTCACCGGACTAACCGCCGATCTCCACATTGAAGAAAACCAGAGGATTCTTTGGACAGGAGGGTTTGGTCACTGGCGGATAGGACATGATTTATTTTCAAATTTCTTTATTGGCATTTACATAATAAACAGTTGCATCGTAACATTGTGCGATCACAGTGGTATAAGTCAGGATTAAACAAAAGTAGGCCAATTAGAAATTAACAATTAAACAGAAACAGCAAAACATAAACAACATTAACAAGTCTCCGTATGGTCAGTAATGTAAGCAACGTGGGGAGGTCAGGCAACAAATGAGTTCAGGTTAGGGACTGCGCAAGTATTCTGTGTCAGATAGCGTGTATCAATAGGGGCAAGTTTCTCAAGGGGGTTTATCGTCATTGGGGGGGTTAAGTAAGGCCCAGGTGAGAGTTTTCCAGGCAGAAAGTGCCAAGCTCGTGTCTTCGGGGGATGTGGTAACACCATCCTCCCAAGCTGAGGTTTCTGCCCCTATCCAGCGCTCCAGTTCGCTACGCCATACCTGGTATCGTGGGCCTCCAGGTCGCTTCCAGGCCATAGCAATGGTCCTTTTGACCAGAATGCATACCAGGTCCATGAGCTTAACTGAGTGTTTGAACTTGGCCAGTCTGGGATACGTTCCAAGAAGGCACTCTTTTGGGGTCCACTCATATCTGGTCATGCCTGCCTCGCTACAGAGGAGTTCCACTCTCGCCCAGAGTTGTCGGACCTGGACGCATCCCCAGAACATGTGTAAAAGATTTGCTTCATCTCTGCCGCACCAAGGGCAGTTGTGTTGGGGTAGCTCATATATTTTGGCTATTCTAAGCGGTGTCAGATACGAGCGGTATAACATATTAAGCTGAATCAATTTAAATCTAGAGTTTCTAGATACCACGTTGGGAAACGCTAATGCTCTACCCCATTCAGCTTCAGACAATTCGTGTCCCAAGTCTCCTTCCCATTTGATCCTGAGATCCCGACTGCGGGGATTGGGCCTATCGATTAGATGACTGTATATACGGGACACAGGCCTCCATCCATCTCCCAAACTATATAGGTGTGTTATGAAGGGGTCAGTTTCAGGTTCTTCTGGCCACGCGTCCCATTTGGTTCGAGCAAATTTACGGATCTTTAAGTACCAAAGGAATTGGCCGGCCGGGACGCCATCGACAGATTGCAAGGAGGAGAAATCATGGAAGGAGCCCTCGTTATATAGATCCCCCCAAGTGTACACTCCCAGCCTTTCCCAGTATCTAATGGAAGCAAGGTCTACAGAGTTCTGACACAGGTCGGCAAGGAGCGGTATGTCCGGAGTGTATCTATGTTTCAAGTGGAGAAGAATTTTAACCCTTTGCCATATCTGACGACCCAGGGCAGCTAAGTATGGAATCCCATTCACAAGACGTTGGGGGGCCCAAATGAGTTCGTTTAGCCTGATCGGAGCAGTTGAGCGTTGTAAAAGCATTGTTTCGGGGGTGTCATCATCGGCTAGCCATTTAGCCACGAAGCTTAGTTGGGCAGCCAGGTAGTATCGTTCCAGATCAGGGAGCCGAATGCCTCCCTGCTCATAGGGTAGGGTCAGCGTGGATAATGCAAATTTGTGCCTACTAATTCCCCACAGGAAGTCTTTAAGTATCTTCCCCAAAAGGCGAAAGAAGGGAGTCTTAATATAATAAAAAATGTTTTGGAAACCATAAAGAAATCTGGGGAGAACAATCATCTTGATGATGGAAGCCCTACCCATCATGGATAGGGGGAGGCGAGCCCAAAACCTAATCGACTTGCGCAAGGGAGGCAGCGCCGCTGCCATGTTATTGACGTGCATAAGTTCGGGCGTGTGATAGATATTAATGCCCAGATAGCGGAACGTGATGGGGCGCCAACTTATACCCAGCGAGGGGAGGTCATCGACGTGTTTATTTTGGAGGGCACCCAACGGAAACAGACAAGACTTATGTCTGCTGAAGTGTATGCCTGATACCTTGGCAAAGTTGCCGAGGACCTCCAGCATGGTTGGGACATTCAACTGCGGGTCCCTCACATAAAGGAGGACATCATCTGCATACAGGGAAATTATGTGGTCCACCCCGTCTAGCCTTATACCAGCATCGAAGAATTGTTTCCTAAAAAAAATGGCGATGGGTTCGAGCCCAAGTATATATAGCATAGGGGAGAGCGGGCAGCCCTGCCTTGTGCCCCTTTGTATGTCCCATGCCGTGGAGATGAGCCTGCCAGATTTTACTCGTGCTCGTGGTTTAGTGTAGAGAACTGTGATCCATCTAACAAATCGTTCTCCGAAGCCAAACTCCCGAAGCACCGCAATCAGCCATTCCCAGAAAATAGAATCGAACGCTTTGATGGCGTCCAATGAGAGCAAAGCATAAGATTCCCCTACATGAGTGGAATGTGATAATACATGTTGTAGCCTACGAAGATTGGTAGTGGTGTTGCGACCCGGCACAAAGCCGCTCTGGTCAGGGTGCACCACTTCTCCGATCACCCTGGACAGCCGCTTAGCCAGAATGGTTGTAAGGATTTTAACATCATAATTGAGCATCGCAAGAGGGCGATAGGAGTCACAGTCATCTGCAGGTTTACCTGGCTTGAGGAGCGGAACCACCAAAGTCTCACGCATACTCCCAGGCAGGATACCCGACTCATAGGCTTCTAGGAACACCTCATGCAGCAGCGGAGTCAATTCCGGCTCGTAGGTTTTGTAAAATTCGGCAGGTAGCCCATCACTGCCCGGGGCCTTACAAGTGGCCAGAGACTTGATGGCATCGGTTATATCATCTATGGTGATATCAGCATCCAAAGCCTCCTTATGTGACAGCGGGAGTAGGGGCAGGCCAATTTCATCCAGGGTGTTTGAAATTTCCTCAGGGGGCACTATGTCATTATGGGAGTATAGTTGGGCATAAAACTGCCCGAAAGTGTCATTAATTTCATGTTGGGTCAGATGTAGCGTGCCATCAGCATCTCTTAAGGCTGTGGTCGAATGTTTAGGGTGTTCTTTCCTACACAGCCAGGCGAGCAGTCTGCCAGGTTTATCAGCGTGGGCGTGTGCTTTGTTGGTTCTGGTGATGTAATCGAATTTGGCCAGTCTGTCCCAGGCTTCCCTGCAGGTGGCCCTAGTATTGGCAAGCCTGTCTTCCTGCGGTTGGGGGTCCAGGGTGTTGGATTCCAGCTGTTCTATTTCAGTTTCTAGTAATTCAAGTTCAGTTCTTAGGCGTTTCCTCATTCCTCCCGCCTTTGCTATGACCTCTCCCCTTACAACCACTTTGAGAGCATCCCAGACTGTGCTTAGGTGGTCAACACTGTCTTTATTCTCACGAATGTAGTTCTCTAGGGATTCCCTGAGATCTTCCCTGAACTCCGAATCTTTAAGTGCCTCGGTGGGCATCCTCCATGTAGGTATAGGAGGTCTGGGGCCAGTGATGTTCCATTCAATTACCAGGGGAGAGTGATCAGAGATGGTGCGGCCCAAGTAATTGGAAGAAACAATCTGGGGAAAGCTTTCTCTGCCGGTAAAGAGGTAGTCAATTCTGGTGTGAAGATTATGTGGCGAGGAGTAGAAGGAATAGCCTCGATCCCCTGGGTGTTGCTCCCGCCAGATGTCTACCAGGTCTAGGCGGTTCAGCATGACATTCATGGCGGTGGTAGCGGTCGACAGGCCCCCCAAGGGAGGAGCAGATCTGTCAAGCACAGAGTCACTGACGCAATTAAAGTCGCCTCCCCAGATAAGGAATGTATCTCTATACAGTGTAATCTTTGTGTACAACATAGCGAGGTGCGCAGGGATATTGTTGTTGGGGAAGTATGAATTGACAATACATATCTCTGTTTGTTCAATGTGGCCCCAGAGTATCACGTACCTTCCTTCCGGGTCCTGTTCAGCTTTTTTAAGCTGGAAGGGGATGTGAGGGCTGATCCAAGTGAACACCCCTCTTGCGAATTTAGAATAGGCGGACCCGAACCCCTGTCCACCCCAGTATGATTGGAGCGTCGCGGTGGATTCCTTGGTTAAGTGGGTTTCTTGCAACAGGGCCAGCCCTATCCTCTTCCTGTGTAGATAGGATTTAACTCTGTTGCGGCGTAAATAGGTACCCAAACCCCTCACATTCCAAGTGGCGATCTTAAGGCATGTAGACATGATGGTGGCAGAGGAGTTGGAGCACTGAACTCATGGCAGTCTCATCCCTCTTCAAGCCAGCTTCGTGTGCTGAGCAATTGCCCCCTGGGTCGGCCGTCAGCAATGCGCATTGTAATCTTCCTGTTGACCATGATTGTTGTGTTGATGTATTAAACGGAGACTTATGAACAAATTTAACTTCCACTCGAACAGGTGGATCGAACATGAAAGATAACTGTGTGTTGCCCCCAGCAGCCGTTCTGGGAGGACAACGCTCGGGGGCTTCCGCTACCCATTGGCCGATCCGGGTCGTGAGGTGCGGATGTGGTGTTGGCCTTAGGCCAGCCATGCTTGGGGTGGGGTGGGTTGTGACAATGTCCGTGGGTAGTCCATATGGCTCCCGTCCTTGAAAGAACTAATTGATCATTGCAGCAAAGAGATCTGTTTGTGATCAGCCGTTGGGCGTCAGGGCGTGTTCTTCTCCCTCAGCCAAATTATTGTGCTCCATCCACATAGTGGCTGCTGCCGGAGTCTCCATGAAGACAGCTTTGCCTTTGTATAGTATCTTAAGGCGCGAGGGGTACAGGAGCATGTATTTAAGATCAAGCTTCCTCAGTTGGGCTTTGACAGGTATGAATGAGTTCCTGGCGCGCTGCACTTGCGGGGTATAATCGGGGTAGATAGCGATCTTGGAGCCATTGCGTCTAATCTCGCCTCCGTCCCTCGAGAATTTGAGGATCGTCTCTCTATCGCGAAAGTTTAAGATCTTGGCTATCATCGGGCGTGGGTGTGATCCCGGTGGGGGTCGTTTCTGTAGGGAGCGGTGGGCTCTCTCGACGGAGAATCCCTGTGTGAGCTTGCCAGCTCCAACCTCTTGCATTAATAGGGACTCAATAAATTCCGTGGGGTCAGTACCCTCCATCCCTTCCGGAACGCCAAGGACTCGGATGTTACTGCGGCGGGCCCTTCCCTCTGCTTCCTCAGACCTCGCCTCGAGATGAGCCACTTGTTTCTCCAGTGCGATAACTTTGTGCTTTAAGTCCTTGGCAGTGTCTGTGGTATCCTGCAGATTTATTTCCACCGTGTTTATTCTTTCCGCTAGGTTGCGGGCATCTTGGCGGATGAGCTGCATGTCCACCTTAAGTTCATCTATCTTGGTCTCCATGCACGTTTGGAGTGTAGCAATGGCCTGCAGCACTTGGGCGTTGCTGGGGTCATCAACTGCTGCGGGGGGTTCCGTCTGCGTGGGGATCTCATATTGGCTGGGCTGTTTAGGTTTAGCCCCTGAGAACGAGTCCATAATTGTTGCACCCCTGTTTTTGTTTCGTGAGGTGGACATTAGTCCCTCCTAGTGTTGTGACGGCAGATATGAGCCCCTGGACAGTGTGTAACAAGGTGAGCCTCACAGGTCAGCGTTATGCAATGATGCTCAGCGATACTCAGTGATGGCACCGGAGAACACAGGGGGGTGCAATTAAGTATGCGCTCCTGCGCAGGGTATTCCCCCAGTTGGGCAATGGAGTGCTCTGCGATCTCTCAGCACGCTGGGCCACTGTCCTGTAACCCTGCTGGGCCCTGTTGTCTGCGGCACAGGCGAGTTCCTGCTCCCCGGTGTTGGGTTAGGGTCTACGGGCCTTCCGGCTCGTCCGAGCGTGGACTGTTCCCTCTTCAACCGCTCGGTTGCCTATTCAGGGAGGGAGGAGGGCCCCGCGCAGTTCGCTGCAACGACAGCGGCAGGGGTCCGCCAACGCCGCTGCCGCTCCGGCTCACGGAGCACCACCGCAGGCTGGCAGTTCACGGGTCCCCCTCTAAGTGACAGCGGTCCGCTCACCCCCTGTGTCTCCTCTGCAGCGGTCCAGGGCTCCTGGGGGGGAGGGAGATCCAAGGGTGGCCGGTCCTGCGCTTGGTTTCCTCCCTGGGGTCTTTCCGCTCTACTCACAGGGACTTCTTCGCCGCGATGAAGGAGGCAGCGCCCGATGGACCGTCTCCCCGCTGCCTCGCTGCCGGCTTAATCCGCTCTTCCTTCAGGGCTCGGCGCCGTCCGCCATCTTGTTTCTCCCGGGGGTACCAGTTCGGATGCTGCGTTTTCAGGGACGCCGGCTCCGTTTCTCCTCGTTCCTGCGCCGGGCAGGGCCAGAATCGCTTCCCCCACCGGAGTGTAGGTTTGGATCTTGTTCAGATCAAAAATATCGATCGGATTAAGGATCTAGGCCAGGATCGAGACGGGAGCTCCTCACGGACACGTCTTTACGCCATCAGCGCTGGCCACGCCTCGCGGATAGGACATGATGTTGCTATTTCTGCAGGTGGCAGGCGAGTCTGCTGTGCTGTATCTATCCAAAATAAAGCTATTAGGCACATACAAATGGTGGCCACGCTGGGTCATCAAGCGAAAGACATTGTATGGAAATACGCAGTGGCGCATGTATGGAAATGCGCAGAGGAGTACATCGAAGCCGCCGTTATTGACTCGTCTTATGGCTTTTGTGGAGGGAACTTTAAAAATGGTGTGCCATGTTCAATGGAGCACATCAAAGCTGTGCATGCAACATTGTTGACATTTTCGGGCACAGAAAATATGCAGTATTGTGTACTACAGGATTTTTTATTCAGAATTTTAGTATGATACCATTCTACCCACAGCACATTTTAAAACAAGGAAATGGAACGCAGAAGGGACAGAAATAATTACTGCTGTCAAAAGTATTCTCATCAGTGTAAAAAAAACAGACAGATGCATGGTATCTTTACCAATCAAAGATGGCCTCAAGTTTTGGCTTGTTTCCAGAGAACTTCCTTAAGAGGCAGTCATCCAAGAGACTACCTCCATGGAAGAGCTCAAAGAGCCCTTAAGTGCCAAGGACGAGCATGCTCGTCCTGCTCGTCCTTTTTGCATAGACTTGCATAATAGCCTGGCACTTAAGAGTTCTGAGATGGGCAGGAATGGGTGGGATTAGCCGTATGGATTTGCTTGGCTAGGGTCAGGCAATGGGAGGGGTTCAATAGAGTAACAATGCTGTATCCCTCCCCAAATGACATCTCCATTGGAACAGCACTACCGACCCTCACTCAAAGCCCATATTTTTTTTCCTTTATTTGTTTTGGTTCTTAAACACAACCTTTCAAAATATATATTTCTTATACACCAAAAGTTAGAAAAAATCATTTCTTTTTGACATAATATCACTTTCCCCCGGATACATGTTCCACAAACTCCTTTTTATAAAACCCTTCATTAACCACTTTCTTCCCTCAAATTGCTACCACTCGCTACAGCGATTGTGTCACCATCCATGTTACACATGACTCCGATTATATCATTTCAGTAGTAGAATCTCTATATATTTTAAGGCAAGAAGATAATTAACAGTAGCAATGTTTAAGGATATGTGATTTCCATTGAAGATCATATTCCACATTTGATCTTTGGTAAGAATTACAAATTGGTTAAACAATTTAAAAAAAAAATATTTTCTTAGTTCACTCAACTGAGGACAGTCAACAAACAGATGTTTTAAGGTTTCACTTTTTTCTCGATCATTACACAAACAGCAGCTTGTTGTAGCGACCTTGCTCTTAGAGAGTACTGCTACCTGAACTCTCGTAGGCCATAAGTTCAGCCGGATTTGCATTAAAATTCTAGCATTATTGACATCAGGGAATTTCAATAAGTAAGCTGGGACTGCATGCCATGTTTTTAGCAGAAATCTTCTAGTTTTAAATGTTGCATACATATTAAATTTTTTCCCATGTTACACACCAATCCCACTGCCAAAGTTTGATTTTAGCCTTGTCCAGGAAGTCTAAAAGAAGCTGCTCTGAAATGTCTGTGTTTTTTAAAATTGCAATACAATGCGATTCCCATGTATTTATAGGGCTACTATTGTGTCCTTTAAGGGTGGCATGTATCAACGGTATTAGGGTCTGCTCATTTCCTTTTACTATTAGACATTTTCTCGATAGGGCCAGAGTTTGTCAAGCTAATATAGCACTAAAAGACACCAATCCCAATTCATAGTGGAGGATCGTAATTGGAATGCTTTGCGGAAGCTATAGGACTTTTTTCCAAAATAAACCTGCTAATAGGTCCGATTTTGTTTGATATTTGATCTGAGGTCCAGAGGTGATCACTGGAACAACCTTTTGCTTATAGAATTTGATTAATGGAGCATGTGTAAACTTTCCATATTTGGCATGTATTATTTTGCCTTCAGAAGATAATGTTCGCATTTTCAGTTTTAATTCAAGTTTATACAGTTGATCAGTCAGCTTGTTGTTGATAATATCTATATTTGTTAACTGTGCTGATCACTGAGTTATTAAGTCTGCATATGAACTTATTAATAGTTCTCCCCGTATTATGATATAATATCATGATATCAGACTTTTGCGTATTTATCATCAATCCATTCTTAAATGCAAAGTTGTCCACGGCTTAAAGTTTTCATTGCAGTCCTATCTGCGTTTGGTCAATTATAACAAGGTCAACAGCATATAACAGCCACGAGACCGACCCATTACCAACTTTATGAGGGAAAGAGCGCAGGAGGTCTAAATAGATAATGATATCTTTGATATAAAAATTAAAAAACGTAGAAGCTAAACTACAGCCTTGTTTAAGGCCTGTATTGGTTGGAATCGGGTTAGTGGGTAAACCATCTTGATCAAGTTTTACTTTTCTGAAAATGTCTGAATATAATTGGTCTATCCAATATAAAATATGTGTAGGTCAGCCTGCATCCATCAATTTAATCCACAATCATTCCCTTGAAACTGAATCAAATGCTTGTTTAAAATCAATAAAAGCTAAAAACATCGGCTGTTTGCTAAAAATAGCTTGTTGTTTTATACTTGATAGTAGAAATAAATTGATTGTGGTTTGTAATCCCTTAACAAAACCAGATTGATGGCAAGCCAACAATTTAGCATTTTTCATCCACAGTGTGAGATCTCTTAATATTAATCTGGTGAAAATCTTCCCTGGTATGTTCAATAGGGCAATGGGTCGATAATTGGAGGGATAATTTCTACTACCTTTTTTAAATATCGGTATAATTATTGATTCTTTCCACGAATGCGGACTCCAGCCCCTCCTGAGGATGTTGTGAAAAATATCTTCTAGGATCTTTACCCAGCAATCAGGATACTCTTTGATTACAGCGTTTGACAGGCCATCTGGGCCCACAGCTCTCCAGGAGATAAGTAAGAGAATGTCCAGCTGGTCAAAGATCAGGTTACTAACCTCTGCTTTGGGTGGAGCTGTAAGTCTAACTCAAGAGCTTTTGTAAAAAAGTAAACCTGAGAAATGCGAAGTCCAGGCCTATTTGTTAAACCCTGTTTAGCAGTACTGAAGATGAGGCATTGGGAGTGATGTCATTCAAATGGCTCCACATTTGTGCACTAGATTTGTAAGCTAAAGCTGCTAACATTCTTTCACCATCTTTTTGTTTTTTTTGGACATTACGTTGCTTAATTGCATTTTTTGTATTGCGTATACAGCAGGATTTTTGCTTGTTTTCTTTCGCATATAGGAACTTTTTTAAGATGTCTAAGCATTGGACACAATTGTACTTTTAGAGTATGAGTAACCGGATCATATGTATGTTTATGTTTAAATATCGGTTGCCTATTTAAAGTGTGAATTCCATTATTAAATTAAGTGTATCTGTATACTCATATTTCTTGCTCGACGATGCACACTTAAGGTGCTGGTCTAAGTGAGCTGCTGGTCTAAGTGAGCTCTGAAAGAGTCAAGTTTCTTGACTGACCATTTTATCCTATTTCTACCCTGATTAAGGGCAATAGGTTCTTTAAAACATTCTTGAACTATGGGATTAGTATTTGTCAATGACATTTTTAGGATATTGTGGTCACTCGTTAGAGTAGGAACAATGGCTAAAGTTTGAATGGCGTTAACTAGATTAGCCGAGATACAATCCTAGTCCAAAATTGAATTTGAAGACCCTCTTTTCCAGGTAGTGGTCGGAGGAATATCCCCATGGACTGTCCCATTTAGGATTGTTAGATTCCTCTCATTCATCAAGGAAAGCAAATTTTTTGCTCTCAACATATTGAAATCGCTGACCACCATAATTATATAGATTTGGTCTTTGTGTGCAATTAGATCTAACATTTGTATTATCAATTCAATGAATTTATCATCTTCAAGTGCAACTGGGTTACAATAGATGTTCAGGATCACTACTTTGAAGCCCAGTGGAAATTGAGGATTCCCTGTTGTTAACTTAGTTCATTGTATGCTGTGATGCAGTGATGCCCAAGGTTGTAATTGGAGGCTTGAATCAAGTTTTACCGCAGTTAACAACCCCATCGATGGATGACCTTTGGCTTTCTTTACTGCCAGAATCCAGGCTATATCAAAATTAGGCCAAATCGGCTGCATAGTAATCCATGTTTCTTGTCAAATTAAAATTTCCACTATGTTTATGGGATTATTGGCCTTTAAGATAAATACATGTGAACATCCTCTTGTGTTCCATATTATTATGGATACACCCTGAGAGTATGATAGTGCCTGGCGTTAATGATTCATAGTGTGGTTTGTCTCTATAACTCGCTTTTGTAAGCCATGTCCAGTTTCTGTTCCTGGACTGTGTTGAGTCCTCTTTATTATACACTTTTCGTGATAGTTTTCTTCATGACCCATCACAACTAATGTAAAAAGGTTCAAATGTATTTTGTGTGTCGTCCTTACTATCATTTCTTATGGTAGCGTGGCTACTCATTGCCTGGACCTTCCCTGCCTGACTGGAGGCACTGCACTGTCTGCCGCATTCTGATTGGCCGAGACCCATACCAAATGGGAGGCCTGCTTCAAGCCGGCAGGCAGAGCCGGCCATCGTCCTAAGGCCAGCGTCTCAAGTCGCAGGGTCTGTCTTTCCCTGCTTGCCGGGATGCCGGCCCAGTCTCTTCGTCCTGAGGCCATCTATCCCATACTACAATATTTATGACATTGCTGACCATGCTGCAGGTATCGTGCGGTTAGCCTTCTCAGAAACTTATCAACACCCACTTCTAACCAGACTGATCCTCTAACACAGAGTGCCTGCTATGTCAATATGTTTATCGCCTCCTTAATGTTGTTGCATCACGATGTACGCTCTCTGCTAATAGCGCCATTTACCATACTGATACATTTACACCATAATGTACAGAGTCTGTAACTTCCGGTAATCGATCTTGATGCCAATGTTTGCCCCCCTTATTCCCCCAGGATTGCTTGTTATGCCGCGTGTGCCTGTGAAGTCGTGTGTGCCCCTCTCAACCTCCCCATGGTCGCTTGTTATTCTGTGTTTGCCTGTGCCTCCCCACCCTTCCCATGATCGCTTGTTATGTTGTGTGTGTATGTGCCTCCTCACCCTCTCCATGGTCGCTTGTTATGTTGTATGTGTATGTGCCTCCTCACCCTCCCCATGGTCGCTTGTTATGTTGTATGTGTATGTGCCTCCTCACCCTCCCCATGGTCGCTTGTTATGTTGTGTGTGTATGTGCCCCCCACCCTCCGCATGGTTGGTTGTTATGCTGTGTGTGCCTGTGAAGTCGTATGTACCCCCCCCCACCCTCCCCATGGCTGCTTGTTATGCTGTATATGCCTGTGCCTCCCCACATGGTTGTATATGAAGTTATGTGTGCCCCACCTTCTCCCCTTGTTTGCCTATGATGCTGTGCCCCCTCACTCCTTAACCTTGCCTGTCTAATCAACCTCTGCATTTATAGGCTGCTCCCACCCTACAACTTGGGGCTGTGCAACATGTTGCCACCTATTTTGACTATGCATTTGTTTGCTGCTGCCGCCCGCAACATGGGGTTGGGCAACATGTTTATGCCATCTATTTTGACTTTGCATCTATATGCTGCTACCACCCAGCAACATGGGTTGGTTCACATGTCTGTGCCACCTATTTGGACTTTGCATCCGTATGTTGCTGCTAGCCCTGCAACATGGGGTTGGGCAACATGCTCGGGCCACCTATTTTAACTTTTGCATCCTTATGCTTCTGCCTCCCTTCAACATAGGGTGGGGCAACATGTTTTTGCCACCTATTTGGACTTTGCATCCGTATGCTGCTGCCACCCTGCAACATGGGGTTGGGCAACATGCTCGGGCCACCTATTTTGACTTTGCATTTGTGTGCTGCTGCTTCCCTGCACACGGGATGGGCAACATGTTTTTGCCACTTACACAGACTCCATCACAAGCACTTTCGTAACTATGTAAATAGCCCTGCAACTTGGGGCTAAGCCACACTTATTCATGTATGTATGTCCTTCAAGCACTTATGTAACTAAGCAAGCCTTCTTAACAGCGCCGCAATGCCTGAGGGCAGTTGTGCGCTATACAAATGCAAATCATTAATTCATTTCTTACTTGAGCTGATCTTTACTTCAGACTGGATTGACTCCGATCTCTTTGATAAGATGTTACGCCTGCGGTGTCATTAGCGTAAGATACACACTTCCTTTTAGTTCTTGATATTTCTTTAAGAATGTGCATATCAAAACCATAGTGCCTCATCTTATCCTTTGTGTGCCATATCAAATCTGCAATGGAATCCCGGGAGCCACTGTATCCAACGTGCGGCTATTAATAAATCGTATTGATTTTATATCCTGTGATTGTATATTATTTAATGCTTGAATGGACTGAAATGCAACGAAAAGTGTTTACCTATTTGGAAATGGGTCTGATGTCTGTCTATTAATCATTGCTATCCAGATGTTGTCTGAATAATTTAAAGGCAACTTAGAAGACTTATTTTTGTCAGGACTAGAACATGCTTACCATTATCATGCACTACACGAGACCCCGGGCTGGGAGGATTTTGAAAAGGAACATCATTAACTGTCGTGGGGGGGCGGTGGGGTTCGCATTCGCTTTTGTTCTAAGATTAGGAAATTTGGAAAATCATTGTCCACATTATTGATGGTTGCCTCTACTGTAGTGCTAGCTCTGTCCAGGGAGAGCTGACATATCTCCTGTATTATATCACTTTTAGGGAAGGATGTGATGGAATATGTAGAGAGATTTAGGAGCTGGTCATCTGCATCATTCTCATTTTGGACTAAGATATCACAGAGGTCCGAAATATTCCGCTCTGCGCGGAGTCTCTCAGTCTGAGCTCCCTTTGAATCTCTCACATTTTCTTTTTTTATAGATACAGGTCTTGTAGTAATCGGGGTTGTTAGACCTTCAATACATTTTCTTTTCTTTATTATTACTTATTCTTGGAGGCAGAAGTTGATTTTTTATTTATTTATTATTCCATACGTTGTTTAGCTTTGATATTTTTCCTTATTTTTTTTTTTTTTACGTTGGATTGGCCAAAATAGGTCAAATAAGGGAGCACTGTCAGGGGCTTCTTCAGAGGGTTGTTGTTTCGTGACAGCACTTTTTATGCCAGTTATAGTGCATACTGATGGGTCATTTGTCAGACTGCCCACAGTTCTAAAGCCTACATATTCCATTCCCTCCTCCACAGCATCTGGAGCTGAGCCCACCCCATTACCCACCCTCGCAAATGGTACTTCCACTGGTTGTTTAATTATATTTATGGGACTAGTAAATTTATCCTCCTTGCTACAGGGTTCAGCTCTCAGGAAGGTATTAAAGGCTAACCAATCAATGTTTTCCACTAAACAGTTCAGTACCATATTCTATTGCTCATATGTTTTTTCCATGGCTTCATACATTTGCATGAGGCTATATATGCCCGTGTTGATAGTACCCAAGCTGGTTTCAAGCAAGAAATTCAGTGGGCGACTCATCCCAAAAGATGGTCTTCGGGTGGGCTTAGCAAATGACATGGTAGTTGAACTAGACGATTATGAAGAATTTTCAGAATCAGGGTAGAGTATGGGCGAGTTTGATCATTTCAAAGGGGATTTGGATTTAGCCTTTGTACCGTGTGTTTCCCCAATAGTAGTGGGGCCCGCCCTCTGTGAGCCCGGCCGCTGCGCGACAGAAAACATCTAATTGAATGAAATTGCAGTAGCTACCCTAGGTGAATCCACCAAGATCTCACTGTATTGTATTTAGTTATTTGATTGACATTAGTAAACATCTCAACTCTTGATTTTGCAATAGGTGACCTACGAGGGTTTGGCAAAACAACATGATGTTCAAGTGATAATCTAGTAACTTGTGAGCTTAACAGCAGGGTTTCCAACTGCTCAGAAGCATGTATAATTGTATATCCTGAATGATGTAAATGAACAGAATCCTTTCCTCGAACGACAGTAGTAGCCAGATCAACAGAATAAATCGGCGGTTGCGTCAGACACTCGAGCAAGATACTATCAGTTACTTGAATGCCCTCCTTCTTGGCTACCAGAGGTTGTGGAGATGAGCCGCCATGTTCAATCGAATTTTCCGGTCCAACTAGCGACTCCGGATGGCCAGGTTCTAAGGTTTGTATGGCCGCGAGAGTGGGAGTCATTATATGGCTCTTCTGGGCGTTGTAGAAATGCCTATTGTAACGAACTAACACTTTCAAACGTTTCAATTTAGCTTGCTTCTGATTGGTAGCTGTCTTTGTTAGTTCAATAGGCACTAACAGGTTATTATTGTATTGAGTGCCAAACAAGCGAGCCGTTTGCTCCTGCATATTAGAAGTTAGAGAGTAAAATGCCATAGATTTTCTATTTGCAGCAAAATAGTGAAGGAGATACAGTTGCTCACCCCCAGAACAGCGGAACAGCACTGACTCGAATGTGCGCGCGTGATGCGCGCGCGCTACTGACTATATGGTGACGCTCTGAAAAAGGGGCTTGGCTTGGCACACTATAAACAGAAAGGGGCAAAAGAAGGAATGATATTAGCGTTATTGATGCTCCTCCAGTTCATAATCCAGATAGAAAGTCAAAAGGTCCTTATGCTTCATAACCTGCCTCAGTTCAAAGCTAGTATCTTCTCTACGGTTTTCAGACCTGATAGCGCGGTCCCAACAAAGCTGTGTGGTATAGACAGGCAAGAGGAATTACCAGCAGAACAGCACTCACAGAAGCACTCCCACGAATGCGTGCCCCTATTTGAAGCTCTGTTACAGCTCTTATGTTATTGACAATAGTTTCAGCTTAAAGGGAGCTCTTTCAGCGCAACCTAATAGCCCAAACTAAAAATGGGGAATTTGTTGTTATATCATGTTCGAAATTACTGCTTGTGGCATTCCTAGGAAATATCACCTGGAGTCATTCTGCAAGGCCCGTTTTCAGGTGGGATGAGAATTCATGCTGCATTTTCAATTGCTGCCTGTTTTGCCCTTAACAACATATTCAACAGGCGGGCCTAAGCAGGAGGACTTTGCTATGAAGCAGTGATATTGTTATTACTGTACTAGTTCACCATGTGTTTTCCTTTCTTATCAAAATGAACATCGTTGGGCGTTAGAAAGAAAAGGCCATTCACATTAGTCAGTTCTCTGAAGGCATCCGCAGGCATAACATCGAGGATGTCATTGGAACTCCGCTCGTTAAGCAACAATGGAGATGTTTCATAATAGCAAAACCAAAAAAACAAAAAAAATCGGTGTGCTACTGAGTTTTTCGTATCTACTGAAATTTTGTATGAACCGTCATTAAATTTAATTCTGAGCCAAACGGCACTGGTGAGAGCAGACAGGAAGTCCCAGGGTCTCAGGGTTTTTATGAATGGGCAGGCATCTCATTCATGAATTCTAGATTGAAAGATAAATGCTATACACACCTATTGGTGTAACATTGCAAAACGCATGAATGACGCTGATCAGCAACCTTCATGAACAGGGAGCTTCCTTGACTACGTCAATATCATCCTGCCTTCCTGGCAGAAAATGACAGTGTTTGAGCTTCAGCAAAAACCTGTCCTCCTTCATGTTGCCACACGTGGCCTTTCCTGCTGTAACTACACTATATTGCTACGGTAATTCTTATCTTCTTTAAACAGTGGCCATTCAATATGTTTCCGTAGCCTGTGTGCACATTGTAAAACAGCTTATCTGCTTCATCACTATGTATTTTTAATTATTTGTTGTTATGATGGTTATCTGTCCCAAATCCACTGTAAACTTGATGAGGGCGCGTGCTGTCTAATCACAATAGGGGATAGTTCAATGGTCGTGAAATCAAAACAACCGTATCTTCCAAACATAGGTGAATGGCAAACAGTTGATTTATTTCTTCATGCATTAGCTTCTTATGCCTGCACAATAACTCAGAGAGTTGTGCACTCACTCTAGAAGTCTATGTTCAACCTGCAGGAATCCCAGGATGGCTGGAAAACTCTAAATATTTCTAAGGTTTATGAATCATTCATTGATGCATCACATGGTGAAAACTCCTAGGAGCTCCTTTTTTAATGAGCCTTAATGTAAATATATACCGCTGTGGAAACATATGAAAAAACACATTGCACTTGTCAAACTTATCAAACAATCTCTGGGGAGCTGAGGGGTGATGAGGATGGGATGGGCTATGGCTGTAAGAAGCCCAAAAACAGGTGTTTTGTGGCACGAAGTCCGCAAATGGTCCGGATGTTTCTGGAGGTGAGGGGATGCAGCCCTGGGATGTTCGCAAACATTTCAGATGTTCTGGGACATCTATGCCTATTTCTGCATTACAGGGTTGGTGAAAAGCAGTTCTTGAATGACTTGTAACTTTGGCGCCACTCAATGAAACTGCATGACATGTTGGAATTCTATTCTAGAGTTTATTCTGAATGGTTTTGGAAAGTGTGATGCTGTTTTGTGAAGAGGTAACACATTTAGAGGGGGGGTCCCAAAATATTGTAAAGGCTTATGAATGTGGTGCCATTTGACGAATCTGCACAAATGTTTGCAAAACAATTTCAAATCTAGATATAAACGTTTCTGTAAAGTTTGGTGGGAGTTTATCAAGAGGTGGCTAAATTAGAGGGTGTCTCAACATTTTTAGATGGCTTATAACTTTGTTGCCATTTGATGAATGTGGACAAACGTTTTCAGAAAGGTTATTGACCCAACCTTCAACGTGTGTGTAAAGACTGAATGGATGTTGTCAAGTGGGGGCTAAGTTATATGACTATTGTAAGTGCATACATTTTGACATGAGCGGATTTCAAGCAAACTCGTGCAAGGAACATTGGCAAGGACCTTAAAGCATGGTTTTGCAAATGTGCCTGTTTTATTTTTTGACAAGTGTCATAACGTTGGTACAAAAAATAGTGAAATACCTTTGGTGACTGAGGTAAAGACAGTGGACATGGGCAGTGGCCCGATTGTCCGGGTCATGGTATAAGGTCACGAACCAGACAATCTGGCCACTGACCATGACCACGAGGGCCGAAAAATGATGTTAAATGTCCACCTGGGACCGGCTATGTGGTAAAGTTTTTCAAAAGTAGGATAGGTTTGCAAGGGAAAAAAAAAGTGTTTGTGGTAATGTAGTCATAGGGTTCTGACCTCGCCTTCTGCAGGCTGCCATGGAAAGGGAAGAGGGGCTCTGTACAGAGCCACGCCTTCTCTTTCCATGGTGGCCATCTTGGAAAAGGATTTTCCTTCCTACAGCAGAACGCTGCAGGTGTCCCGCTGTAGGAAGAAAAATAGATTTTTTAGCACTCCCGGTTCCTGCTTTGGGAACAAGGGGTGCTAATGGCCTTTATCCCCTATTGCAGGGTCTGAAATGGAGGATAATGGTCCAGAGCCCTGGTGACATATTTATTTATTTATTTATAACACGCTGAAGCCCGCAGGCATCAGAGTGTACACAGACACACTTTGCTTGGGCCGATAACTTGGGCTGCCGGGCCGTTATCCCCCGTTCCGGTCCCTGGAACGGGGGATGAACGTCACATTATTCTATTAGCATTACACAAAATGCTAATGGAAATTATGTTAAATGTCCACCTGGGACCGGCTATGTGGTAAAGTTTTTCAAAAGTAGGATAGGTTTGGAAGGGAAAAAAAATGTGTTTGTGGTAATGCAGTCATAGGGTTCTGACTTCGCCTTCTGCAGGCTGCCAAGGAAAGGGAAGAGGGGCTCTGTACAGAGCCACGCCTTCTCTTTCCATGGTGGTCATCTTGGAAAATGATTTTCCTTCCTAGAGCAGAACGCTGCATGTGTCCCGCTGTAGGAAGAAAAATATATTTTTTAGCACTCCCGGTTCCTGCTTTGGGAACAAGGGGTGCTAATAGCCTTTATACCCCATTGCAGGGTCTGAAATGGAGGATAATGGTCCAGAGTCCTCGTGATATATTTATTTATTTATTTATAACACTCTGAAGCCCGCAGGCATCAGAGTGTACACAGACACACTTTGCTTGGACCGATAACTTGGGCTGCCGGGCCATTATCCCCCGTTCCGGTCCCTGGAACGGGGGATGAACGTCACATTATTCTATTAGCATTACACAAAATGCTAATGGAAATATTGGAAAACCGTATTGAGTCTATGTACTTTACTGAGAAAAGTAAAGTAGATGTAGTCTATAAAACTTGTTATTGTTCTGTTTGTTTACTGTGAAAGGTGTTTCCTAAAGGAACCTTTCTTTGGTTGTTTAAAAATAAATAATGTTTGCAGGAGAGGTTAGAACGTAAGGTGAGGAGCGAAATGAGGTAAGAGGCACCAAGCACTAATATGGAGGGGCAGGTGGACAGGGGAAGATGTTGCGCGTTTGTTACTTCCAAGGTAGTGGGCAGTTTTTCTCATGCTCCTTGATTACAGCTTCAAACGCACGTTGAAATTGATTCCCCCTGCAGAGTGGTGGCTTGAAGCATATACAGAGGACTCTTGTCTTCCAAAGATATGAATCAACAGCCTCTTTTATTGCTTGCAAGGTAGCTCGTGGGATTTTGTATCCCACGGAAGTATGCTGTGTGGTTACACTATTGGTTGAGGAAGATGATATGGAGGAAGACAGCCTACTACTTGCTAAGAAAGGAACAGTCTTTCTGAGAGCATTGCAATAGTTGGATTTGGTGTGGAGGCGCATGGAGGTGGTCCCGTAGGAGTAACGTCCAGGTAGTCCGCGACTGAGTACAAAGTTGCATTCAGTGCATTTCAGTTTTGTAGCTTTAGCTTTTGGTACATTTCCAACCGTGGTAAAGAACTGCCACACCCTTGTTTCTCTCTGGGTGCTAGAGGTAGGCACTTCCTCTACCTCATCTTCTTGGTCCTCTTCATTGTCTTTGGAAATACTGTGCTTTTTTTGTTGTGTAGGTCCTCCAGCTGGTGGTGGTGGTGGCTCTTGGGGAGGAGGGATGGCAATAGCTGATGCCATTTATTAGATAAATAGCAGTTTTGCTACTATTCTTCCAATTATGTGCTTTGTACTAGATTGTTAATGGATAATGAGTAAGAATAGGTTTAAGAGCTTTGCAAGGGTACATTTTGAGCTTGAAAGTTGCCAGATCAGTAGAAAATGCACTTCAAACTGTGCTCAAAGCAAGGACCCGAACACGAAGTGCACACGCGTTCATGGGCACGTCATCATGTCGTGCACAAGCACATGGTCACATGGCATGGTCTGGAAGGTCCACAATGACTTCAGATGTTCGCGGACGTCGACGGAGGAAAAAACTGTGGAAAAAATAGAGAATTGTTAAAAATTATGCTAGAATGTGGGAAATAGAAGAGTTTTAAGGTGAAACATTGTAAATTGGACAAAAAACGTTGCTATATTGGGGTAAGTATGATACTAGTAAGTTGTAGGAAAATAGCATGCAATGGTAACAACCCATGGAATTCTCTGAAAAAAACTTGCTTAAAGAGAAGTCATGGTTAAGTTGCACCAATAAAAACCTCTACAATTCTCTGAAAAAACTTTGTTAAGGGGACTTTATGGTTAAGTTGCACTAATAAAAACCGTTGAAATTCAATGAAAAAACTGTGTTAACGGGATGTTATTGTTAAGTTGCACTAATAAAAACCTATACAATTCACTGAAAACTTTGTTAAAGGGACGTTATGGTTAAGTTGCATTAATAAAAACCCATGAAATTCAATGAAAAGACATTGTTCGCTTTCGTTTTCAGTCGGGATGTCGACTTCCATGATCATTGTTTGTAACTGTTGCTACGGTAACAGTTATGGTCCTTCCTCTGTCTTTACGTTGGCAGCCATACTTTGGGAGCTGCCTGCATAGTCTTGTGGTTCGATACTGGATTATTGCCCATAGGTGATGTACTTAATGCAATATCCTCAACACTCTACATAAAGCTGGTAATTTCGATCATTTAATAATTTATCATTTTTAATTATTTTTTTCTTTTTTAACAATGTCTATGTCGAAGGACATAGACATTGTTAAAAATGATACATTATTAAATGATCGGAATTACCACCTTTATGTATAGTGTAAAATTAAAGACATAGGAAGGACCATAACCGTTACCCTAGCAACAGATATAAACCATGATCATGGAATTCGGTGTCCCGACTGAAAACGAACGCGAGAGACGCGAGGCACACAAGAATTTGTAGGTAAGCCCTGGGGTCTGAAAAGACCCTCTCAATGGCCAAACCAATGAAATGTGAATGCGTATGAGGGAAAGCCAATTAGGCTGTCTAACGCAGTTTCTGGCGCATTTGCGGTAGCACATTTTTTTCATGAGATTGGGGGTGCAAACGCCAAGAGTACATAATTTGGATTAACACATTTGATGCTGATAGCTAAGACACTTTAATAATAGGAAATGGAACAAAGGGGAAGGAAATACACGAGTGGAACACAAAGCTTGGTAAATAATTAGGACAACACTTAATCCAATATTAACAATGGTTATTATTACATTCAGGAGGGATTTAACCCATGACGTATCGAGCACAGGACCAAGTCTGAAGAATATTTATGACACACAATGGTAAGAGGTGGTGATCCACCATTGAGCTTTTACATGATATACTAATACTCAGGTTTCACTGTACCGAGCCGTACAAACACAAATGCATGTTTAATCACTAAGAGTCAGTGCATGTAAATTCTCAACAAGACGCTTGGATACAAAGTTAAAAGTCACGTTACGGTAAGATTCAAGTCTTAGCTTTAGCAACTATGTCGAGCTGCTTAACCTTAAGGAACTATTTCTTTGATATTGGAATTCGAAAATCATATGCAAATCATTTGGTTCCATGTAATAATGTCCCCTCAAAAATATTGCCATGCAAAACAATTGCGGAAAAATTGCTCTTTTTTGTGGGGGCATTATTACATGGAACATGTGGGGGACACCCCTGCAACCACTTTTTTATTTTTCATGGGGAGCTGGGGTATCCCCGCAACCCCAGCCTGCCCCTGTCCCTATATATATGGTCACCTATATAATGTTGCCACAACCTTTTCCCTGTGACATTATATATGGCGACCATATGTATAGGGATATTAATATCTGATACCAATCAACAGTAACGATGAGAATAAGTGTCAAATATATGACTACGCAATGTTACACCATACTTATTTTTATTTCTGTTTACATCTCTTTTTTCTCTGTGTTGTTCCAATTTCCGATTTCCCTAACTATCCTACCCGACCCCCCTCCCTCATCTCTGTGGTTGAATCTACTAAATATGAAACACCTTGTCCCTCCATATTTACCATATTGTATGACAAATTGGTTAAAAAGTAACCATTGACAACATTTGGATGTCACTTTTCTGACACTGATATATTATGCAATCTTACATAAAATTGTATGATCACAAATGTATGACCAAAAACTGATCTAATGATGTGTCAAACCAATTCTTGGAATCACATGTTATTATTTGGAATTGTATTACTTATTTATGTAATGTATATATATATATATATCTTTATTTATTCCAGTCATTGCCCTGATTTGACAAAGGAAGAGTTTATGCCGAAACATGTGTTATCACAGAGGGCCAATCAAATCATAAGATGACTGTTCAAATAAACTCTGAGCAAGTTTCAACTATTTCTCAGTACCAAGGATCTTTCTCTGTGGTATATATTTAGACGTTAACCTTGTCATATGTTCTTAAAGTACTTTCCTTAGGGTTTGGTCTCAGCTCTTGGTGCACATACATGGGGAAATTACCCGGCCTCAAACACACAATTCATTTGTATACATGAAGATAAACTGCCATACTATTAACATTTTCTGATGGTGCTGTTTCTTTCTTCCTTACTTTAGTTTTTCTGTATGTTCCTCTGATCTGTATGCATTGTGGTTCTTCCTATGTATTTTTTGTACTAGCACAAGTGTGTAGTAAGTCTTGAATTGTTAGCTCGTTATTACATGTTTAACATTACCCAATCACCCCTGACATCATGTACCCAACATTATAAACACAACCCCTTGTAGGGACTTTTATTCAAAATAAATCTCACATGTGATGTCCTCAGTGATGTCATCAATGACATTTGTGATGTCATCTTTGATGTCCTGGGTGTTAGTCGTAGCAGTGCACGGTGGTGGCACGAGTTATGGTTGCTTAGCTTACCATAACTGGCAAATTTCTGAGGTTTTTCGGTTTTACTTGTAACCATGACATCCCTTTAACAAATTTTTTCATTGAATGTCATAGGCTTTTATTAGTGCAACTTAAACATAACATCCCTTTAACAACGTTTTTTCATTGAATATATGACAGTAAAATATCATAAAAACACCTAAAATACAAGTTCACAATATTTCCATTAAACACTTAAATTCATAAATCCTAAACGATAAGGTAAAAATGAATTCCATATTTTATAAACCAGATAAATATTCTTAAGCTAAAAGAGCATTTCATTTTTTTCAATGTGAATATACCAAGAACCATCTTCTAAAAGGTCATCATTTTTCCTCCCAACATTTTTCTATTTTCAACCAAATATGATATAGAATACAAATTCAAGCTGCAATTTCCTGAGTATGAAAGACTCCATAGCTGATCAGAGTGATAAATCTCCAACTTATATGTCAAATGGTGGTACCCTTATACTATATAGCTATTTTAAGTCAGGGCAGTTTATTAAGAGATGTCTAGGTGGTTTCCACGTCTTTTTTGCAGATCCTTCATAGGTGTTCTTGGTACAGTGTTTTCTTCAAAGCACAAATTCTTGACATCGTTGGGAGATGATCAACCCATACCCGCATAATGAATCTTGTCACCTTTCTATTATAGAGATTTCTTAAATAGGTGCAAGGTGCACCAAAAGGGAAGCTTTGTGTTACGTAGAGTAAGTATTTTTTTCTGATTACTCATGACTAGCATGTTATTATTTCTGTCCCATATTTTTGCTAATTTTGTTATCTGCCTTTCTGCCAAGGTAATGTTCATATTACTTTCCAGGTTAAAACCAATCTGCTCAAAAAAATTAAGAACATCTTTTTTCCATCGTGTCAGGGCATTGGCAGGCAAAGCATGTTTCAATATCTCAGCAACATTTACATACATAGATTCAAGGTTTTCTACCTGAGCCAAGATAAAGATCTTTCTTGGGGTAATTATTGATGTCAACCCCAGTCGGGGTTACTTACACAAAACAAAAGAGGTGATGGCTGGACAGTTTGGAATTAATCCTAACCTCTGGCATTGCTCTGGGCAACATTCCAGACCATCGTTCTTCGCCTGCCAAGCCATTACAAAAGGGGAATGACCATATGCAACTAAAGCTTAGTCCCACCCCAAAATGGGCAGTCCAGCCCAAACTGCTTGGTCAAATCCCTTCTGCACAAGACCACAATCATCCCCAAACATGTTTCGGCCTTGTTAGGCCTCATCAATGAGGAGTAGCTTGGGTCTCTAGGCCCAGCAGGCAGGGCACCCATGCCTGGGCATACCCGTCCCACTCAGGGTGACTTACGCAAACCCAAATAGGTGATGGCTGGAAGGTTTGGAATTAATCCTAACATCTGGCATTGCTCTGGGCAATTCTGGGCAACACTCCAGAAGATAGTTCTTCCCCTGCCAGGCCATTAAAAAAGAGGAAACACCATATGCAAATCAGGCTTGGTCCCACCCCAAAATGGTCACTAGCATGGAATTCTAATGATCTAATTGGCAGTATGGAGGTATTGGACTATTTGTGATAGCGCACTAAGCCCTCAACATGAATTGTTTGGATATACTTTGAAATCCACCCCAAATATGTTACTGTGGCTATCTGTACTACATGTCACTTGAAACTGAGCAATGCAAAACATGCAGGACAATTGAACATAACTTCAGTTAAGAGTCATCTTGAGTGCTGCCATCCAATAGTTCTTAACCTGCAATCAGACAGCACAGTGTTTTGTGGGAAGGTGGCAAACGTGGTTGAAAATAATATAGGTCAACCAACCGCACACAATTAATTATTGAACATTATTTTAACAAGTATGCAGATAGGGTTTTTTCGTAGTCTGGCCTTATATTTATCATAGGCTAAACAGTTTTTTAGATAGTGGCTTTTCTGTGGGAGGGAACCAGAACAATGTTTCATTCAGCAGCCTTTTCTGTGAAATGAACAAGTTACTTTCTTATCTGGTAAGGTTCTTTCGATGGGATGTTCCTCCGACGTATTCCACATCTATGACAGTAATCACCACAGCTGTGCTGCTTCGGAATTTTTTTTAGGCGTCTGCGTCCTGCGTCGATGATGTCCATACACTGTCCCTCGAGGGCCTCCGTTGAGCGCCGACGTCACCGGATGTTATATGTACGACGCACAATGCCTGTAGCCTCAGTTGTAGTTTTTTCCCAGAACGTGTGGCACCAATCTTCAGCCAGTATGACTACAGAAAGCCCTGTGGAAACGTAAGCTGCAATAAGAAATTCTGTAGAGGGGCAGGCTGGGAGGGTGCAATGTCGAATACGTCGGAGGAACATCCCATCGAAAGAACATTACCAGGTAAGAAAGTGACTTGTTCTTCGAGGGGATTGTGTCCTCCGACGTATTCCACATCTCTGACAGACTCCCAAAGCAGTACCAATGTATGGAGCTGGGAAAAGAATTTAGAATTTTAGAATGCCCAATCAAATTGCAGAATAGAGGACCGCCTTACCAAAGGCTAAATCTTGCCCATGGACAGAATCCAGGGAGTAGTGTTTTACAAAAGTAGGGACAGAGGCCCATGTGGCTGCTTCACAGATATTACGAATGGGAACACCACTCTGCATAGCAGTAGAGGCAGCCACACCCCTAGTAGAATGGGCCCGTAAGCCTACCGGAGGGTCCTTACCAGCCAGACGGTAGCATTCAGAGATTGTCAAGATGATCCATCGGGACAAGGTCTGCTTAGAAATAGCTTGACCTAAACGCCTTCCAGCGTATCCCACAAATAGCTGATCGTCCACTCTGACCCGGGACATCCGTGAAAGATAGAAGCTCAAAACTCTCCTAGGATCCAGCCTATGGAGCCTCTCCTCTTCCTCACCAGACTGTGGAGGAGGATGGAATGCCAGAAGAATTACCTTCTGGCTCAAATTAAAGTCCAACACAACCTTCGGAAGAAAAGAAGGATGAACCCCAAGGACAACCCTGTCCTTATGAAACCCTGTGAAAGGTGGCTTGGCGGAGAGTGCCTTCAACTCACTCACTCACTCAGTTTTAAAGGACAAGAATGTAAGGGCTCAAACGGAGCACCCATTAAGAATTTCAGAACTAAGTCCAAATCCCATCGCGGTACCTGGAAAGGAGACAGTGGGAACACAATTGTCAGCCCTTTAAGAAACCGAGAAATCAAAGGAATCACGTCAGACGAGCGCTTAAATATGAACAGCGCCACGAGGTAACCTTTAATGGTACCCACTTGCAGGCCCCTGTGGGCCAAAGAAAGCAAAAAAGACGGAACCACAGGAATTGGACACTGAAAAGGATCCACATTCTGTACCCTGCACCAGTCGCAGAACTTTGCCAATGGCAACGGTACAGGGATTTTGTTGCTGGCCTTCTGGCCGAGAGCAACACCTCCATCACAACTTCAGGGAGGTCCCAATCCTTGTACCTCAACCTTTCAGAAACCAAGCATGAAGGTTGAGAGACTTGACCTCTGGATGGAGAACCCGACCCCCCTCCCATGAGAGCAGATCATCTCGGTAGGGAAGACCGCGTGGAGGGCAGATGGACATGTTGAGAAGGTCCGGGTACCACACTCTCCTGGCCCATGCTGGAGCAATGAGGATCATTCGGGAACCGAACCTTCGTAACCTCTGCAACACTTGCGGAATGACAGTGACTGGAGGAAGCGCGTATAGCAGTGGGAAGGACCACTCCACTACGAACGCGTCCCCTAAGGATCCTCTTGGAGGAGCCTTATAGGCCCTCCAAGAGGAGCCTATAAGGCCTTATAGGCCTTATAGGCCTATAAGGCTTATACAGGCTTATACAGGCCTATAAGGCGTATATACTTATTCAGGCCTTATAGGCCTTATAGGCCCTTGCTTCACTCGGGCCTATAACTATGGGCCCCGGGGCATTACCTGAGTCGTTAATGCCCCCGCCGCTCGGGTCATATTGCTTAATGAATGCTTCCCCACTATGTTCTGGTGAATTTCTGAATAGCACCCATTGATGTTAAGTATATGGTGGTTATGGAAATGGCTGTTGGAATGTTTGTGGTACTTACTTTTGGCCATAGTTGAAAAACACATAGACCAATGTAATATCCAGTTATTAATATGAAGACTACAAACTAAGTGGGTGATTCAGAGTTGGGCAGATTTTTTAATACTGCTGAAGAAAGTTACCAGCTCCTCCGGTGGTATTTCTGAAAATCCTTCCTATTCAAAGTTTACCACCAGCTGAGGTCGAATTTCTGCAATACCTCTAGTGCTATTTCAGAAATACCACCTCTGATAGCAGTAATATAAAAAGATGTTTTGTTTTCATTCAGCCATTTCTTCATCAAGGAGAAACAGATTAGTTGGCGTAGTGGCTCATATCACTACTGTTCATTTTCTTTATACTCAAAAGGGTACATTCTGACCCTTTTATGCATTACATGGGTAAGGTGTTGAGAGGAGGCAATCAGGGATCCCCACCGTTTTACCTCCTCGCCATGGCCTTTTGTAAAATCTTGTTTTACTCTATTGAAGGTGAGCACCCATGCTGCATTCTGTACGGTCAAAAAGAAAGATTTAAAAAATGCAAGGCCAGTTTGGATTTTAGGTGGATTTTCTGCAGAAATCTGCCTATAATACCACTGCTGGTATCCCATTGGATACCACCCTGAATTAGGGGTATGGTAAAACCAACCGTATTTGCCAATTTCTGATGATTTTACTGTTACCACATAACTATGAATGACCCCCTAAGTCTGTGATAATTTTCCATTGTCTTACCAAGAACACTTTCTTCCTATGTGACCTACAAAAGACACACATGCAAATCAACAACAGATTCAGACATATAGATACAAAGTCACATGAACCCAGATTCATCCTTCCACCTATGCTCTACACTCTCACAAATACACTCAAACAAATTACCACAGTCACAAAAACTGAAACACACACCCCACCTTGTTTGAAAACACACATATAGGTAATCGGCCACATAATCAGGTCCAAGGCATATTCCCCTTGCAGTTCTCTCTGCTTCTGTGAGTTGAAATATGCAGATGACTTGCCAAGAAAGTGCAATTTAGCAGCACAAAAAAGCCACATCCCATCGTCGTCTTTCATTCGGCATTGTCCATGTGCAGACACCGTAGCCACAAATATGATATGATATGATATGATATGATATGACATTTATAATGCACCTATACACAAGTGTTTCAAGGCGCGAATACCAGCAAGGCCCCAAACACAACTTCTTGTCATGTCTAGCAGAGGCTGACTTTCAAATCAATGTGGTCTACTGTCTAACTGTTACTCAGGGCAAGATGAGATGGTGAGGGGCAAGGAATGGCTTGGTGTGATGGGCAATTAAAGGGCGTGAGTGGCAAGGAATTGTGATGGAAATGTGGGCAAAAGAAGGAGTTGTGTGCAAGGAAAGAGAGGGGGATTGAGATATTAGTTAAGGGATTGAGCAAAAGGGCAATGGAGGTCTGAACGTTAATTGTAAGAAACAGAGGTGAATTGAAAATGTGATGCAAGAGAAGGACACCAGACTATGATGGGTAAGGAACATAGGCTGAATCAGATAGAGACACACATCTGGATCTTTAGGTCAGCAGGTTGACTGTTACTGTGACATTAACACCTGATCTGGTGGGCCGTATCAGGTGTTATCAGCCCGGGCCCAAGTTAAAGGCCCGAACTCAGTGAGCACCAGAGAGGGTTTTAAGACCATTAGCACACCATGATACCAAAGCGGTAAGCAGGGGTGCTAAACAAATAAAATGGATATTCATTGAACTAAAATACTGATCCAAAATGACTGCCATGATCATAGAAGGTGGGACTCCATATGGAGACCCTCTTCTATGTCCGTGGCGCTGGAAAAGGGAAGATACTGCGGCGGCGGCAGGCGGTGGCCACTGCAATCAGGTAAGTAGGGATTGGGGTATTTAAAAAAAAAGAAAAAAGAAATGATAGGGGAGGGAAGGACAGCAGAGAAGATGGTGGCCTACGGGGGGCGAGGCAGTCTGCAAGTTCTGTGGAATGGGGCCTGAGATTACACAGACCCTGATTGGCAGCACACCCTGTCCCGGGTGCTAACATGGCGTTAAGCCCCCGTTCCAAGGGCTGGTCTGGGGTAACGGCCCTGCAGGCCAAGTTAATAGCCTGAGTGAAGCGAGGGCCTATTAACGAGGACTCTGGGCCATTACACCCCTTCCCGTTCTTAGTACAGGGGCTTAACACCATTAGCACCCCCGAATACCAAAGTGATAACCTGGGGTGCTAATAAAAAACATTTTCAGTCATAGAACTGGATGCCTTGCGCGTCCCGTTCAATGACTGAAAATACTGTGTTAAGATGAATGTCATGGAAAGGGAAGACGAGGCTCCATGCGGAGTCCCGTCTTCCCTTTCCATAGGGGCCCAAAGCAGCTCAGAAGCTGCGGTGGTGGCCTTCGCTGCCGCAACAAGCAGGTAAGTGGGATTGTAGAGGTGTGTGGAAAATGGAGAAAAATAATAAGGGCACGGTGGGTGGGGAAAGATGGCGTCCAGGGGAAGCAGCCGTCAGGCGGTTTGGAATGCAGGCTGAGATTGTAGGTTTCAGCCTGCATTTCTAGCCATTTGATTGGCTTGTTCCCCCATGCGGTGTGTTAATTAAGAATAAAACATTTCTGCTGTCTCAGATTTTCTCTAGTATCTGAAAATTACAGAAGCTAGCATGTTTGTCTGACAAATATTGCCCGAAATTGTCTGGACTTTGTAGCATTTCACAACAGAGTTATGTTGGAACTTTGCACTGTGTGTTGATTCTGTACCTGCATTGCCATGTTGTTTCTATTGTAATTTGCACAAAGTAGATATTTGATGGGCAATGTTCCACAACAGAGTTCTGTTAAATAGTTGCACAGCGTATTGGTTCGGACTGTGTCTTCATAATATCCTATTGTGTGATTTCCAAAAAGTAGAGATCCTAGGAACAACATCTTTTGACAACTTCTATGAGGACGGACCAGTAACTGTAAGCACTGAACTAATAAACAACACAACAGAAAGAGGTAAAGGAGCAAAGTGTCATTTTACATTTAAAACCTTTGAAAATCTCAAATAGTCTTAACATCCCCCCAACCAGCACACACACACACAATAACATACACAATTATGGAAGCCCCAGGGAGATCAGCGTTATTATGCTGGTTTAGTTGGCACCCACCGAGGGGGAGTGCTGGCTAGAAAGAGTTCTACATCTAAACAAATACACCTAGCCACTGTTTATTCTCCTATTCTCCAGTGCCAAAGGTTGGTTTGTGATTAGACATGGCAGAGGTGGGTGTGAGTCTTTTAAGGCAGTTTATGGAAACCGAGGTGTTTGCTGTTGAAACGCTGTCATCAGAAAACAAACCGAATTATAGAAAGAGAAATTGGCAGGCGAAACTGATAACAAATGTTTAAGTAAACCAGGTGAAGCTAGTCATTTGATTTATGTGAGGGGTCAGAAATCTGTGGCGGACACTTTGTAAAGAGTATTTAACTTCTGCCATTTTATTCAATAAAACAGGTTAAAAAAGCCTCACTATACATACCCTAACATGGATTTCACTGCCTATAGTAAAATAAAAGGGAAACACACTAACCAATGGATCTCTAACCCTCACATTCATATAACAATTAAAACAAAAAGCCATAAAATGGCAACACATTTCAACAAATGTATACAACATATAACCTGGTTCACAGTATAACCAAACTCTAGTCAAGGACAGGGCGTACTCACCTTCCCAGATCCAAACAAGGATGTTCTTCGCAATTCAAAGGAAATCCAACTTTAACACAATGTTCTGTTGTTTCAATTAAGTAACTTGTCAAAGTCAAAGCTCTCACTCCACCTGGAATAAGAACTCTCCCAAAGTATCTTGAAAGGAAAAAGTCACTCTCACACCTCCTGGCAGGAGAACTGCTCCCCATTTTAGGCAACAACACATGGTTTGGTCAGAATGGTCTGCTTCAAGAATGACTGCAGGAGGAATTGTAACTTTTTCTCAATCAGCTTTCACAATTCTTCTCCCAAATGTCACAACTTAGTATGCTGCTTTCCAATAGTATCCCTCGCCAGCACTTGTTCCTTCTACTACCTGGCGTAACCTTTCACCAGGTTTCTTCGTGACAATCACCTCTTGCCCTATGGGTCTACTCACCTGCCCGTCTACCAAAACAGATAAGTGCTTCAATGGTTACTTCCATAGTAAAATAACAACTTCAATAGACTTCTTTATCATAAGCAGATTAACAGCTTTCAGGGAATAGAACATTCACATTGATCCTTATTACAACCTCCCCACAAACGATGCTTATCTCCCTCTGGATAACCACCTCCAGAACGACAGCCTGTTTGCCACCTTTCTTTCCCTTCTGCATCAATACCAAAAATAATGGTCAGGATCAAGTCTTTTCCTGCTTCTATTTTGGCTGTGGCAATTTGAATCAATATTGTTAAGTATTCCCGATACTGAATGGCAACCTTTACAGCCTTGGGGATTCTAACTATTCCCCTCTTGTTTTTGGCAACCTTTATTGGACTGATATTGCCAGTTTCTCAAAGTCTCTTTGCTTGGGTATTGGTGGTATGCTTGGTGGTATTCAAGCACAACCTCCCCACCAGCTTGTAGGTGTTTGTCGAAACTCACACTTTCATTTCTGGACCTAGTTTGGTTTATTATCAGCTGCTTGTGCAAGTCTGCGGCAGTTCGGTTTTCATAAGATTTATTAGCTTGCTTTTGAAAAGTTGCAATGGTTTGGTATTTGTACAATTTATTAGCTTGCCTCTGTACGTTTTTGGCCGTTCGGTATTCATGATGGTTATTTGCTGGTTTTTGTATGTTAACAACACTTCAGCATTTGTAACATTGCTTGTACTGCTGCCTTTCACGTGCTCGCGAGTGATCCAGCCTGCAATGAACAGGCAGCATACACGGGGCACCCCCGAGTCACTCGCATGGCTCAGGCTCACTGTATAAGTCACTTGTAGGTGCTCCTATCCGCGTTTGCAAAACTTGTGTGACCATGGCTTCTCCGACCAGGCGCACCTTCTCTCTTTGGTTGCTGCTGCTTCGGCCACATTGATTTTGAGTAGCTCTGACTCCAGAGAGTCTTCAGTGCAACCCTGCCGCCTGAGACCTCTCGAGTGCTCACACTATGCCTGCTTCCAGCGACAAGAGCCCGTCATAAGGCAGGTTTGAGAAGAGGAATATGTTTCTTGGCTCTTAAGATTTAAAGAAAATTCGAAAAACAAAATATTATAAGGCCTAATTTAATGTTCTGTGTCTTTATTAAAATATTGGGCAATCTACAAGTTGTTTGTTGATATAAAGTTTGATATATAATGCTGAATTGCTGCAGCACCATACAAATGTTACACAGTTAAAGCAGAAAGATTCAACATTAAAAGTCATGATGCATAGCCTCAGGCTTGGAAAAACCATAATTTTCCTGTCGGTTTACACCAGGAATTGGTTGTATGCTGGCACATTAGTGCAATTTAGAGAAACAAGAGTATTTAAGAGTAGTTAAGAGATGCATGGAGGTGTTGAAAGGAAGGAGGTGCCTAATTTTCATAACATTTAGGAGGTTGAGGCGAGCCACTGTTGCAGTTTTGGAGATTAAAGTAGACAAGATGTGAGAAGGGTCATACTTGACGCTGAGGTTTCTATCTGAAGAAGATTAGGGAGGAGTGTCAGTTGGGAACTGGATAGTCAGGGGAAGAGATGAGAGAGAGTAATTGGCAGGGAAGAAGAGCACCTGTAAATTCATCGAGTTGAACATCAGAGAGTGTGAAGCCATCCAATATTTAATGGCAAATAGACAGTTTGAAATGTTGATAGAGAGCGGTAGAGCGATCCGAGGAGAGCTCAGGTAAAGAGAAGAAGATGTGGGCGTCATACACAAAGAGTTGGTATGAGAACACAAAGGAGGAGATTACTGCCTCAAGAGCAAAGGTGCAGTTTGTAAAGAGGAGAGGACCCAAGAGTGATCCTTGTGGAACCTCAACTGTTAGAGGAGTGAGTTGGGAGGTGTTGCTGTTCCAGGGGACAGAGGATTTATTTGCAATCCGCCGAACAGCCCGCAGGCATTGGGGCGCAACATAAACATAAGAGGACAACAAAAGCACGGGACAGTGGACAACATAAGTGTACTCTAGAGACTATCAGGGTTAGATAATAATAATAATAATAATAATAATAATAATAATAATAATAATAATAATAATAATAATAATAATAATAATAATAATAATAATTTTACCTGAACAGGTGCGTTTTCAGGGTATTTCTGAAATGACTCTGGTTTGACGTTTCTCTGATGGCTAGGGGTAGGGTGTTCCAGAAAGAGGGTGCTATAGCCCAAAAAGACCTACGTAGACCCTGAGATCTTGTGGCTCTAATTCCCTGCAGTTGAGCGAGAGAGGAAAATCGCAAGTTTCTGGCCGGTTTGTGGAGTGCTTTAAAGTATTCCGGAGCCTTGCCACAGAGAGAGTGATGTATTAGTAGGCCAATTTGGAAACTGAATACGTTCCTGTACCAGTAGCCAGTGTAGCTCTTTACGAGAATTGTATATGTGTGATCTTCTGGGGATGTCCATGGCCACACGGACTGTGTCATTCTGAAACACCTGGCAGACCCGAAGATTAGATTTCGAGGCTCCACTCAACAAGATGTTACAATAAACCAGCTTCTACAAAATCGTTGCATGAGCGATGGCCACAGAATTATTTTCATTAAGGTAAGGGTGAATTTACCGAATGAGCCTGAGGTGATAATTACAGGTCTTGCAAAGGTTTTGTACCTGGGCATCCAAGTTCAGGGAGGCCTCTAGGAAAACCCCCATGGACTTAACTTTGAGTGGGTCCTGATCTTGTTACCTTGAATCATGAAATGTACATCAGCGGGGTCCAATTTTGACCGGGCCTAGGGAGAGCCAAAAATAAGGAGCTTGGTCTTACTGCCATTAAGACATAGCCAATTGGTGGACACCCACCCCTCAATGGCATTATAGATGTTGGTTAATTTCAATGAGTCCTGGCAGTAGTCCCCACTCAGCTCGATGACCAACTGCCTGTCATCGGCGTAGTTGGTAAACAAAACCCCCAGGTCTTCCAACAGTGAGCAAAAAGGGTGCATATAGAGATTGAAAAGGAGTGGCGACATTGATACTCCCTGGGGAACCCCATATTTGATAGAAGAGACGGGTGAAGGGGGCTGAGCCCCATTGAATGTTGGACACACGACTGGACAAGAAGGACTTCACCCAATTTACTGCATCAGGTGAACAAGCCCATTGAGGTCATAAGCACAAGAGCAAATGCTTGTGGTCTACAAGGTCAAAAGCCATGGACAGATCTAACAGGACAAATATCCTGGCTTTTCCTTTGTCCTTGATTTCTAATAGATGGGATTGGAGATCCAAGAGAACAGTTTCTGTGCTGTAAGAGGGTCGGAAGCCTGATTGTCGGCTGTGGAGGTTGTTGTTGGACTCCATAAAACCTTGTCGTAGCAGCCTGGTCCAGGATTTTCAGTAAATACTGGCAGTTAGTAATTGGTCTAAGATTACCTGGGTCAGTGTGATCCAAATTCTGTTTTCTGGTAATCGGAGTAATGGTGACTTTCTTAAGTACTAAAGGAACCTGTTCATCTCTAAAGGAAGCCTTGACAAAATGTTTAAGGAAGGGTACAAACAGAACTCTATGTTCCAAGTACGTTTGGAGGGCAGACGATTGAAAGGACAGGGGAGTGGATGCATGGAAGAAAGTATAGTGGTCATATCCGCAAGAGAGGCTGGGGAGAAAGAGAAACAAGGAGGTGTCATCCTCAACCAAATTGGAGAAAGCTCCTATGGTGGTGGCTAAGCCCTGGGCTAGCACGATTTTGTCCCTGGCCGTTGAGAATTTCACTTCAAAAGCTGATGCTATTCAGGAACAATCTTGATCAGTAACTATAACTGAAGACTCTGAAACTTGGGGTTTTTCCATGGATTTTAGAATACTAAATAATTTTCTAGTTAAACTGAAGGATTGTTCTATCTGCGAATTCAGACAGTTTTCTTTGTGACCACATTTAGTGCTTTGTAAGATTTATCCCATTGCTTCCACCGCAGGTGGGTGGTGTCAGAGGGATGTTTAATCCATAGTAGTTCCAAAGCCCTCTTTTTCTTTTTCATGGCCTCCAACTCTGGTGTATACCATCTTTGGTCCCTAGGATTATCTCTGACCAATTTCGTTAGTACAGGGGCAATGTTGTCAAGCATTTTGGTGAACGCGCTGGTAAATTCGGTCACCAGACAATCTACCTGGTCGGTCGGTGATGAGTTAGCCATGATGGATTCTAGACTAAGCTGGAAATCAGAAAAGCTCACCTTTTTAAAGTTCTGACCGGTGATCGATTTCAGAGTGTTGATAGGCCTGGTCATGGAATGATCCGACCAAATGCAAAGGGAGGTAACAGTGTCATCAGATTAGAGTTTCCGAGGACTACCCAGTCCAAGATATGTTGGCTCACCATAGTAGGGTGGGTGTGGCTGCAGTAGTAAAAGAAAACTTCTCATCGAGAAAAACATCCATAGCATGTGGCATACCAAAGGGCTCCTGTTTATCTCCTTTGCTTTTTAATATCTTCTCTAAACTCCTATGCAACATGCTCATTACACTTGATGATCGGTTCACCAACTATGCCGATGATACCCAGTTGGTTTTTGAGCTGTCAGGAAAGTATGAGGACAATGTTCAAAGAGTAAATGATGTGTTCGTCGCAATTCGAAAATGGATGGCAATGAGTTCCCTAGCTTTAAATGAGGAGAAAACATAGCTATTAATAATAGGCGCACCACAAAAAGTAAAAAAGCTGGATGCTCAGAATACAAGCTTTAAGATAAATGATAATAATATTCCAGTGTCAGAACAAGTGGCAACCCTTGGAGTCTTGTTCGACTGCCAGCTTTCCTTCAAGAAGCACATTTCGTACCTGAAATCCACTTGTGCTTTCTATACGAATCTCCTCTGGCAAATTTGCCCATACCTGACAGAACAGAATATAGAGCCACGATTCAGGTGCAATCATAAATGCGAAATTAGACTATTGTAATAGTCTCCTGTTGGGCACTTCCAAAACAAAGGTTAAGAAACTGCAAACAATACAAAATGGAGCTGTTAGGGCTGTTTTTAGTTTGAGTCAGCACTCTAAGATTTCATCTGCCAGCAGAAAACTGCACTGGCTTCCAGTCGAACAGCGAATCAAATTTAATCATTCTAAATATCTTATCAGTAAGATAAAAAAAAATCCCCTGTAAGAAGAACCCGGCATTGCAATAGAAATCAAATGCTGCATTAGCCACAACTAACCCTTAAAGAAATTGGTGGAACCAATTTCAATTTCTGGGCTCCCACTATTTGGAAATCCATCTTCCTTGATCTTAAGAAATGTGCATCAACTATTATCTTTAAAAAAGGACTGAAGGCACTGTTGTTCGATGGAGGACACCTTAGCCTTCTAGCTCTAACTCTATCTTAGCATACTAGACTCCCACTGCTCTATGTTTTATGTGTTTCTCTCTGTCTATGTGAGCACCTTGAGGCCTATGGGCGAATGGCGCTATACAAAAACCAATATATATATATATATATATATATATATACATATATATATATTACATGGCCACGGTAGTGGCCATGTAGTTATGGTTAAGTTGGTGTTTCCATAGGAAGAGCACTTTTTGGGTGGCTTATAACTTCGCTCTCCCTGGACCGATCCTCACCAAACTTTGCAAAAAAAGTATTTGGGTCACTCTGAATTATTTTGCAAATTTTGGTGAGGATTCGTCCAGGGGGGGGCAAAGTTATAGGGGGGTCCCAAAACTTTTCTTTTTCCCATAGACTGAATGGGAAAAAAATTTTGCTCGTGTCTACAGCCCAAATCGCTGGACGGATTTTCACCAAATTTGGACCAGGAGCAGCGGCTTGGTCCCGAAAGCGTGCTTTTGCAAATTTGGTGAAAATCCGTCCAGTAGTTTTTTTTTAAAATGACCAAAAAGTACGTAAAAAAAAATTAGTGATATCTGTGTTCGGTCCGCGGACGGACTTCCCTGTTCGCTCCACGGACAGTGTCCTGATTGGCCAATCGGCTTGCGTGATGTTCGCGGACATGCAACGTGTTCGCTGATGCACGTCAGATTTTCGGTAGCGCCCGCCATCTTGGATTCGCGGTCGTCCGCGGACAGCGCAGTAAAACTTTGTTCAAAATTTGTATTTAGTAGAGTGTGTTGGTGTGTAGGAGTGTTTGGGGAGGGTGGGAGTGTATTAGACAGGATGAAAGTTGTGTTTTTTATGTGTTAGACATTCTTTTTGTGTTCGATTTGTCTGCGGACATCACGGGTGTTCTACAATGTTCTAAATAAACTGAATGGGGGGTGTTCTGAGGACTCAATATGTGTCCGTTTTGTTCGCAAGCAAACTGAAACTGTTCTAAGAACACTCGCAGTGTCCTGAAATGTTCGCAAATAAACAAAATGGGGGTGTCCTGAGGACGCTGTCCGTATTGTTCGTTGTCAAGTTGAATATGTTCTAAGAACACTCGCGGTGTCCTGAATTGTTCGCAAATACACAAAATGGGGGTGCTCTGAAGACGTTGTCGAACACTCGCTGTGTCCTGAAATGTTTGCAAATATGAATGGGGTTGTGGCTGACAAGTTGAATGTGTTCTAAGAACACTCGCGGTTTCCTGAAATGTTCGCAAATAAACAAAATGGGGGTGTCCTGAGGACGCTGTCTGTATTGTTCTCTGTCAAGTTGAATGTGTTCTTAGAACACTCATGGTGTCCTGAAATGTTCGCAAATAAACGAAATGGGGGTGTTCTGAGAACACTGTCCGTATTGTTCGTTGTCAAGTTGAATGTGTTCTAAGAACACTCGCGGTGTCCTGAAATGTTCGCAAATAAACAAGATGGTGGTGTTCTGAAGACGCTTCTAAGAACACTCGTGGTGTCCGGGGAATGTTCGTAGGGAGTGTCCTGAGGACGCTGTCCGTATTGTTCTCTGTCAAGTTGAATGTGTTCTAAGAACACTCGCGGTGTCCTGAAATGTTCGCAAATAAACAAAATGGAGGTGTTCTGAAGACGTTTCTAAGAACACTCCCGGTGTCCTGGAATGTTTGTAGGGGGTCTCCTGAAGGCATAGTCCGTATTGTTCGCTGGCAAGTTGAATGTGTTCTAATAACACTCAAAGTGTCCTGAAATGTTCGCAAATAAACGAAATGGGGGTGTCCTGAGGACGCTGTCCGTATTGTTCTCTGTCAAGTTGAATGTGTTCTTAGAACACTCATGGTGTCCTGAAATGTTTGCAAATAAACGAAATGGAGGTGTTCTGAGGACACTGTCCGTATTGTTCGTTGTCAAGTTGAATGTGTTCTAAGAACACTCGCGGTGTCCTGAAATGTTCGCAAATAAACAAAATGGGGGTGTTCTGAAGACGTTTCTAAGAACACTCGCGGTGTCCTGGAATGTTCGTAGGGGGTGTTCTGAAGGCGTAGTCCGTATTGTTCGCTGGCAAGTTGAATGTGTTCTAAGAACACTCGCAGTGTCCTGAAATGTTCGCAAATAAACAAAATGGGGGTGTCCTGAAGACACTGTCCGTATTGTTCGTTGTCAAGTGCAAAGTGTTCTAAGAACTATCGCGTTGTTCTGAAATGTTTGTAGGGGGTGTCCTGAAAATGCTGTCCGTATTGTTCGCTGGCAAGTTGAAAGTGTTCTAAGAACACTCAGAATGTCCGCGGACATTAAAAGTTTCCATAGACCATACTTGAAATGTTTGACTCTATGGATGTGATATGCTGCGATGGTTGTTGCCAGGGCATAGAGTCTTGGGTGCATGGACATTTGGCCATGCACCCAAGACTCTATGCCCTGGCAACAACCACCGCAGCATATCACATTCATATTTGCTTATAACTTTGGGTGAAAAACAAATGTATATGGAACAAAGGTATTAGATACTATGGATGTGATATGCTGCTATGGTTCTCCTTATTATTGTATACTTACTGTTTGGTCTAGTAACAGGAGTCCATGTTTTTCTTGTTAATTTCTGTGATAAAAGAAAATAGCATGTTAGTATTAGTATTTTGTAATGACTTACTACATTGTATAATCAATATACTTTTTTTTTTTGGACCCTCATATTTAGTAGATTACAAATCAGAGTACTGTGCAATTTGCTCAGTTTCTGTATTTGTTGCTAAAATCATTGGGTCTGTGGGAGAAAGAAACCTTTTTCTGTTATGCTACAGTTTATTTGTTTGTTTGTTTTCAGTGTTCACTTGTTGTTTCTGGCTAATGCTTAATACTTTGGCTTGTTGTATTTTTTTGGAGCAGTAACATATTATTTATTTGTTTTGATATTATAAAATTTTGGAGCAGTTAGATACCAATTGGCGTATTCTAACTGTATATTTTTTGGTCTAATTTAGTGGTATTCATTTATCTGATTAGATGTTGTAGAATCTTTGAGCAGTTAGATAGCTTTTGGAGTATTCTTACAGTTTATATTTTTTAACACAAGTTTACTTAGGGTTTAAATACAGTTTAGTTATCAAATTTTGGTTTTAAGAACATCAAATAAGCGTTTAGAGTAATGGTACTATCATTAGATTCAAACCATCCACATTTCTTTTTTATATATGCAGTGTAGTGCCCTGAATTGGTTGTGATATTTGACCATGTGTGAATCCAGTCAGCTTGCAGTTGTTTTTGGTACCATCTGCATTGTAACGTAGAAGCATTAGTGTTATGTATTTACTATATGTTTGTATTACTAATGTGGAGCGATTATCTGAATTGCAGGTAGAGCATAATCTAACATGGTTTGCATTTTGTACAAGTTGCTGAAATGGAATGGATTCACAATTTGGTATTGATATATATATATATGAAGTGTTCATTGGGGATTTCTTCTTGTGTCACATTGTTGCAGAGAGTGCATGTATATTTCCACATGTATGAAATCTGAAAGATTTCATTTATAGGTATGTTTTTGTTTTCCAGTACTTGTAGTTAGTACATTAGAAATTCTTGTGGATCTTCCTGTGAATTTATAGTGAATTTCAAAATTCCAGCACAGTAGTCCAATTGTTGTCTTATTCCAAAAACACTATACGTGTTGTCAGGATTGTTTACTGCATTTCTGTGAAGTACTAACATTTGCAAACACAATGGGTCTGTACTGTGTAAGTAAATGTTGTCAACAATTGGTGGTAATTGAAATAGAATATTCATTGCTACATTTGCGTAGCAACTTACACCAACTATATTTGAGAATTTAAATGGTCCAGGTGGTTCAGTATCTAACTGCTTTTTTTGGAGTTTGTCTTCCTTCTTTAAAGAAGTACTTGGTTTACTTTCCCTAATTGATTATTTTTTGCTTGTGGTACTTGATGAAGTATTAGTTTCTTTTACTCTCTTTGGAGGATTTGCAGTGACATCCTGTTGCATTTCTGTTTGATTTATTTTTCTTTTATAACGTTTTACTTTTAGTGGAACAGAATATGTGTTTAGGTGGGGGGTGTATAGTGAGCAAAGTCTCTTGTATTCTAAAATGCAAGGAATATCAGCGTTTATTTTACTTGCATCAAAGTTGATTAGAAATAGACCGTCAAGTGTACGTAAGCGTGATAGTCCTACATAGCTCATGCCTTCTTTAAAGACTGTGTTACCAATATCTATCATTGCTTTGTCTAGGGTAAGATCTTGTGATTTATGAATCGTGACTGCGTATGCAAGAGTTAGAGAAAATTGTTCTCTGTGTACATACATATCTTTGAAGAGAAGGAATCTAGCTGTTGAGCGTCCTATCCTTTTTACTTCTGAAGGTTTGTCAAAGAGTATATTGACAAACTGAATTTTGTTGTTGCGTGGGTATGTTTGAAAGCCAACAACTGTACCCAGTGCTCCATTAACTAGTCCTTGGTCCACGTCAAGGTTACGTTTAAGCATTACTCTGCAATTTAAGGATAATTTTAATATCTTTTCTAAGCCTGCTGTGTTTGAGATTGATTTTTCTAAACTATTTAGTCTTGTTGTGGCTTGGTCACACATGGGTAGTGTCATACCATGTACATCTAGTTTGTCTGTGGCGCTAATTTCCATGATTGGTTGCATTTCTTTACTAAGCATGATTTCATTGAATTTGAAACAGCTTGCAAGAGTTGGCATTAAGGCCATACAATTGACATTTTAGTGGGCTTATTGTTCCATAACATCTGTAGCACATGCATTATCGCCATAAAGTGCATTAATGTGCCGGGTTTTCAATATTCCTTCTGCTTCTTTAGAAAGTATACCAACTCTGATACTTTTTAAAATGTTGGCATATGTGAGATCTGCAGATTGCCGCATGTTTTCTGTTAATTCCCTGTATTGGAAATGTTGCCAAAGGTTAACATTTCCAATGCTGCCAACAGTTTTACGGCAGAGTTTGTGTCCTAATGTTTTAAAAATAGGCTCACCTTTTACTGGTGTTAATTGAATCAGATCTCCAAAAACAATAATGTGTTCTCCTGCAAAGAGCTATTCATAGTCTGTTTTGAGTACTTCTTGTAATCTGAGGTGAATCAAAGCTAACATCAGGTTGGAGACCATGCTCTCTCCATCTATTAGTAGCATTTTCATTTTTTTCAATACTCTGTGTAATTCCATTGCAGCTTCTGCAGAAAGTTTGTAATAGTCTAATTTGTTCTGGTGTTCTACTGGTAATAGTAGTAATCGGTGTAATGTAACACCACCTATGTTGTAGGCAGCTAAACCTGTGGGGGCAGTGACAACAGCTGAAAGTTTGTTGTTTGTCAATTGTTGAAGGAACTTACTAATGATTTTGATTAGGAATGTGTTGCCAGAACCAGCTTCACCACTGACGTACAGTAGTATAGGTTTATAATTATGGCAGGAACATTCTTTATTTTCATGTTTTACACCATGTGCAATTTGTTTTGTTACTTCTTGAAAAATGCTACTTTGCTCATTGTTTAGTTTTGATTGTAGTTTAGTTAAGTCTTCCTTATCTTCATACTGACACATGGTGTTTTCTACTTCTATAATAGCTAATTCTGCCTCATTTATTATTAGTGGTTCTCCCAGTGGTTCTTGGCTTCCTGTTACAGAAGGTTGACTACTGTCAGGAGTTTCCTTATCTAGTTGAGCTTGGAGTTCTTCTTCGTGTTGCTGTTCATTGTGCAACATTGTTTTATACTGTGTAAGGTTTAAATCAGTTATAGTGCTTTCATTTGCTTTGAAAGCATCCTCATATGAGTCATAGTTATCTAGTAATTGTTCTTCTTTTCTCCATGGTTTGAAGAGTTGTAGCAGGGACATGTAATATACTTCTTTATGTTGAGGAGTCTTTAATGACAATTTGATATGATTAATTAAATTTGGTTTAGTGAGTTTAACTAAGCTGCCTTCACAGTTTGTCACTCTATATTTACCTTTTTTTTCATCAGGTTTCAAATTATTTTTGTATGTGTAGTTTTGGGCTATGTGGTATAGACACACGTTTTCCAAAGTATTACTTCTGTTTGAGTAGTATGTGTCCAATAAATTGTTTTTAAAATGTCTTGGCTGTTGGGATCATGTTTGGCTATTGTTTCTATATCTTCATATGATTTTAGAACTCTTTTTCTAGATTTAGCTGGACCAAGACTTAGCCATACTATATTTTCAGATTTACCATACAATGCAGTACCAGTTAAACAATCAGCTGCTTCATATGATCCACATTCTCTATGGGTGAGCATTTTTATGCCCAAGCTGTATAATTTCTGAGATACTGTTTTATCTGATGACAGGTCATTCCAGAGGTCATGGAGCTCTGTCTTTTCTGCTTTAGTTAAGTAAGCAGTGACATATCGTGCAACTGCAGTAGAATTGTCTGCAATGTACTGTGCATCTATGTTTGCATTCCATAAGTGGGCAATGATTGCATTATAATCATTGATATATTTTTCTTCTTCTTTTCTTTTTATGTGTTATGTATTTTTAGGTGACTTATCTTTAACACTATGTCTAACTGAAGACATGAGGTTGTTCACTTGACCTGCATTTGTAACTGGTCTAGGGAAACCAAATCGGCATTTGGTGTAGTATTTCCCTTTGTTTTTGTATTTGCAATGACAATATTTTCCACATTTGTGTCTTTGAAATTGTAAAATGTGTGCATGAAGATCACTATTTGTGGCTTCTGATGGAATTTCACAAGTGACATATTTTTCAATAAACTGTAAAACAGTGGCATCACTGTCTTGACCAAATTTAGGAGCATCTTTAATCCATAACAGCATGTGGTGCTCCTCTGGCTTGGTATTCTTTTCTCCAAAAGAAGTGTTGCACTTCTCCAAGGGGGGGAACAGTTTTATTACAAATAAAATGTAGCATAGCAATGAAGCGATGGTGAAAATATCTTGAAAATTTAACAGGATCCAAAGAACAAAGTTCTCCAGGTGTTAGTATATCTATGTTTGTTTTGTTTTCATTTGATATGCGTAGGAAATCATATAAATCTGCCATTGCATATTCTGCACAACTTAATGTGACAAACCAAGTGGGTGGGCCAAGGTTTCTGATCATACAACGTAAATCTCCATGACGTCGGAACCAGTACTCTTTAGTACCACGCATATTTGCTAATAGATTTGTAATATTTGATTGTAAAACCTCATCCTTTTGTTGCACTTTTTCTGATAATTGTGTAGCTGTCATATTTTGAAAGTGTGATCCTGATTTTAATATGTGTGCAACTCCGTAACATAAAGTTGCTAGTTCACTTTCAAAGAGTAGGTGGAATATGTATTCCACATTTTGTCTAAATCTGGGATCTTCAGTATATATCCGTAATGAGCGGCATTCTGAAGCTGATATTTGAATAGGTCTATCATCATACCTTCCTCCTTTGCCAGTAGGAAAGAGTAGAGGAAAAGCACGTGCTTCTATACTTTTTTCCCATATGCTGATTGGCGATCCTTTTGTTTGGCGCATTTGGTAAGTTTCCAGTGCATCTTCTACGGTGTCATTACAGTGCAAAGGATGAATTATATAATGGTCTAAAGTATTTGATATTGTAGCAGGATCTAGTAGCTCAAATTGACCAGCTTCTTGTGTTTCTTGAATTATTTCAGTTGTATCTTTCAAGTTTTCTTCAATATTAATTTCTTTGTAATATTCATTATTCTCTTTAAGATATTGGAAGGCTTGTCTAACTTTATATAAATCTACCAGCTGTTGCCATATTTTTTTGTCTTTTGTAGGTACTCCATTTACTAAGATAATTAAAGATTGCTGCATTGGACGTTGCACTCCTAGAGTATGCACATTTTCTTTTAGATCTAATGGTAAATAAACTACTTTTCCACGAATGCCTTTTACCAATTCAGAAGGAGGTAATTTTGCTGTTTTTGGTTGAAGGCGTATTATTGCTTGAAATGGGTGTACTGTTTGAATTATGATGCTCTCATATAAATTAAGTTGTTGTAGGGGTTTTGGTACTGGTTATAATTCCAAATTATTTGTGATAGCACGTGAAGGAGTTTGGTTGTTGTCAAGTTTTGTAGTGCAGTAACTGCAAAGTATTAAGGGCTCAGTTATTTTGTATTTGTTTTCTGCTACAAGGTAGAGAGCTAATTCAAACCATTTAGAATCTTCATTGTCTTGTATTTTGTATGATAGGTCTACGGTTTTTGTGTTACTTTTATAAAAAGTTCTACGGCAACATACACATACATGGTTTGGTACTTCAGCTGATGTACTTTTAAATTTTAGTATTTCTGTTTTGTATGTGTTTAGCAAAAAGTTGCCATGTGTAGAAATGTTGCTTAATTGGTTTAAAGATATTTCATTCTGTAAATGGCTTTCACTTCCAAAATATTTTTTCTGGATATAGTGAATTTCTTCAAGTAGGTCTTTTGCTGTACCATGTAGAAGGATGTTATTTAACTTTGCTAGTGCTAAAGCAGGACTTTTAGCATAGTACAGTTTATAGACTATATTTCTTATAGTGGAATGATGTGTTGATATCCTTTTAATATCATGGAAAGTGGTTTTACAAGTAGGTCCTGTAACGCAGGCCAATGAATGTCCTTGTAGTCCTGTGTACTTGCGCACTGGACAGGTATCCAAATTTTGCAGTAATTTAATTTTGATTTTGTCTTTGCTTTTTACATATTTATTGAGGAATTGGCGTAAAGATTTGAAACATTGTTTGGGAATGTTACACATTGACGTGCATGGCCATTTGTACACTAGACGTTCTGATTCAATTGAATGGAGGGGTAACTACGTTTTCTGGGCATATTTTTGTAAGGAGTACTTCTTGTTCCATTATGGTATTATTCACTTTTTCATAACCTCGACCACTGCTATGTATGGCAATTGTATTTGTTTGCTTTTGTTTGTACGCTTCTTCATTAAAATATGGTTCTGTGCTCGTAGTGTGATTCCATTCACCTCCGCAGATACTTAAGAAGTTCTTTCTGTTGACATTTCGCTTATTGAGAAGTCTTTTTTGTAATTTAGTTATTAGTTTTGTTAGTGGTTTCATTTTGTTTAACAGTAAAATAAATACATTTCTTTTCAGAAGAATTGCACTGTCCATCAAAGCTTCTAAGATTAATTTCCTACGATAGGTTTTAAGCATTGAACCTGATTTCTCTCCTGTTTTTATACGATTTTGAAGGACTTTGTAACAGTACATTTTGGCTAAAATACTTTTCTTGGTATGCTTACTTTGCGCTATATTAAAATTTGAAGAAGTAGTTTTATCTGTAGTGATAGCTGATTTTCTGTTAATTGTTTTTTGGTTTGTTTTACATTTTGATAGAGGAGGCAAAGTTTTTGTACTTGAAACTTCTTGTGTTTCACTAAATGACTGTATTAGCTGTTTTGTTTCAACTTTTTTTACAAATTCTGCTAGAGATGGATGCTTATGTTGGACACTTTTATTTTCATTTGCTCTACTTTTGCGTTGCTTTCTACGGACTTGACTTTTGGTGGGCATTCTTTAGGGTCTGTTGAAAAAAATAAAGAAGATATGGGTTGGGGTGTTCTGGAATGTATGTGCGCTGTGTGCATGAGTGTTTGAGTAAGATGATAAAGATGTATGTAATGGTGTGTGATTGTGCATTGGGAACTACAACTAGTAGGGATAGGTATTCTTGAATTTATGTGTTACTAAACTGGGGTTCAGATGACAAAAAAAAGTAATCTACTGGTGTGGAAAAGTACAAATAGTAAATCTAATATATACAATTAAAACAGTTGTTTGTTCTATAATATGAAAATTGTAGCGGTTCAGTTGGGTAATTTGTGTGTCCAAAAATAGGAATTTGTGGGCCATTCTGGCTGTAAATCGCTGTTTAAGACATGGAGATTTTTGGACAAAATGGTACACAATCTCTAGTTTTAGGCACCAAAATAGCTTGTATTAATGTTATAGTATGTTTGATTAATAATACTAATATTATGGTGATATTCTACTTACTTTTTTTCTTAAATTAACAGGTAACTTCTTAGTTCTTCTTTGTTCTTCGAATTTGGCTGCTTCTTTTCAGTAGACTGGTCTTCACTGCAATTATAAAAGCTTCAAATTAGTAACTTTGTTTGTATATAGCGCTGTTTTTAATTTAGATATTGATTTTTTAATTGAAATCCTCAGTGCCTTCTTTAAAACCATTAAACTAACTTATTTACATAAGATTCTTTGCATCAGTTCAGTACATATGATATGTTCTTAATGAACAAATTGTATTGAATGACTAACTGTAGCAAAAGAAAAATATCTTTACTATGTCTTGTGAAATTTATAATATACCAGTGAATACTACTATTTCTGTAAGTAAGCTGTTCTAGGTAATAGCGCCTCAATGTCATGTCTAAATTAAAGTAATTAAGTAAATAGATAAATAAAAACAAAAAAATATGAAATTGTATAAGTATTTTTTTAAAGATTTAAACATAGATTGTGCTTGCATGCAATTTTGTTTGAATATATGTAGTCTATATATTTCATTTAAAAAATGTTAGTTTAACATGATTTGAGTGTGTGTGTATAAAGAAAGTAAATAGTATAAAGGTTTATAAGTGATAGTTGATTTTAGGATATTGAAAAAAATACAGTAAATTCATTTTACAGATTACACAAGCTAAAAGTCTGTTTGAAGGGATTCCAAGATGGCTGCCGGGGCAGGGAGACGCGGCTGAGTCTCGCTCCTGCCGGGCCGCACAGAAGCACCTCACTTAGCACCGATCCGAGGATAAAAAGCACCCCCAGCTGCGGCTGACCACCCCCCGGGACACACTGTGGATGCGGGGGAGAGAATCGCCGCAGGGGAAAGCGTGAATAGAGGCTGCACCACATCGAGGAGCCACCCCTCCCCCACCGAGCACGCAGCGTGCCTTGAGCGCACAGCGAGATGGAGAGGCCGGGACAGAGACCTGTCTGCGGACGGCGGGCGGAATACCCAGGCACAACGACACTCACCCGCCTAGCAAGCGCACTCTGCGCCGGAGAAGTACCAACGACAGGAGCGGTGGAACAGGAGGCCATACCCCGACTACGCAGCGCCCAGGGCCCCGCAGCCGCGGAACAAAACACGCGTAGGAGGAACCGTACGGCCCAAGGACTGAAAACCCACAGCGACGAACCGGGTAGCACAACAGGAGAGAGGGGCTCCCCCCACCCGCATAGAGGCACTCCCACAAGGCCAAGACTGATACTCGGCGGTTAGGGGGCATATCCCCATACACCTCAGCCGTTGGCAGATTGACAGGGAAGCCACAGGCATAGGGTCAAGGACTCTTCCCATAGTCCCCCTGACACCGGTGGGGGCGACGAGGCAAGCGGTACCCGGAGGGTGAAAGGCGAATAAGGAAGAAGGCAATCTAGCCCGGGGCACACTTTCAACCAAGCGCACCCCGCCACATCAGGAAGTCAATGCAGGAGCACCCAAGGCACAATCAAGCTGCCTAGGAGCAATTAATCCCAGCAAGCACCTCACATAGCAAGGGCAATGTCCAAAGCAAAGGGGAAAGGGGGTGCGACGCAACTAAACCAGCAGTCAGCTAAACAAGACCCCAGCATAATCCAAATGTGGGCGTCAGATACCCCCATAGCCACCAGAGGAAGACCACTGGAAGACCCACCGGTGGACTACATCCCCCCCAACGCAAGTAGCCAACCCCCATCAAGGGACGATTTGCACGCCTGGTTCGTTGAGCTGCAAGACAAACTCATGTCGACGGTTCAAGACCAGTTTGCCACAATGAGAACCGACATGAAACAGGCGATTCAAGACCTAAGGCAAGATGTAGCCAAACTGGAAGAAAGGACGGACACGTTAGAGAAAATTGTGCAAAACGTTGACAAAGAATCACAGCAAATTAGCGAAGCCCAGGAACACCTTGTGCGAGTAACCCACAACTTAGAAATCCAATGCGAGGACCTAGAAAACAGATCACGCAGGTCTAACATCCGCATAAAAAACATGCCTGAGTCCGTCCTGGACAAAGATCTTAAGAATGCGGTACAGGAAGTGTTCAGAGACTTAATCGAAGCACAAGAAGCGGACAACATAGGGATCGACAGGATACACAGAGTAGGCCCGAAAAGAACTGGCGCCCCTGGGGAAAGACCTAGAGACGTACTGGCAGCCCTCACATCGTACCCGCAGAAGGAACTTATACTGAGGAGAGCGAGGCAGGTAGACCACATTAGGATGAATGGGGCAGACATACAGCTTTACCAAGACCTGGCATCTGTGACGCTACTAAAAAGAAGGGAAATGGCACCACTAATAAAAGAGCTGATCGCAAAAGAAATAAGGTACAAATGGACATTCCCTTTTGGCCTGCTATTCGAGTGGGAAGGGAAACAAAGGAGAGTGACATCTTGGGCAGAAGGGCTCCACATCATGGACATATATACAGAGGAAGAAAGAGACAGGAGCATCAAAGCTAAAAGGGAACTGCAAAAGAGGCCGAGAGGCTGGGAGGTGGTTCGGCAAAAAAGGAAACCAAGTGGGAGGGGGAATCCCAAACCAGCAACAACGGAAGAGAAGAACACCCATAGAGGACGATGACAGGGGACATCCCCAGACTTCGGAACTGGTAGTGGCAATCTTCAAAGGAGCTCGGAACAAGTAATTCCCAGCGGCCCGGCTGGGGATCAGGTACGAACACGCAGAAGGTCTGAGGAATATGCGGGGTTTAGGACTCCCCGCAAAAGTTAACTCGAGTCCACAGAGGGCAGGGAGCGATAGGCACAACGCCCTAGCATCCATAGAAACCCGGGCCCTCCTCGGGATCAAAGTTGGTTGTTTGTTTATTATGGGGGGGAGTTAGGAATTTGGGGGGGAGGGATGGGGGGCCTGCTCCGGAAGACAGCCGTGATCACAACACTCGGGCTCACATGATACCTGATTTTGGTCAACTGCAATGGGGAAAATCAGAATATTAACGTTAAATGTTAGGGGCCTGAACTCCCCAGTGAAGAGGAAGAAAATAGAGAATTTGGTTAAGAGGGAGACGGCAGACATGTTACTCCTCCAGGAAACACATATAAGAGCACAAGACAGCGGGAAGGTCTCACTCAGAGTGTACAATGTACTGGCACAATGGAACGCCACTGAAAAGAGAGCGGGGGTTCTAATTTCCATTTCCAAGGAGAGATCATACTGGGGGGCGACCTCAACATGGCATGGCAGCCGCAATTAGATAGAAGCTCAGGGGGACCACTAAACCAAGGGGCCCCATCCAGGCATCTCAAACAAGAAATGGATCAAATGGCGTTGTGTGACGCTTGGAGGGAACTGAAGGGTCAAAACAAAGGCTACACATACTATTCACATGTCCATAATACGATGTCCCGAATAGACTACATCTGGGTGTCGGTAGGAATGTTGGGCAAGGTGCAGGGGATGGAACTAGGCCCCATCGCAATCTCGGACCATGCCCCACTCTGGCTGGATGTACAGACCCCAGAGAAGGGGGGGGGCTTTGGCGTTGGAGACTCCCACAGGATCTCCTTTTAGACCCGGTGACTAGAGAAGCAATTAGAGACAAGATCGCAAAATACTTCGAGCAAAATGACACAGGGGAGGTCTCATTGAGTGTGGGAGGCGTTCAAAGCAGTTACCCGGGGACACATGATAGCTCTGAAAGCCACCAAGGACAAACAAAGGTATGGATGGGAAAGAGAACTAGAAAATAAACTCACTGATATACGAGAGGAACTACTAATACACCCCACCAAAAGGCTTAAGAAAGCACTGAGACATACGCAAGGGCAACTGGAAATGCTCCGCAATAAAAAGGCAGAGACATCCCTCCTTTACCTTAAGCAGAGATACTTCATCAAAGCAAACAAGGCAGATAAACTCCTAGCGAGACTACTCTCCGCAAAACATAAATCATTAACCATATTAAACATTAAAGACGCACAAGGCGAAACCCAAACACGCACTAAGGACATAGGGGAGGTATTCAAGACATTCTACCAAAAACTATACACGACTGAGCGCCCAGACGAGGGCAACCAAAACAAATTCCTGCAGTCCCTCCCCATTCCTAAGATTACGGAAGAACAGAAAATAGCTTTGGAAACTCAAATCACGGAAGAAGAGGTGAAGAAAGCAATAGCAGGACTCCCGCATAACAAGGCACCAGGCCCAGGCGGCTTCACAGCCTCCTTCTATAAAAAATATGCAGATATCCTCGCCCCATTCCAAACAAAACTACTAAACACCTTCAAAGAAAGCGGAAATGTAACCCCATCCATGAATGAGGCTAAGGTCCTGGTGTTCCACAAACCAGATAAAGATCCATCCCTCCCGGGTTCTTACCGCCCAATAGCATCGATTAATCTAGACTCCAAAATTTACACAAAGATCCTAGCAGCCAGGCTCTCACGGCTTCTACCCTCCCTAATAAACCCAGATAAATCAGGCTTTATCCCTGGTAGGCAAACTCACGACAACATAAGAAGATTGACACACTTAATAGAAAAAATAGGCATTACACACACGCCAGCCATACTACTCTCACTCGACGCCGAAAAAGCATTTGACCGGGTGGAATGGTCCATACTTTTCAAAACGCTAGAGCATATGGGGTTTGGAGAACAATACATAAAAATGGTTAAAGCCAACTATAACACCCCATCAATAAGGATAGCGGTCAACGGAGAAATCTCAGACAGGGTGGAGATTACCAGGGGGACAAAACAAGGATGCCCATTATCTCCCCTCCTATATGCGATATTCCTAGAACCAATACTAATCAAGATTAGGGAAACCACCCAAATAAAGGGGATAGAGATGGCAGGCAAACAACATAAGGTAATAGCGTATGCAGACGACATGCTACTAGCCCTGGAGGATCCTGAGAAGTCTTTACCACACACATTACAGGAATTGGAGGCGTTTAGGGAGATATCAGGCCTGAAAATCAATAGGAGCAAATCCAAAATACTACTATTGGCAGGGGACAAAGAGGCACAGGAAAGAGTGACGGGCGCATTAGGCCTAAAGCATTCAACAGAAGGAATCAGGTACCTGGGCATTACACTCACGCATAGGGTGGACTTACTGTACAAAGGCAATTACCCCTCTCTACTGGCCAGAGTGAAAAAGGATATGGAGCGATGGTGCCCGCTAAGAATCTCATGGTGGGGTAGAATCCAGTCGGTGAAAATGAATATTCTACCTAAGCTACTGTACCACTTCCACGCCCTCCCGATAACAATTCCAAACTCATTCTTCAAAGCACTGTCAAAGACAATTTCATCATATGTCTGGAATAAGAAGCCCCCAAGAGTCGCAAGATCGATCCTCACGACACATGTCAAAGAGGGGGGAATGTCACTACCACACTTCAGGAAATACTACCAAGCAGTGCAACTGTGGGTCCTGAAAGAATGGCTGGGGGATGACCAACAATCGATCTGGGTAACTCAAGATAGAGCAGTCACCAGAACCCCGTTGGAAGAGATTCTCTGGAAGCTAAAACAACATAGACATCCGAATCTCCGAATTAGTGAAATCATGAAAACTACACTGAGCGCATGGGATGAACAGGCACGGAAGGGCTCCATGACTACCAGCACCATTCACGCCCATTTGTAGGAACCCACAATTCCCACCAGGACAAGAACCTGGGCCCTATGAGAAATGGGAAGAGGCAGGCTGTAGGAAAATAGGAGAAATGTTCCGCGACAAAGAAGTACGACCCTTCGCAGACTGTGAAAAGATGTGGAACTTGACAAAGGCGGATAGCTACAAGTACGAACAACTCAAACACTGGCTGGCAACGCCAGAGATTACCCAGGCGGCCACAAGGGAGTTAACCCTTTTCGAAAAATACATTGTATCCAACTCAGGAACTAAGAAACTAATCTCCACACTATATTACTTCATCAATGCCCAGGACGAAGAAATAAAATGGACTTATATGAAAAGATGGGAAAGTACACTAGGGTATGAAATCCCAATTCAGCAGTGGCAGAAGCTGTGGACGGGCATTCGCAAACTAACACGAGCGGTGCAGACCAGGGAAATGGGACAAAAATAGTCACGCAATGGCATTACACTCCGGAGAGGCTTAACATTATGTACCCGGGAACGTCCGACCACTGTTGGAGAGGCTGCCCAGAAGCTGGCACGTGGAGGCATATCTGGTGGGACTGTCAAGGGGTCAAAGGATTCTGGTCGGAATTGATAGCAGAAATGAAAAAAACTGTTCCCAGAGGTGGATTAACTGGACGAGAAAGTGTGGCTATGCGGCCTGACAGGGCATCAGTCCAAGAAATACAGTAAGGCACAATGGAGAAGCTTCATGAGCCTGCTCATAGCGGCCTGGGCCACCATCGCACAAAACTGGAAAAAAAAGACCCACCACTAATATACACCTGGTTGCAAAAGGTCTGGTCGCTAATGACAATGGAAAAGATCACACTCCACCTACAGGGCTCGAATGGATCCTTCGTGAAGGAGTGGGGGGGAGTTCTGGAGTACCTTCAGTCAGACTATATGGCACAATGGTGCCCACACAACATCAGAATTACGGACATATTTACCTCATAGACAATCCTGAGAAAGTTGGAGCATGGAACAAGCCTTCCGGATGGGGGGGTGGGAGAGGGAGGGGTGGGGGGATCCAAGGCAATGTTACTTTGTTATATTGTTTTTTTTGTTACGCTGTAAAACAATAAAAATATGTTTAAAAAAAAAGTCTGTTTGAAAATGTGTTCATCTACTGTACAGAAAATATGCATACCTGAAGTTTGTGTTAATGCATATGGATATGCATGGAGCTGCAAGTAGAAATCTTGGAGACTTGTACAGTATTTCTGGTAGATGGTGCTTGCCAATGATATGACACTTGTACTCAGAGAGATTCACAGTACATTTGCAGTGCTGATCTATGATGATGCAGTTAGATCTAGAGGTCTTGAATGTGATTGGTGCATGGTCATGTGATTTTTTAGCTACATCCAATGAGGGAATGGCAGAGAGAGTGAAGTGGAAATGGTAGAAAGGCTGTTCATGTTACGATATGTCCGCGGACATGGCGGTAGTTCGTGGACATCGGGAGTTCCATCTGAGGATTTTTGGGTTCAGAAGTCATGCAAATGAGAATAAGCACTGAAAGGGATTGGTTAGGAAAGTTTAGTGGGTGTGTTGTGCCAGGAGAGAGTTTCTCAGATACTCTTTTTGCTGAGAGAACAAAAGATAGCTATGGCTGTGTGTTTCAGAAAACAGATTGTTTGGATTTTGGGAGATTTGTGGATACATTGGTTGAAGGTGCATGCAGAGAGTTGTGGAGTAGCTGTAGATCTTGGATTCCCACATGTGGAAGTACACTGGCATGGAGTACGTGGAATTAAGTGGTTGGACTTGCTACCTCTCTGTGCTACTTTGGAGACAGAGCAACATCCAGACATAATTGTAATTCATTGTGGAGGGAACAGTTTAGGACATGTGACTGGAGTTTTTTTGCAATTTGCTATGAAAGAAGGACTTGGGAAGGTTATGGACATGTTTCCTAATTCTCAAGTGATATTTTCACGGATTGCGCAGAGACAAATGTGGCTTCGTTCTTCTTCATTTGGTCCACAAATGGAAAAAGCAAGGTGTTAAGACGGATTTCTGAACTCTGTCCTGGCGGCGCAGAAGTTCAGAAGGCCAACCTAATTACTTGGAACAGGGTAACCTCTGGACAAGCCAGACCAATCAAGGTAGCGATCGCGGCGGTCAAGACTAGGTCTCAAGAGGGGTGAGGGTGACTGAAAGCCCGCAATGAGCACACAAAGCAAGGACACTTACAAACTACTCCAAACAGGTGTTATATTAAAAATACATACACATTTATTGCAAGGCCTTTGCAATAATGACCGTAGCGAGAAATCACAATAAAACTCTAGTAAACCAACACATACCAAACCAATACAATATATATACAAATACAAACAAGTCTAAAGCGTTAGATGCACGAAATGTGTAGTCCACCTAGAAGGGAAGGAAAACAGGCAGTGCGAAATAATGATCAGACCCAGTCCGCCTTCAGAGGCACCTAACTAAAAGGAAGTCCAAGCCCTACGAAGAGTGGAGCCTGATGCTCAAAAGTACCTGCACACGCTGGTGCCAACGGGCAAAAAGCGGAGTCTCTTCGAGGGAATCAGACAGTTCCGTTTGGTGCACAAATGAAGAAGTTCTGCGACTCAAGCGCAGCCTCCACTGTGGGCAGAAGCAGAGCGCGAGTACGGAAAGGCGTGCTGTTTTGACACAGCGGGGAAAAGCTATGGGCTCCTGCAGGAGGGCGACCAGTTCCTAGCTATGCTACTCACCGGTCCCCGATGCAAGCAGACCCAGGCTTCTCCGCATCAGTTTCAGTGCTGGCAGGTTCAGGAGAGCAGGGAACGTCTCGTCCTCGTGTAGATTCTGCAGCAGCAGAGTTGAGTTAAAGATGTCCCAAACGAAGTGAACCCGCACAGTTTGTTAGCACAGCAGGGCAACAGAGCGGCCGTGTGTATCTCAGCCAAATGTACACTACTCACTTCAGACCTGGGAATGCCAAGTGTACGAATCATGTGAGAGTGACAAGGACTCGAAATACAACACAACTTGGCGGCGGTTACAGAGCAAGACTCCTGGATAGGCTGGTCAGTCTGCTGGATGGCCCAGAGACACTTCCGAAGGCTTACGTGCAGGAGATGGTGAAGATGCCGAGAATAGCTGTCCCCGCTATTCCAAGGGTCGAAGTACCAGTACAGGCCTTCTGGTTCGATCAGAGGTAGAAAGGGTTTCACAAGGCGACAGCAGTGCAGAGGAGAAGTCCTTCAGCGGGTCACCAGCGATTCCTCGGTTCAGCCTCGTGGTTGCAGGATACTCCTGTATTCCTTTGTTCGTGAGAACTCAGGAGATCGACATGGTAGTGGCGTTTCCAGCCCCCTCTTATCCACGGTTCCCTTTGCGCCAAAACGGAGGGGACCCAATGGGAGATCCGCTCATCAATACTCACACCATACGTGGACCTATCACGGACCACGGTGGTCCCAGGCATTCACACCACCCTAGACTCTCTGGCACCCAGGATGTGTATTGGGACCAGACATCCCAGCCCACATCCTGGAGGCACACACAAGGCCTGTAGAAGCCCGCGAAAGCATCCGTGTTTCGCGGGAAAGTACATGCCCAAATAAGGAAGGCCCCGGGTCGGCTCGACCTGGGGAAGGTGAAGGGAGCAAGACGGTCAGCGGACAGGACAAAGGAGCCTGGTGGTCTGGCCATTTTGGGAGCCAGGCTACCATTTTGGGCTAAGCGCGAGAAACGCACTTAAAACGCCAAAAGGAGCTCAAAACACAAGAAACGATCGCTGCCACCATTCCCGTCCGTGATTCACTTGCACCGATCAGTTACAATCCAAAAAGAGTATCCAGGGCCTGTAGAAGGCTAGAGACCCAAGAGAGCAGTAACTTAGCTTACAGTGCCCTCTTGTGTCATGTTGCACGAAAGCCGCAACATGATAAAGAAACTACGTAAAATAGCGTTTCGCGGTACTGACTGCCTTAAGGGCATGTCAGTTTCCCCGTAAGAATGGAGCGAAAGCCAGAGGAGTGCGGCAGAAGGCTGCACTTCTCTGGCAAAGTCTAGATCATGGTGAAAACAACAGCAAAAGGTTTAGGGGTTGCCACATGGAAGGAAAATTACCCACAATTACGAAATCTTTCCTAACACTCGCCCCTCCCAGACTACAGACAGGGGGAACTAATCCCCCCCTGGATGAGTCTCTTGTTCAGATCAGTTAAACATTCTGGACAACCCATCAGCATTGCTATGTTGGACACCTGGCCTATGCTCAATAGTGAAGTCAAAGCCTTGTAGACTTATGGACCACCTAAGCAACTTTGGATTCTCTCCCTTCATGTTCATTAGCCACTTTAGGGGCTTATGGTCAGTTTGCACAGTGAAGTGGGTCCCATAGAGGTAGGGCCTCGGCTTCCGTAGGGCCCACACAACAGAGAAACATTCTTTCTCCACTGTGGACCATCTGAGCTCTCTGTCCTTAAGCTGGCGACTAATAAAACCAATAGGGTGTTCCTTACCCTTCTCATCTACTTGCGATAGTACAGCTCCTATCCCAGTGTCAGAGGCGTCCGTCTGCACAATAAAAGGTCTTTGATAATCAGGGGCCTTGAGGACAGGGGCCTGGCACAAGGAGTCTTTTAAGCCATTGAAGGCCTTCTGACACTCATCGGTCCAAGTTACCTTCTTGGGTTTCTTCGGAGTGGTGAGGGCAGTCAGAGGGGCAGCTATGGTGCCATAGTCTGCCACAAAGTTGCGGTAATACCCTGTGAGTCCTAAGAAGGCTCTCACTTGGGTTTGTGTAGTGGGGGTAGACCAGTCTTGTACTGCTTGTACTTTACTGGGAAGAGGCTGTATCCTCCCTCCACCTACTTCATGTCCAAGGTAAACCACAGAGCCTTGTCCAATCTGGCATTTACTAGCCTTTATGGTCAAGTGTGCTTTCTGAAGAGCCTGGAGCACAATCCCGAGGTGTTTCACATGGTCTTCCCAGGTGGCACTGAAAACTGCTATATTGTCCAGATATGCAAGACAGAATTCGTCCAACCCATTCAAAACATGATTCACAAGCCTCTGGAAAGTGACAGGTGCATTCTTCAACCCGAGCGGCATTACCCTGAATTGGTAAAGGCCGTCTGGAGTAGAAAACGCTGTCTTCTCCTCGGCATGTTCTGCTAAAGCTATTTGCCAATAGCCAGCAGCGAGGTCAAACGTGCTGAGGTACTTGGAGGCACCCAAAGTATCCACCAGCTCATCTGTTCGAGGCAAGGGGTGTGCATCTATCTTGGTGACAGCATTCAGAGCCCTGTAATCCACACAGAACCTCAATTCAGAAGTGCCTGCCTTTGCAACCAAAACCACAGGGCTGGACCAAGGACTACTAGAGGGTTCAATCACCCCAAGGTCTAACATCTTGTTGACCTTGGTCTTAATATAAGACCGTACTTTGTCTGACATCCTGTATCCCCTACTTTTGGTAGGTACACTGTCTCCTGTGTCTATGTTATGTTTGCACCAAGGTGTCAAACCAGGTGACTGTGAAAACAGGGGGGAAAACTGCCTAAGCAAACTTTTCACCTCAGCCTGCTGATCAGAAGTCAGGTGAGGGGCCACTCGGACACCCTCAAAGGAGCTATCTGAAGGACCGCTTTGGAACAGGTCGGGGAGAGGTTCAGACTCTGCTTCCTCAACATCTGAAGCCAGTAGCAGTGCTGCGATTTCGACTCTTGGGACGAAAGCCTTCAGCCTATTTACGTGAAACACTTTTGGAGCCTGTCCAGGCCTTCCAAGGTCCACTAAATAGTTAACCTCACCCAGGGGCTCCACCACTGTGTAAGGGCCTGACCATTTGTCCTGTACAGCTCGAGGCCTTATGGGATTCATGATCAGGACTTGCTGACCAGGTGTAAAGTTGATGAGGGAAGCTTTCTGGTCGTACCAATGTTTCACCAGCGTTTGTCCTGCCTTCAATTTATCACTAGCCAAGCCCATCAGAAGTACCATCCGTTTTCTGAGCCCCAGCACATAATCTACTACGTTGGTAGTAACAGGGGGAGAGGGCATCTCCCATCCCTCTTTGACTATGGCTAAGGGTCCCCGTACAGGATGACCGAACAGAAGTTCGAAGGGGCTGAAGCCAACACCCTCCTGTGGTACCTCTCGGTAGGCAAACAGTAAGCATGGTAAAAGAAGATCCCATTTTCTTCTCTGAGGTTCCTCCAGAGCCCCAATCATGCTCTTTAACGTTCTGTTGAAACGCTCCACCAGACCATTGGTCTGGGGGTGGTATGCAGAAGAGAACTTGTAGGTGACCCCTCATTCTTTCCACATAGCCTGCATATACTTTGACACAAAGTTGCTGCCACGATCCGACACAACTTCTTTAGGGAAGCCAACCCTAGTAAATATGCCAAGTAACGCTTTTGCAACTGACTTGGCAGTTACAGTTTTCAATGGGATGGCCTCAGGATATCTGGTTGCATGGTCGACCAGCACCAGGATAAACCTATTGCCTGAGGATGTTTGCGGGTCAAGGGGACCCACGATGTCGATCCCTACCCTTTCGAATGGTATTCCCACAACTGGGAGTGGTACCAATGGAGCTTGGATTGTTGAGCCAACCTTACCAGATAACTGGCAGGAGGCACAACTCCTGCAGGGACTTTCTACTTGCACCCCCATCTTGGGCCAGTAGAAGTGCATGGATAACCTTTGTTCGGTCCTCTTAATGCCGAGGTGACCAGCAAGAGGCACGTCATGCGCCAACTGCAGGAGGAAGGGTCTTACAGCAAGGGGAATCACCAACCTCCTATGGTCTCCTTCTGTAGACTCTGTGGGCTCACTATACAGGATTCCACCTTCCCAATAAATCTGATGCGTCCCAGGAGGTTCACCCTCAAGCTGGGAGCAGGCCTGTCTCCTTAGGCCTTCCAGAGATGGCCACTCACGTTGGCCTTTACTGAATTCGTCCCTACCAGGACCACCTTCTACTAACAAGTCTTTTAGTTCAGGATGGTCGTTGGGGTCAAATACTTCAGACCTCGCCACCTCCTCGTCAGGCCCGGGCGATTGACCAACTTCCTCCACCGCAGTGGTAGGCGAGCTCGGGGGAATATTCTCTTTCCCTCGTCTTGACTTGTTTACTCCTTTCGCCTTGGGTTTCCCCTTCGGCTGGGGCGGCGTATTGGTCTTGGCAAATGCTGCCCGTGCTTGAGACCGTGCGTAGGGTCTGTCGGCAGTGTCTCCTACGAGCCCTAAAGCTCTGAGATCATTACCTAACAAGACCTTTCCTGGGACGTTTCTCTGAATGCTCACTGGAATCCTGACTGCTGTACCATTTAAAGTAAGATTTACAGGTATTACTGGGAACATGCGGAGTGGGCCGTCAGCCAACTTAGTGGGCATCAGAGTAGCTCTGGCAACTTCCTCTGAGTCTACCAAGGTAGAATCCACTACAGTTCGACTGCACCCACTATCCCTAAGAGCTGGAGTATCTACTCCATTGATCAGCACACTGTCTTTAAAGTAGTGCTTGGTATTATCTGGAATCCTAGCATAAGCCTCTGCGACTTTAGGCTCCCAGGAACCCAGGGAAACTAAAACTACCTCAGCTTCTATCCCGCTGGGAAATGAGCCCGAGGAGAAAGATTCTCCTGTAATCTCTTCTTCCTCGTAGGAGGAGAAGGCCAGATTAGCGGAGTGGACCCCCAAAGGTTTAACCTTACACCGGGGATCCCCCTTCACGTGGTCAGTTGATCCACAAGCAAAACAAGATCCATTGGGTCTGCTTACATAGGGAGGCTTATTGTAACCAGAGTTCTGTTTCGGAGGCTGACCTCCACTACCCTGTGAGTTCTCTTGTGTCTTACCCTTATTTTTCTTTTTGTGGCCCTTTTGAGAAGAAGATTTATCAGATTCTCCACCCTCCTTATCTTTGGACTTTTTCCCTTCCTCCTGCTTACCAGGATGAGTTTTGTCCTTATGGGACACTCAATGTGACACCCATAAGTCTGCTGCAATGGCCAGCTTCTTAGGATCTATCTCCTTCGAATCGGCCAAATGCTGCTTAAGCTCCGGGGAAGAAGATGCAAAAATGTGTTCCAGCATGACAAGATTTATCATGCCTTCAAAGGTAGAAACCTTGTAACCTTCGACCCAGCCAGTCAAGTTTTTTAAGGATTCGGTGACATAAGATACCCAAGTACCACCTTCTTTTTTCTTGTACTCTCGGAATCGTTTTAAATATTGGGCCGGAGTCTTTCCAAACTTTAAAATGAGAGTGTGCTTTAACATTGCGAAATCAGCTCGCTCAGCCTTCGACATCTCCATAATGGCACTACAGCCAGAATGGGGCAGTCTGCTGAGTAACCAGGCAATCTTATCAGCATTGTCAACTTCTTGAACTTCACATGCATACTCAAACGTATTCAGCCAGTCCATAATGTAATTCCTTTCCTCATACACACTGAGCAGATCTTTCGGAAACCGTGGATGAGAGGAGGCCCCAGACCCATGTCTAGGACCCTTGGACCCATTTGCAACCTGAAGCTTGGCCAGTTCCAACTGGTGATCCCTGTCTTTCTGTTTTTCTGCCTGTTCGATTTTTAGTTTGGCTATGCTGACCTCAAGCTCCTTCTGCCTAAACCGCAGCTCTTGCTTCTTGAATTCAAGCATAGCCTCACCATCAGCACTGGCAGAGGAAACATTAGACATCTCATCCTCCCTTTCCTCATGATCGCGGTGGATCAGTGCAGCGGTAGAACCGTCGGTTCTACCAGTGAGAGCAGCCCCACCTCCTTCCGCACTGTCCTCAGAAGTTATAGCGTCAAGCTGTGCTTCTTGCCACGCCACGATTCTTTGGATCATATCCAATTTAGTGCCTAGAGAGGAAACACCTCTCTCCGCACACATCTTTTTCAATGTTTCTGATTTGGAAGCATTTAAAGTTAACAAGGTATTTGTTTCCATACAATTCACTACGTGTCCTGGTAGGAATAACTTGAAATGCCTTAGTTCGTGCGCAACACTGGATACCTTCAGTCGTATCCCACCGCTGTACACCAATTTGTTAAGACGGATTTCAGAAATCTGTCCTGGCGGCGCAGAAGTTCAGAAGGCCAACCTAATTACTTGGAACAGGGTAACCTCTGGACAAGCCAGACCAATCAAGGTAGCGATCGCGGCGGTCAAGACTAGGTCTCAAGAGGGGTGAGGGTGACTGAAAGCCCGCAATGAGCACACAAAGCAAGGACACTTACAAACTACTCCAAACAGGTGTTATATTAAAAATATATACACATTCATTCCAAGGCCTTTGCAATAATGACCGTAGCGAGAAATCACAATAAAACTCTAGTAAACCAACACATACCAAACCAATACAATATATATACAAATACAAACGAGTCTAAAGCATTAGATGCACGAAATGTGTAGTCCACCTAGAAGGGAAGGAAAACAGGCAGTGCAAAATAATGATTAGACCAAGTCCGCCTTCAGAGGCAGCTAACTAAAAGGAAGCTCCAAGCCATACGGAGAGTGGAGCCTTGTGCTCAAAAGTACCTGCACACGCTGGTGCCAACGGGCAAAAAGGGGAGTCTCTTCGAGGAAATCAGGCAGTTCAGTTTGGTGCACAAATGAAGAAGAACAGAGTTCCGCGACTCAAGCGCAGCCTCCACTGTGGGCAGAAGCAGAGCGCGAGTACGGAAAGGCGTGCTGTTTTGACACAGCAGGGAAAAGCTATGGGCTCCTGCAGGAGGGCGACCAGTTCCTAGCTATGCTACTCACCGGTCCCCGATGCAAGCAGACCCAGGCTTCTCCACGTCAGTTTCAGTGCTGGCAGGTTCAGGAGAGCAGGGGACGTCTCGTCGTCGTGTAGATTCTGAAGCAGCAGAGTTGAGTTAAAGATGTCCCAAACGAAGTGAACCCGCACAGTTTGTTACCACAGCAGGGCAACAGAGCGGCCGTGTGTATCTCAGCCAAATGTACACTACTCACTTCAGACCTGGGAATGCCAAGTGTACGAATCGTGTGAGAGTGACAAGGACTCGAAATACAACACAACCTGGCGGCGGTTACAGAGCAAGACTCCTGGGTAGGCTGGTCAGTCTGCTGGATGGCCCAGAGACACTTCCGAAGGCTTACATGCAGGAGATGGTGAAGATGCCGAGAATAGCTGTCCCTGCTATTCCAAGGGTCGAAGTACCAGTACAGGCCTTCTGGTTCAATCAGAGGTAGAAAGGGTTTCACAAGGCGACAGCAGTGCAGAGGAGCAGTCCTTCAGCGGGTCACCAGCGATTCCTCGGTTCAGCCTCGTGGTTGCAGGATACTTGGCTCCTGTATTCCTTTGTTCGTGAGAACTCAGGAGATCGACATGGTAGTGGCGTTTCCAGCCCCCTCTTATCCACGGTTCCCTTCGCGCCAAAACGGAGGGGACCCAATGGGAGATCCGCTCATCAACACTCACACCATACGTGGACCTATCACGGACCACGGTGGTCCCAGGCAGTCACACCATCCTAGACTCTCTGGCACCCAGGATGTGTATTGGGACCAGACATCCCAGCCCACATCCTGGAGGCACACACAAGGCCTGTAGAAGCCTGGGAAAGCATCCGTGTTTTGCAGGAAAGTACATGCCCAAATAAGGAAGGCCCCGGGTCGGCTCGACCTGGGGAAGGTGAAGGGAGCAAGACGGTCAGCGGACAGGACAAAGGAGCCTCGTGGTCTGGCCATTTTGGGAGCCAGGCCACCATTTTGGGCTAAGCGCGAGAAACGCGCTTAAAACGCCAAAAGGAGCTCAAAACACAAGAAACGATCGCTGCCACCATTCCCGTCCGTGATTCACTTGCACCGATCAGTTACAATCCAAAAAGAGTATCCAGGGCCTGTAGAAGGCTAGAGACCCAAGAGAGCAGTAACTTAGCTTACAGTGCCCTCTTGTGTCATGTTGCACGAAAGCCGCAACATGATAAAGAAACTACGGAAAACAGCGTTTCCCGGTACTGACTGTCTTAAGGGCATGTCAGTTTCCCCGTAAGAATGGAGCGAAAGCCCAGAGGAGTGCGGCAGAAGGCTGCACTTCTCTTGCAAAGTCGAGATCATGGTGAAAACAACAGCAAAAAGTTTAGGGGTTGCCACATAGAAGGAAAATTACCCACAATTACGAAATCTTTTCTAACACAAGGCGCAATGTTAATAAGGCTTTTTGTGCCTTTCTAAGACATTTTGGCATGTCCTCTTTTCACAATGAAAATATTATGTTTCGTAGTACATACATTTTTCGCAGAGATGGAGTCCATTTTACTTATGCTGGCAATCAGATTTTTCTGAGAAATGTACAAAATGCATTGCGACCTTTTTTGGAATTACAACAACCATTTTGAAGTAGGTGTTAAGCATTTATAATTTTTGACTTACAAACACCACCCAAAGGCTCTTTTCAGAGCCACCACTTCTTCCCAGAGAAAATTGCAATGTTTGTGATGGGGCAGCAACCCAATTTTTTAAATGTTCGCGAACTGTCCGCGGACTTCTAAAAAACACAAAGGGCCCTGCTTCATTTATTTTCACTTCTATTTTTTAACTGTGAAAGACGGCTCTGTAAAGAGCCTTATTTTTTTTTTGATTTTTGATATTTTGTATTTTTTTTTGTTTTTTTATACATGACACACTAGGAGAGGAGGGGGAAGGAGGGTAAAGGGGGGACACAAACCACAGGGATAAGAAAGGGCGAGCTGAGAGAGGAAGATGTAGAGTGGGTTTTATTTGGGTAGTGAGCAGATCTTCTCGTGCTCTGAGACGATAGTCTCAAAAGCACTACGAAGTCGCTCCCCCCTGCAGAGTACTGTGTCACAGTACATACATACAACTGTGACCCTCGAAAGGTAAGGGTCATCAGCATTCTGTATGGCCTGTGAGGCAGCTTGAGGAAGACGCTGTCCCACAGAGGTGGTCCTTGTGGTGACAGGATCAGAAACAGAGGATGAAGTAAAGGAAATTGACCTGCTACGTTCTTCGCAAGGTACAACCCTGCGAATAGCCCCAGAGTGAAATGACCTCAGGTGTCGCTTCATAGTAGTGGTCCCAACGCTGTACTTACCGTGCTTCCCACGACTGAGTATCATTTTGCACTCATTGCAGGTAACACGGTTCGCACGAGCCTTAGGAACATTACCATGAATGGTAAATAACCGCCACACCCAAGACTCATGCCTAGTGCTGGTAGTAGGGTTTTCCTCTACCTCATTCTCATCATCCTCTTCTTCCTCCTCTGCATCCTCACTCCTGTTCCCCTCTTCAGGCCCTTGGGGAGGTGGTGGTGGTGGTGGGGGTGGTGCTGAAGCAGGTGCAGCACCAGGTGGCAGTTCAGCAGCCAGGGATGCCATCAAAGATGCGATGGAAATCTGCAGTTGGCAGCAAAAATCGCTGTGTTTCGAAGAATAGCCAGAAACACAATGAGAATAAGCTCTAGGGCATGGTCCTTTATAGGGGTGCTTGTGCGCGGTCCGCGGACATGCGCGCTGTCTGTGGACAGATCGAACACAAAAAAAAGTTTGAAAAGTTTCAAAAGGTATGTAGAAACTCAGGATTACTATGTGGGACTTGTGCCATGGTGAGATTTTATTGAAAAATATTATGGATTAATTGAAAATGTACTTTTAATTTGTTCGGGGACCCGAACAGTGTCCGCATTCAGAACACGCGATCAGCGTGGGCGCGGTCATATGATACGTTCGCGAACAAGTCCGCGAAGGAAGCGCATGTCCGCAGGACACCAAATGCACGGAGATTGGCTTGCGCATGCGCGTTGATGTTCTACGGACACTGTTCGGGTCCTGAACTAATTAAAATTGCGTCACACGTGAAATGAACATTTCAGGACACTGCGTGTGTTCTTAGAACAGTTTAAATTTGCTAACGAACAGTAAGGACAGATATACTGTTCATCAGGACATGTTCAATTTCGTTTATGTACGAACATTTCAGGACACCAATTGTGTTCTTAGAACATTTTCAAGTTGCTAGCGAACAGTACGGACAGGTATAGTGTTCTTTAAGACACCTCCATTTTCGTTTAATTACGAACAATTCAGGACACCGTGTGTGTTCTTAGAACAGTTTGAACTTCCTAGCGAACACTACAGACAGATATAGTGTTCTTTAGGACACTTTAATTGTTTTTTTTTTTACAAACATTTCAGGACACCGCGTGTCTTCTTAGAATAGTTTCATCTTGCTAGCGAACAGTACAAACAGGTATAGTGTTCTTCAGGACACCTCCATTTTCGTTTATTTACGAACATTTTAGAACACCTGCAATGTCCGCGGACACCTACATTGTTTAAAAAAAAAAAACGAAACTATTTACAACACAATATAAAAATGTAACTTTATTTAACATATATTAATAATTTATGACCGAGAAGGTGAGGCAGAAACAGAAACAAAAACAGGAGAATTAGGGGTTTCATCATGATTGTTATTAAGTGAAGAAGGGATGGAAGTCTCATCAAAACCTTTTGGGTTATGGAGAGGGTTTGGGGATAATTGACTGGGATATGGTGAGGGGGACAAGTACATGTGGGGCAATGGTATGACGTTTTTGTTTTAAAATGATCTTCAACAAAAGTTTTCAAATTATTAAAATTGGTCAACAATAAATCATTTTTTTCTTTTATGTTGTCAAGCGTGTTTTCCATAACAGCTTCTTCAGAGGTAGTTTCTATTTTGTTATGCTCTGTACAAAAAATATATATATATATGTTAAATGTATACAAAATAATAATATTTAAATGGTTTATATTATAAAGTGTTTACCATTAGTTTCACTATCTTGTGACATTTCTTCATGTGGGAAATGTTCCTCTAGCCATTCCAGAGTACTAGACATTTCTGTGAGAGAAAAAAAAAAAGATAATATATTTTTTTATCTAATACAGAAAGTTTATAAACATATGAATAAAATTAAGTACACTTACTATTTCAGGTAAGATATGTCCTATGTACTCAGTGGGTCTGCTCTTGTTCTCAGTTCTGTTGTGTTTGTGAGGTAATTATGTTGGAAGCCAATTTATTTTCTTGTGGTATATTCCATTTTAGAACATAGTGCATTTAAATGAATGGTTAGTATGTTGTATATATGGGTTACATTTCTTATGTATTAGTACATATAATGTGTTTGTGTGCTTTTTTTAAATTTGTTAAATGTTCCTATGTTATGATATAACAATCAAACATACCCCCCCAGAGTTTTTTAGGTAGTGGTACTGTTCTTCGAACATGTCCGCAAACATTAAATGAGTTTGCGGACATCAAGTACAGTAAAAGAGATTCAGTCAGTTCCATATGAGATGTATATAAAGTTAATGTCATTATTCTTAAGTTGCACTACTAAAAATTTGTTAAAGGGACGTTATGGTTAAGTTGCGCTACTAAAAACCTATGAAATTCAGTGAAAAAACTTTGTTAAAGGGACGTTATGGTTAAGTTGCGCTACTAAAAACCTATGAAATTCAGTGAAAAAACTTTGTTAAAGGGACGTTATGGTTAAGTTGCGCTACTAAAAACCTATGAAATTCAGTGAAAAAACTTTGTCAAAGGGACGTTATGGTTCCAAGTAAAACCGAAAAACCCTTGAAATTCGCCAGTTATGGTAAGCTAAGCAACCATAACTCGCGCCACCACCATGCACTGCTAAGACTAACACCCAGGACATCAAACATGATATCACAAATGCCATTCTTAGCAAATGGCATTTATTGGATGAAAGTTCATTCTGCAGTCACTTGCATCTTGAAGTTTGTTCTTCCCCTACCAGACTATAGATAGGTATTGAAAAGTGCTGGCTCTCCAGATGTTTTGGACTACTGCCATGAGCCCTCAGCTTTGACTATGCTGAGGTATGGATGATGGTCATTGTAGTCCAAAAGATCTGGAAAGCCAAAGGTTGTAGACAAGCCTACTCTAGACAAGTGGCAGGAAACAGAGTTCAATCGCAAAGCAAGTTTGGATAGTCCACGCAATGGACGCAACTGAGTTTTACATTTTAAAGTTATAGAGTGCTTCGTTTTTAGGAGCAAACCAGTCACATGGTCACCATTAGGCCAATAGGAAACAGAAATAATGGGATGAAATACAACACAATAAATGTGGACCACAGGAAACGTTCTAAAATGCTCAAAAATAAAGTTACAATTTGCACCGTATTAGGGCAAAAATTGTACAATGGCAAAACGAGTATTTTTCAATGCATATTTGCACCAGTGTATATATCACTCCGAGTGAACATTAGAATGGTACAACATTGCATAGAAAAAATGTCACTTGGACCAGGGTAAAGTTTCTGTAATACGTGTAATACGGCTACTGAAAAGCAATAATGAAACAATTAGAGTGAAAATAGAAAAACATGTTTTAATAAATGGTCTTTTATTTGGTTACTCTCTCAAGGTTACCCCGTCTTTTTACCATATCGTTGTCATGTATTTACCATGTCACCATGTAACCTGCTCCCATGCTATGCCTCGTGTAACTAGTAGCAACGTTGTAACCTGTAACCAAGTCACCTTCTGTGTAACAGCACCTTGATGCCCTTGGGTTGCCAGTGTGCTTTATAAATGCAAATAAATACATATATTTTTCAATAGGTTAATTATTAAGAACAGATTTTTTAGTATTTGTTTACTGATTTATTTTTTGCTGCAAAATGTAGGGAGTTGTTTGTGTAAGGCAACATGGGGTGATGGGGCAGAGAGAGAGAGAGAAGTTAGGCAGTATCTATGACACAGGCCTGCATAACTCCTGGTAAGAAACTATTAAGCATGGGGTAAGTCAGGGTTACAAATGGTAATGTCTTCCTGTATCTTATAGGCACTTTTCTTGAGAAGCTCAAAGTTACTCCTTGTCATTCTTTGTGAAACTTGTTTGTGTATTGTGCTCTTGGTGTTGGTCGCAAATTGAAGAACTTCAAGGTTTAGGTTTTACGAAAGTGTTTTTCCATGGGAAAATCCCACTGAAACACGCATTGTAAATCAGCACCTTATTTTGGTCGAACTATGTCGTACTATGGCCTTCCAGCTTTTTGGGGATAAATGTGTTGGTTCGTCTACTGGTATTACGTTATGGCAAACATAGAGAGTGCAGTACTTCTTTTGTACGTAGGTGATCATCACTGGCAGTTATATCCAAAAACAGTCTATTTTGCTGAAGTTCCACCTCCAGTTGTCCCAAGCAAACTGGTGCTATTTCGTGGGATGTTTCCAGTGGGTCCACGGATGTGTAAGGCACTCAGGAATCTTCTGGAAGGACCTCTTTGTTCAGGCACCCACTCTTCTACCTCCTTTCAAGGCCACAGGAATATCAACCTCACAGCCGGAGACTGAGGAACTCCCTCAGTGTATTCTGCGTTATAGAAGAGCACTTCGTTATAGAAGAGCACTTCGCCAGAGTTGGGAAACAAGTGGCAGCGCCCCCCCCCATACCCTCCCTCCCCCACGCCAAAACCACCAATATATTTATAAAGGCACATTCCAGAAAGACATGGAACCACGATTTAAAGTGCTAGTCTTTCTGGAATGTGGATTTATAAATACATGGGGAGTGCACGCCAGGGTTTTGGGATGGGCTTCCACGTGTTCCCCAACTTTAAATGGCTTTAAATGACTAAAGCTTCACTAAGGCACACAGTGGGATAGTAATGACACTGAACAAAGGAGCTTCGGCATGTGGGAGGGGGGTCCGGTTCAGGGGGCCGTGGGGACGCTTTTCTTTGTTAGCACCCGGGACTGTTTAAAGTTCATATGCTTTAATACTTCACTAAATTACCACCGTAGAAGTGATAAACATGTATAAGCCTGGCCGTTAGTTCTCCGAATACCTCACATACAGTAATTAATTATGAGAAAAACAATCTTGCTGTATTTATATTCCTATATTTAAGTATTTGTATTTCTATGATTGCGGAATCTTATATATCCTGCTCTAGCTTCTGGGTTCCGCTTTGCCAGGGCACTTAAACATTCGCAAGCTACTGAAAGGCACATCCCTGTGACGATGCATTTCACATGCTGTAGATCGCCGCGCGCCACAGTGTAAAAGTGCCTTTGCTGCATAGCACAGAAACAGAAGCTCTTTCGCGCGCGCTTCCTGCTCGTCACGTGCGCGATTTTCTTGTGATGTGACAGGACGGACCGGAGAACTACTGCCCTTCCGGTGGTAAAGACCATGGTGTTTCTAGACGCCGCTACGTGCCATCCCGGAAGGAAACCGGCAAGCGGAGGAAACTGCTCCGGAAAGAGATGGACCCGTACGCATCAGTCTTCAATGACTTGTTCTGCTGGGAAAGGAAGCGTTGCCACTGGTCTGCTCTGCGCAAAAATAGAACTCGGAAAGCTGGGAAGCTGCCCAGCAGTCATCCAAGCCCAGCATAACCATTCTCGCCAACGTGACGCCCATTTTAACCTTGTACTACGCTAGCTCGGTGGGTTATGCATCCTGCTGGTGTGTAGTCTCCCGGTGCCAGATTATGTAACTTTTGCACGAGTTCTAAAAAGTGAGCACATGCTTTATTAATAGAATGAGGCAAACAGGTTCTCTCACATTTGGTATTATCCCAAAAACATTTGCTATGGGGCAAAAATAAGTCACACTGTTTTTGTTGCTATGTTTGCGGCATAACATAAAACCTCGGCTGCATTTATTTTTGTCTTATTCATCAAACATAGTAAATAAAACAGTTTGGTCTTTATTATGAGTTTGGTGGGATCTGGGCACCAAATCTGCCCAGAAACCACCAAATGGTATTACTGTTAAAGCCACTTGATCCACCGGTATTAGTGCCAGATTAAAAGCGGCAGTAAGCAGTCTAAATCCCTATTTATTTGAGCCTGTTGGACTCAATGGGGGATTTTGGCAGAATTACTGGAGAGGCAATTCCATTGTGGTAATTCCACCAAAATTAGGCACAGAATTGGCGGATTTGCATCCAGCTCATAGCTGGTGGTGAATTCTCCAATTTTCCACCATATAGTTGGGCGGTACGATAATGCATACGGTAATACTGCTGCATTTTACCTGCACAACCTAACTTGTAATGAGGCCCACTGTTTCCTTTTTGCCCCTGTGAAAACATGTTTAGATAATAGACATTGAGGCTAAATCTGTTTGCTCTATTCCCAATTGTCTACGCAGTAAAATCGGTGCTAACTGCGTTTGCTCCACTTTTTTACACCAGTGCAAAACTTTGATAAACTGGCCCCAGGACGTGTGAAAACCTGCTTGTCTGATGCTTCGATTTCTCCTTCATATTGCCCTCGGTGTAGAACACAACCTTTTCTTCTCCTTTTTGTACTGATCCAGAGATCTGTTTTTGAAAAAATATCTCCCATGATGTAAATCACTTCAGGTTACTGTCCAAGGCACAAATTAGTTTTCAAAAATTGATTAGCAGAGTTTGCTAACTGAAATCGTCTTGATTAGCAAACAGACCCATTTGATTAGCAATGTTGTACTAATATTGTTAATGTCACCAGAAGTTATTTAAGACATGAAATGAGCAATGATACAGCAGTTTTACATACCACTGAATGAAGGCATTATTGAGAGGTGTCAGGCCTTGCACATTCTTTAAAATTTAGCTAGAGCTGCAGGTCTGGTAAATTAGTTTACCTATTCGACCTAAGAGAAATGCACTCAACCCATAGCAACGGAGGACAACACATTTAAATGTGATTTCTGTAAAATGGTGCATGTCACTACAAACACTCTTTATGTTTGGCACACTGCTGCCACCCAGAAGCCAGTCATGCACAGTGACATTTGTATTTGACACTTACTGCAAAAATAGTAAATGTTCAATAAAAGTTTCAAACATCCCTTGCAAACGGTACTCTCCTTCAGAAAATCTTCTCAACTATGCGAGTGGGCGAAAAGACTCTACTAGCCCTGGATGAGTGTCTGTAAAATAAGTCTGGCTTCATGAATGGAACCAGAAAAATAGATATAATATAAAAGGTTCTCGAAACAGTTTGGCCAGCTGTCTTCCTGGGTGGAACTATTGATCACTACTTTGCATAAACATCTAGTTAGCTCTGTGTATTCATTATGCAAGAGGAAAGAAAGAGACTAATCAGAGTGGATGGCGTAGCAAGCAGATAACTGGGCTAACTGGGTGGAATATTGTAGTTTGTGGTCATTTCACTTTCAGGGTAGCTGGTATAAAGCAACCTGATGATAATATATAGTGCCAAGGAGTATGGGCTTGCTCATGGCTTGAGCATCTGTTGCACAAATGTATGCAACCAGCAAGTTACAGAACTAGGTTTGCCATCAAAACCATTTGAGCGTGTTCTCATGTACATTTTCAAAAGTGTTCACCCGTCAATATGATGCTCTGAGATTTAGATACACTATCCTAAACTTTACTGTAAGCATGGAGATGATGCAGTGTTTTACAGTGTTAATACCGTAATTATGCAATATGTAGCAATTTACATTTAAGGAATGGAATTACATGACTGTCTTTTAAAGAAATATAAAGTTAACACATGTCTTTACCAGACAGGATATAGAAACCGTAATACAAGTATCACTAAAAGTATCATCCCGATTTCTACTGGTTTGCCATTATTTGAAAAAGAAATTCTTGCTTAGCCATCCCACACAGTCCTTTGGCACTTTACATTGAGGGAGATGATTACTGCTGCACTTTCCCGCCATCAGCACTTGAAGTGAACAGAGAAAAGAGGGTGAATGGAGCACCAACGGCAAGAGAGGAATGCAGGGCGAGCTGTGCTTCATTGAACAGGGCAACTTAAATAGCTAGCTTCGCTACACACGTGTCCATTTGATTAGCAAACCTACAGAATTGCATAGCTAATTGCTATGCAACACTGCGTATTTTATGCCTTGCTGTCAGACCTGTACTTCTAAATGCATGCATGTGTTGAAAGGATGTACTATAGCTCAACAAAGGGTATCAACAGGGACAAGATTAGACCAGAACTTCAGGGGCATATGAGTAATAATAAAAATAATAATAATAATAATAATTATTATTATTATTATTATTATTATTATTACTACGATTATTAAGGTATGTATTGAGCGTGTACCTAGCTTCAGCAAGCAACAGAGCGCTTTACAATCATGGGGGAAGAACACAGGGAAGCAGAGCAAAAGCAGGGGGCTAACGGAAGAGCGAGGGTGGTTAGTTGATTGCAATCTACATGCAACTGGGGGAGACAGTGGGGAGTAGAACACAGAGTCTCAGGTAGGGTGGGGAGTGCATGGTATCTGGACTGAGGTGTTAGAGAGGAGCAATTCCTTGATGAGGAAGGCTTTGAGCTCTTTCCTGAAACACTTGTGTATAAGCGTGATACAAATAAAATATCATATCATAACTGTTGAAACAATGGGGTAAGTCTAATGTTGACAGGGAAGACTTTCCAGAGTCTTGGAGGGTAGACAGAGAAGGCCTGTCTTCTGGTTCTTAACTTCCTGCAATGTCGGAGTTCAAGTCTGCACATTTCGTTATTTCTGGTGGATTACAGGCCACTGGAGATGCTGAGTTAGTGAGGTAGCTTGGGGACTTCACAGTGACAACCTCGCAGACGATGCATCATGATTTGAAGATGATGCGATGGGCTTGCAGCCGGAGCCAGTGCAGCTTGATGAGGACCTTTAATGCTTCTTGCTGCAGCATGCAGGAAAAATCTCAGGGGTGCCACGTTAGTTGCCGGATGTCCTTCCGAAAGGGCCTTGGCACCAGGTGGGGCACGATCAATTTAATTGTTTTTTTTTATAACATGCCTAATACCGTAACTGAGTTTGGTTTCTATGCACAGATCCGGGATACGAACCTCTGTGCTATCCTCCGTTCATCTGTAAGGCTAAGGCTTGGACAGTTGTTTTCTATTATGAAGGGCTGGACTTCTGCAGGAGAGAATGTTCAAGGGCTAATGTGTCACATGATAGGGAAGGAGATACCTTCAGAGACTTTGTGTGGTCAGGGAAAATGTATTTGTATGTTCCTTCATTCCCATTGTCTCAAATACATAATTTGTGGAATAACTGGAAAATTAGCAGCCAATGGTGCAATTTAATGTACATTGGATCCGTGACATTGCTAAAAACAGGACAGGGTTTAAAAATAAAATTTACATTTTGATGATACCTGCCAGCATTTTAATGCTATGGTTGTGAGGTGGTCCATTATTGGATGTGTCATTTGGTAGATCATGGTGCTGCATATGCAGGTGCTTTGTGCATAGTTCCATTTGAGACTGAGTGGTGCTAAAGTTGCAGTATCTTTGAAGTGTTAGTGGGCAATCAAATGGAAACTGACTAGATACTGTTGGACCTGAATTTGTGCATTACCATATTGTCACTTGACTTGGCCTCCCCTAGCCTAACAACCCATCTATACACACAACTCCAGCAGCAAAACAACACAGATTACACAATGGAACATACACCACCCGAAGAATGTCTACACTCAATTTTGCTAAGGACCACACTAACCACCAGAGATACAACATCAAACTTCTCCACAGTCCTTAAACAACACTCTGAGAGACACCACAGACAATCACACAAGTGATTTATGTTAGTAACCTGCAGTGCACATTACCACTGCCCAAGACAACTCACAAAATATCTAAAACTACAGTCTTATCTTTCAGCTCTGCACACATCAACAGTGTAACAAGGCATCCTTTCCCTGCTCCTGGATTAGCCACTGTGTTAGGCAGAATCATATGCAGTACCCCTTGGGAACACTACACACAATTAAGACTACAAGTGTCAGTACAATTTCACCTTTGGTACAAGCCTGTACTACCCAGTATTGTGGTAGTAGTGGCTGAGCAGCCAGACTTATCTCAAGAGTAAAGTGAGCAGTACACAGAATTACTCAAAGGAACAACAATTACAGTGATTCAAGTAAACGCTTACCAATGCATAAATTAGTTTTGCAAAATTGATTAGCAGAAATTGCTACAAAAAAAATGTTGATTAGCAATCCAACCTAAATGATTAGCAATTTTTATATATCTATTTTCAAAGGGATTAGCAGTTAATTGCAATCCCGCAATTGCCTAAATAAGGTGCAGCTGCGGTTAACCATGAAATGTTTAGCATTAGTAATTGCAGGGCCTTTTTAACCATGTAGCGCAGGCACCATGCATTTATCATGTAGACATTCAAACAACATGTAGAAGGCTTCATTCCTATAGGTTATTAGTGCAGGCCAACTGCAAATGGCGGGGAATAATATATCTCCCGCCAACCATCGGGCGGGAGATATAACATTCCCAGACACTTTATAGCATGCAAGCGAATGTCTCCTAAATGCTCTTGGAAGCGCAGGACAGCAGCAAATTCCTGCAGTCCAGGGGCAGCGTCCAGGCCTTTCAACCTTTTCAGTTGAAAGGGGCCTGAACCACAAGATGCCCCTCCCCCAGCAACGGCCCTATGTTGCCAGCCAGGAATCTTGTGCCACAGCAACATACTCATTTATTCCGTACTTTAAATGCACACTTTGCATCGCACACATTACAAGCTGCATTTGTTGTAGCCCGTCACCTTCCCTGGGCCTCTCGGTATCTAGAAGTTTGATCACCTCATTGTCTCTAAAATAGACCATTGCTGATAAAGAAGGATTAATCGTTTTTTGGTGGAAGTTTAGTGATTCACTTACCTGTTGCATGGCAGTCTTGTGACAATCTGCAGCTATTAACCCCCTGGCTGTTTTTCTTTGTCGTCATTAGATTGTATGCACCACCGCGTGCCTCAGACTTCATCCCAGCTCCAGGCAGAGAGGCCACCAAACGTGTTGAAATGGGCTTGCACAAGCTGTGACACATCCTCAGCACGCCCTGCTGCAGTCCATCGCTTTAAAGACATTTAGAAGGCGTGAAGCCTGCAGGTTGTGTTATCAGGGCAGGGCTGACTGCTAGCAAACGGCTGGGAATAACATCTTCTGCAAATCATCGGGCAGGAGAAAGATTAATCACAGACACTTGGATAGCACACAACCCCACACTGATACCACAGCCTGCAGGCAGCCCTGCCTAACTTACAGGATAGTCTCAGAGCCTCCGTGTTTTCATGCTTTTCTCTGGGTCTCTGAGAAAGTGCATGAAGACTCTGTGATTTTCAAGGCCTGCAATAAAAGCAGTGCACGTCTTCCCTCAGCAGTGATCAGGGGATGCCCAAAAGAGAAAGGGTACACAATGATGCTCAATCAGCAAATGCCAGAGTGCCCCCACTGTAAGAATGAACACCTCTTTGTTAATATAATAGTCACTGATCCGAACTGAGTAGGCACTGGCTATTTTGTATCAAAGCTCAAATAAAACACCAGTTGAGTACCCAAGTCTGTCTCATTTACAAGAAAAACAAATTAAAACTGTCTCATTTTCATGATGTGCTCTCATTTGGTACACAAAAAGGGGATTACATTCATGCCGAAATTACCATTTTCTCCACACTGCATATAAATAAGCAGACTGCATGGGTTCATCAATAAGCAGATCACTGTATTTTTTGTCATGATAATGATGTGTTTATTTATATAGCGCTTTGATCCAAAGCGCTTTACAGAGCACATATTTACATACAATATCACCCAACCGAAATTGGTACTCATTTATCGACCTTGGAAGGATGAAAGGCTGAGTTGGCCTTGCTGGGATTCGAAACCTGCCACCTGCAGAACATGCTCAGATTGCAGCAGTGAGCGCTCAACCTGCTGAGCTATCTCATGTGGCTTTAAGTATTGGGTGTACTAGTAGCAAACCTTAAATATTATTGTTTTGAAGCATTCAATTGAGGACAGAGTTTTTAGTAATTATAGATGCTGTGAGCTGCACAAATCTCAAGGTTTTGGATTTTTAAATGTAGGCAGGATTACCTGCACGCCTAAGACCTTCTAAATGTAATTTGAAGTGCTGTCTGGTAGCAGATCACTGCAGTCCCGCTCTTCAATGAACATTGGAATGTAATATGGATGCATACTGTGTTATCAGTGCTGGATTGTGCGAGTCCCGTACTAATAACACACCATGCAGGGCCAAGTCTTTCTAAACGTTTTTTGAAGCGTAGGACGGCAGTAAATCAAAGACCTTAAGAAGGCACACCACAGATCCTACCAACGAGTTGTGACCTCAGCCTCCTCACTGGCCAAGAAGCTGTACCATTAACCTGACAATTCACATGCATAGCTCAGTAGCAGGTGCGCTAACCCACTGAGCTACTTTAACAATCTCGTTAGCTGCTTCACACTTTAGCACTTGTCTAGTGTAGGGCACAAACCCCTTGAAGGACGTGTCTCCGCCTGCCCCCGACCCCCTCCTGCTCAGGCCCTGCCTTTGTTGACTGTCTGCCTCAGGGGAAATAGCTGGTCTCTAAATCTGCACTGGGGCCGGCAGAGGCCCCACAAATACATGCTGTGCTGCATCCCCCGCCCACACAATGGCGGCGTGCTGGGGTTATGTTGTGAAATGTAGACAAGGTTGTGGTCCTGGGGGGCTGTAATGGGAGATGCCTTTACCTCGTTCCCCATGCTCTGGTGCTGCTGGGATTTCCACAGGAAGGGACATTGCCTGGGCACACATTGATAAAATGCATCAGCGCAGCCCGGGAGCCTGGCCCTCTGCCTCGCCTGTGTGCTGTGCTCTCCAAGCACAGGCCAGGCAAACTGTACTTACGATCTTTGCTCAATAATCATGTCGCAGTTAGTAAGACATGATTATTGAAATATAAAGCAAATAAGCGGTATTGTATCGCAAACTGCTTATTTTATTTCATGCCTTGCTTACTCAAGGTTTCTTGGTAAAAGAATATACATTTATTTACACATTAGTCTGGAAAACATTACATTACACATTACACTAGCAAGAGCAGCTTAATATCACAAACTAGTAGGCTACAATACACAACCAATAAGTTACTGAACAAGTTCAGCTCTTCTGATGTGGGAGCAAAATGGCACTTCAGTTCCGTTCAAAAGGGGTAAAAAGACATGGTTAAGAGAAATCAAGGCACAAATACTTTCTTAGGCAGGGCAAAGATTTTCAGTTCACTGCAACCAGCAATTCAATTCAATAGGCCTGGGCCAAAGTCAATGGTTCAGAGTCTCGTATAGAATACCACAGTTTTTAGAAGAATTTGGTCAGACGAAAAGTTAGACGAATGCTTAGGGAAGGACAAGCCTTCGAAATTGGGAAAGTTTGGCAAACTTTCACTGCAGCCGAATGGAGTTCCACACCGCACTTGCACAGTACCTTTTAAAATGAAGAAAGCTGTAGCTGAGGCAGTTGTTCCTGGCGGTTCGAGCAGATCTTGCTGTTCCTGAGCTTCATGGGGACAAGAAAGAGGACATTGGGAGGTTCCTGTACTGCTCAGGGAAGAGGCCAGAAGCTTGGCAAAACGTCGGTTTAAGGTGTGAGTGCCTTAAACTTAAAGTCCACAAACTGGTTTCCTTCCCGCTGGATATCCGGTTTTCAACAGCACGCTGAAGAAAATTCGACCAGAGCAAGGACAATGTCCATGTGGCTTGCGAGTTGGTTGTTCCCACCAAACTCAAGGGAAGAAGTTAACCTTGAAGGGCTTCTCTGTCGATGGAGTTTCAGGCAATTCGGACCTGCAGTAGGTCTTCACCGGTCATCCAGGATTTGCAGCAGTCGTCTTGCTTCAGCTCGTCTTTGGTTCTTTCGTTCCAGTGGTTGACTCTACTTTCCAAGTCCCAGAAGCCTGATTTTAAACAGTTTTCCCCCATTCATTCCAGCTTGGCTGTCACTCACACAGCAGCGTGGCTGTCCTTGCCAGACAGCCAGCCGGCCAGCCGGCCAATCACACAAGAGTGCATTTGGGTCTCCCCGGAGACTAAGCACAGGGTGTTTCGGGGACCTCCCTCACATCCTGTCCACCCCAGACACTCAGGGGCAAGAGGAGGGCTTCAGCACTGAAGCACGCCAAAGGCCAATAAACAAATGGACCAAACCTGGTTTGCGCGCAGAGCTGAACACAAGAAGGACCTTTCCTAAAAGAAATGGTAAAAAAGGTTGACGGGAGTCTATTTTTACAGATAGGTCTTGGGCGCCATATTGAAAAACATGCTGATCTGATTTTTAGCTACCGTTGTTTGCAGTTGATAAAATCATGGTAGTTTGATCTAAACCACTGCCACCAGCCATTTCAAGTAGGAAAGGATAACATTTGACTGTTACATGAGGGTTTTGTCTCAGGGGATGCTAGGCAACCCCTCCAGCACTCTATAGGAAGATAGTGTGTGCTGGGTCTGTAAATTTAAAGAGGCTAGTAAAGTCAACTTAAATTTACATGCTCTGGGAGAGAGTAGTCAGTCCCAGAGAAGGTATTTAAACCTTGGGGAGTCTGAAAGACACCCCTGTGCCACTGCACTGAAGGTGCTGTGTGATACATAGGAACAGGATGATGCCTATGGAGTTGTTTTAAAACTCCACAACCAAAGAACACAAAAGTAAAACACACCAGAAAATACATGAAAGAGTGGGAAAAAAGGCTCATACTCTTTCCAGGTAAAAATTAAAATCATAGAAATCGAGCAAAGTTGCTGGTGGTCTCAGAAGTTAAGGGAAATTAGCACATTCCTGAGAATTCTGCCTAACACACTGCCCCACAGGTTACAGATCCTGAAGCGCCTAAAAATTGTGAAAACGGGAGAAGGTGGGTTATGCAAGACTCAATAACATAGCACAACCGAGCATAGCAAGGAGCATTTCTTATTCTCATTTGGGGCATTTTTCGAAACATCCCAGGTAACTTGGGTTGGGTTACTAACAGGGCTGAACATTACTGTCAGTCTGCTATTCTATAGTCTCTGGTGCAGTGACTGACTGGAAAGAATATTTGTCTATCAATTCAAGTGACATGGGAACTGAGGGAACATCACTGAAACAATGAAGCAGTACTAGATGATGGCCTTGGGGGCCAATAGTAGAGGTACATGGGGAGACATTATTTTGTCCCTAAAATCAATGTCTGTCCCATTGTAATTCAGTCTTTCTTAAATATTGAGCAATTTAATGACTTCTAAGCCACAGTGAGATTAAATAATTTGCCCATAATCACACACTTTGGTTAAGCAGTGAACCCAGGATTTATCCTTCTCTGCAATTTATGCTTTTGGCTACATATCTTCTGAGCTCTTCTTGGGACAAATATTTAAGTTTGAGCTTTCAAATACTACAATAATACTGTTTCATAGTATTTAATTGCCAAAAACACAAATCTCTCAGTAAAGCAACCTTACAACATGTAAATACTTATGGAAACCTGTTAAGCCAAAATAACATTGTTGTACCTTTATTGTTCACATCCTGAATGGAAAACTAAGAACTAGAATGAAAAATAATCATGGCCTGAAAAAACTCTCAATGTACGGAACTGTGCCTTCAGCAATTGAAGCATTGCAGGGGTCTCTTTCTGTAACAGCATACACTGCTTGGAGGGGACCTGTTATATTTACATGGTGGTAGTATGTTTTATTTGGGTGACAACTAGTTTGGGGGAATTTTCCACCCACCCCAAATCATGTGAGCTCAATTCCTTTTTATTCGATAAAGTTATTTTTATGTTTATGAACCTGGAGCCCCCAATGCAATAATATTGATTCCCTAGTGCCCCCCTCTCCTTTTGGGACAAAAAACACACAGAGTTGCAAAAAAGGTATTTTTATCAATAAAATAGGAACTCATTGAATTAACTAAAATATCAACAAATTAGGAATCTTTGAACTTCCAATGTCAAATTGTGACTACAATGAAGAATGATCAACACTGGTTGCATCACCTGTCCTTGCTATGTTCACTTGGATGTGGACTTTTGTAAATACATTCATCGCCATCTATACCTTTGATTTACCCTGAGAGCACATACACCATTCATTGAAAAGTGATTGCTGTTCAGGATAAAGATGTCATTTTATAGAAAACCAAATTAACTCAGAACTTCCCAGTCTATCTAAATCCCTCTATTTATTTGGAATACACATTAAAAAAACAACCTCCTCTTTACCAGATAGACATGTGAGTATCTCAAACAGTGCTCTAGAAAAGTAAACTGAAATACAGGTTACTTGACATTCCTTCATGTAAATCGCTTGTAAATAGAAACATTTCTGTTTGATCTGTCTGTTTGCTAGGTTCTCTTCAGTGGTGTTATATTGCAATAATGTATACAAGTGTATATTTGTCATTTTCAATGGGCACCTTAAAGGTGGGAAATGAGTAGCAGTCAATAAACATATCATTTTATGTTTGAGTGGTTCAGCATCAGTAACAGAACTAGGACTTCAATTACAGTAGCCTTCAAAGCATGTGTAAAGTGAGATGTCATTGAGCTCTTAGCACAGAGAAGGGATCTCCCAATACACGCACCATTTGGGTCTTTTCTATCAAGCCCACATTTTCCAGAAGCACTGAGACCTCAGAAATAATTACAATTGCCCAGCATTTGCAGTCAATTTGTATGTCCCCCCAGCTCCCTCACAAATAAAAAAGGGGCTAGGATTACATCTAGTCCCCCTTTAGAGTATACATCCGTTCTATATCCTTTCCCCATGGTTCTATACTTACATAGGAGTTTCTTTTGACTATGGGCCTCATTACGACCCAGGCGGTAAGTTACCGCCTGGGCCGTGACTTTACCACCATGGCGTAAACTACGTTTACGCCATGGTGGTTGGCGGACTTACCGCCCCATTCCGACCTTGGCGGGGCGGTAAGTCCCCAATCCCCATTTACCCTTCCCCATTCCCATTTTTGCCCCATAGGGTATAATGGGAGTGGGGAAGGCGTTAATTACGCCACCGTAAATTACGGTGGCGTAATTAACTCCATGGTCCCTTAGCGCCATGGATTTTAACACCTGCTAAAAGCAGGTGTTAAAAGCGCCATGGCGCTAAGGGACCTCGTACTCAGGCGGTAAGGGTCGGCGCTGTTAACGCTGCCGTTAACCCCTTACCGCCTGGGTCGTAATGAGGCCCTATATCACTGATAGATGGGCACCACATGTAGGAATGGTTCAATTTTCCCCCTCTAGGAACAGGTGGGCATCAGTGGTCTGTCTGCTGTGCCTTCCACTGAAGAAGGCCTGAGTAATACATTCCAGGAAGGCCTCACAGTGCTCTGCTAATAATCCAAAATGCATCCAAAGCAAAGCAAAAAGTTATGTTCTCCTTTCTGTTGTCAATTTTCATTACTCTTCTTCTGTCTGGCTATCAGTCCATCCCAGTCAGTAAGTAAGCAAGTGCGTCCCCAGAATGTATTGGTTTGGACTTGTATGTACCAGAAACCAGTCCCTTTAGAGATGTGCATCATTTTTCTAATCTAATTGGTCAATGTACATGATTGGACTGCGTTCCAAAAGTGACACCACCCTAAAACCATCCCCTTCATACTCATTAGGTATATTAATGAAGATGGCACTCTAATGGGAGTGGCTTCTAATCCCAGTTTCTCTCCCATTTAATGTGATATTGATATTTTATTTCTATCGCGCTCATACACAAGTGTTTCAGAGCGCAACAAGGCAAGGGGGTGGAACAGGGGAGAACAAAACAACAATCTTACTAGGCCCAGTGACATTAAGAACACGCAAGTGCATGGGAGAGGAGGAAGGGAAAAGTGCAAGGAAGGGGGGAGAAGTGGAAAGTGCAGAGCAAAAGGAGAACAGATTAAATAATAATAATTAAATAATAAAAGCAAAAAAGTGGTAGTGCAGCCAACAAGTGGCAAGTGCTGAGTTTAAGGCAGCAGACAGGGTAGGACAGATAAGTGCAGGGAGAAAAAGGGGGGGGGCTGTATGGGTACATATACAAGGGGTGCAAGGGGTGACCCGGAGGCAGTGCAGGAAGGTGGCAAGGTGAGCAGGGACCTGGGCCCGGTGGACAGAGGGTGGCCAGGTGCACGGTGCCAAGAGAGACCAGATCAGCAGGGGAGAGAGGGGGAGAAGGCAGAAGCAAAGAGGAAGGTCTTGGGGTACTTCCGGAACCAGAGATGGTTCTCCTCAAGTTTAGAGTGGCAGGGAGACTGTTTCAGAGGGAGCCCCCAGCCAATGACCAACATCTACCCCCAGCTCGTTTCTTGGAAAAACGACTGACCCTGAGGGAGTTAAAAGTAGAGTAGCGAAGAGCTCGGGGTGGGAGGTATTTGCGGAGGTATAGCTGAAGTTATTTTGGACCCAGGCTCCAGAAAGCCTTGTGGACAATGCAGAGGGTTTTGAATGTAATCCTTGCATCCACTGGGAGTCAATGGAGAGATTTCAAAGCTGGAGTGATACAATCCCAGGGCTTCAGGCCAAGGACAAGTCTCGCAGTCCTGTTCTGGATTAGTTGCAGAGGGCGGAGAATAGAGGCAGGTAGATTTAGAAAGAGGCTGTTACAATAGTCCCACCTAGAGAGAACCAGAGCTTGGGAGACCATGAGCTTCTGGGGGAAGGAGAGGAAAGGCAGAGTACCTCTGAGGAGGTGAAGTAGGAAGTTTGACTTTTTAGAGACATCAGAGATGTGGGTGGAGAAGGAAAGTGTTGAATCAAAGATGACCCTGAGGTTCTTAGCCTCGCAGGTGGGGTGGGAGGAGGGCCAAGGGAGGCCGGCCAAAGAGTGAGGGGAAAGGATGGAGTAGTTGTGCCGATGAGGAGGATCTCAGTCCTGCTGGCATTCAGACAAAAAATATTTGCAGAACACCAATCTTGAATGGCAGTAAGGCAATCAGAGATAAGAGGGAGAGGAGGTGGCCGAGGGCAGCCTGAAAATGAGTTGAGTGTCATCAGCGTAACACTGGAAATTTTAGCAGAAAAGGGCAATGCAGTGGGCGAGAGTTGCCAGGTATTGGTTGAAAAGCCATGTTACCCATCCGTTCATCACATTGCTCTCATTCAGGGAAATCAAATAATGCAATTTTCATCTCAGCACAGCATGTAAGGTGTGAGTTACAGATGTTTACCATACGTACTATGATACATTTATATAAACAAATATTTTTCCATCTCAGAATAACAGTGTCACTGGCGCGGACACTTGGATATATGAATCACTGGCATGTACCATTTCTGGGTGAAAATATCCACATTCTCCTGATTTACATAAGTAAACAAATATTTACAAAATATCATTTTACATTCAGCTGATAGAGCTTTTTTTGTTGAGATAACATCCTATGACATTTCCTTCCAAAGGTACAAACAAAAACTTTATTCGGCATGTAAAATTAAAAAGGCATTTCTTTTCTACTTTATTCAAATATTAAATGGCATCTCCAGTTCCTCTGCCTGGTAACATGACATCTGATATCAGTTCCTTTCAGCTGAGAGCTGGGGCATTTATGGCTCATGAAAATACTGGCTTTCATGACAAACATTTTGAAATACATTTGCTTATAGCTATTGTTTGACTTGGCTCCCCGTCCTTGAGTGAAAACAAACATTTTCTGTCACTTTAGCCAGGCTCCAAGACTCCAAATTGTGAATTTCATTTTCCCTGAAAGATGTAGCTGATGCGAAGATCAGATTATTTCAAGAGCAGAACACTGTCCAGAATCAATTCTGTATATTTATAAGGCATTTGTCTTCCTCTGCAAAGCCTATGGGCCTCATTACGATTCCGGCGGTAATCGCGGTGGTAAAACCACCTGGTTACCGCCGGACTCGTGTTACCATTCCGCCTCCGTGACTCCCGAAATTACCAGGGCATTACAGCCCTGGTGTCCCGGGAGTCGGAGGCGGAATGGTGTTAATCCCCATTCCCATTGAGTCCCATAGGACTCAATGGGAATGGGGAAGTGGAAACACCAGCACCATCTCATGATGGTGCTGGTGTTTCCACGTCCGCCTGCAGGCGAGAGGTGTTCAACCCGCCAGGTCAGACCTGGCGGGAAGATCACCTCCCGCTTGCAGGACTCGGGATCGGGCGGTCCGGAATTAACAGTGGCGGCGGGTTTACCGCCACTGTTAATTCCGGACCGCCCGACCCGTAATGAGGCCCTATATCTTTGAGAATAAAGTAAAAAATTTGGTCCTTCCGTGGCCCAGGCTCAGTCATTAAATGTTATATTTCAAAGGCCCTGGGTTTAATTGCCTTGGAGCAAGCCAATCTCCTCAAAGGCTACTGTGGGAGGTCAGGAAAATGACACTTTGCTTTCCAGGCCTAGCTTGATTTCATTCATGCAGCCTTTGCAGTCTTTTTTGATTCCCTGTTTCAATTGTCAATTAAAACAGACTGCCACAGACTACATTTTAATAGCTCTGTATGTTTCATTATACAAAGCTGATTCTCAGTCCTGTAAAGAAGAAAAACAAACAAATGCAGGGCTCAATTCAGTTGTTCACTTTTCTATAAAATGTTGTGCTTTTAGAAAACAAAATGGGTGGTTCTGTAATTAACACAAGGTTGCTAGATTCTTAAATGTAACTAAAAAGATGAATTTGTTTGCATTTTCATATACTTTGGACATTTACTCTTACCGTCGATGGCCTGCTAACATTACACATACCCTTGCATGTGTCTTTTTCAGATATTGTGGGTCATTACGAGTTGGGCGGTATCACGGTGGTAAATCCACCAGAATATTGCACAATTCAATTGCTGTTACTGCCACTTATTCTGGCGGTTCTACTGCTGGATTACAAGTGGTGGTGGCGGTGTAAGTCCCAATTTTGTTTGAGTCCATTGGACTCAGCAGGGCATTTTTGGCGCAATACACGTGATGGTAATTTCTGCTGCACTAATTGTGCCAGAAATGGGTGAAAAGTTGGTGGATTTACCTCCAGCTGAGAGCTGAAGTGAATCCTCCACCTTTCCACCCAACTCATAGTTGGGCAGTGCAGTGATGCAGCGGTAACAATATTACTGCTGCATTTTTACCACACGTTCCAACTCATGATGAGGCCCATTGTGTGCAGCCCACACCTCACATTTTTATTTTAAAATGTTGTGCTCTTCTCTGCATACTTTTCTTCAGTGTAAATTTCGCTACAAAACTTAAATGCAAATGGATCCCCAGTGCGCTATCTTGGTCGTTTACTCCTATGAAGTGCAAAACAAAGTTGTAAATGCAGGCCTAATTGCTTGTACACACTTGTTTTGTTTCACTTATTGTGCAAATTGTGGAAATGCTTCCTAACATTTATGCATGGCATGTGCTGTTTGCAATGGATTCCTTTGGACTCTGCTTATAGCTGTTGTAGCAAGCAGTCAGGTTCCAAAAGAATCCAAAGTGCTTGCACCATCAAGTAGAGATGGCATTTCCGTGCCATGCCTTCTCTACTCCACACAAGTGAATGAAAATATGGCAGAGGGTGAAAAGAATGGCTTTAGACATACATTTTAGGGCCTTTTTTATGGTACACCATAATACACATGATCCATACTCTAAAACACATTGTGTAAAATGTTCACCTGGCGTAGATATTATCACAAACTTCCAGTTTGCTTTTATGCATGATGTTAAAAGATTTGATATCAACATAGAAGAAAAAAAAACGTTTTTATTTTGCATGTCAAAATAGTAGACATCATGGATGTAAACTAATCTTTAAAAGGGTGTTTTATTGTGTTACTCACTTTAATCGTCTTGGAAGCATACGCAGATGTCCTAATTAATTGGAGCTATATGGGGTCGTTCAGCTGAACATGCCCATAGTAGTGCCAATTGCTTAAAGATTCATGCCAAAGAAAGGCACTGCTGACAACACGAGGAAAATAAATGCGCAACACATATTCTAGATTCATCATCTGCATTGTAGCCTGCTCTGGACGGCTCTGAAGTTCAGCAGTTCCCTCCATAAAATATCCAGAAATTCTGAGGTGCCTCTAGTCCAATTAATCCAATGGTGTTGTCAGTCTCTCGCACCGCAGAAATAACGCAAGACACTCTCGGGAATGAAACTGCGTGCCATGAACTGAGTGATAGGGAGTAATGGGATAGGGCCAGGGAGGGAAAAAGCAACTGAGTGGAGGCCATGGAAAGAGGAGGGGGCACTTGGTGAATGCCTGTGAAGTTTTTGATTTTCCAGCATTATCGGGGGAATCTCATGGGAATCGGAAGACAGTGAAATTAAATGCGCATCTGAAGTGATCACTTCTACTAGGCAGTGGGTAATGGGTCTTTGGGCCACTCGTCATAACCCAACAGTGTTTTGTTCTCAAAAATGCTTAGCTTGTACATTTACAAAGACAGACCAATTGGATTTTTATATACTTTTTCAATACAAAATGCATTACTTGAGTGTATGTTCATAATTTCTGATTTTCAAGCATTATCCTGGGAATACCAGGGAAATCTTGCAGGAATCGGAAGAGAGTAAATAAAAAAAGAAATGTACACCTGCAAGCGATCACTAGACAGGATATTCAGCCCCAAATAAATCTGTTGGTGCACCAGGTACAGTGGCCACTGGCCAAGACTAAAGGCCACTAAATGGATAGTGGGCCATAAAGAAACCTTTTGGTGCAATATGTTCAGTGGTGACGGCTGAAGTCCATTGCTAGTGTGCCCCAAAGAAACCTAATAGTGCAACATGTACAGTGGCCATGGCCAAAGGCCATGGCTAGTGGGTGCCAAAGACAGCTAATGATGCAACATGGTGCAACCTCGAAGCCAAAAGGTCTTGCTTGGCAAATGCAGAAGGTAACAAGTGCTTGTGCTGAGTGGGGTTTAAAAAAATTCTTGGCTTGTACATTTAGAGACAGACCAATTGACTTTGCCAATGCTTTTTATACTTTTCCATGCAAAACTCAGTACTTGAGTCTATGCTCATTTCCGAACTAGGGGTGAAAATAGAATACAATATATATTGTAGGGCGGCGATAGCCACCCTATAGTTAAGGTGAGTCGGACTCCCAAAATTCTATTGTTAATAACTTTTGATTTGAGTAATGGTTTTAGCCGAAATCCTCGAAAGTGATTAAAAACGAGTGGCGCCCCCCAGAGTGCACAGTTTCATAAAGATTCATTAAAAAATAAAAAGTTTATTAAGCGTCAAAAAAGAAATGTTTGCCAAAAGTGTGGCCCATTAATTTTCCCATAGACAAACAAGGTAATTTGTTGACAAAGCGCACAGCCCAAACTGCTGGACGGATTTGGACCAGGTCCAAAACAACTTGGGCACAAAGCCTTGACTCGCGATCCATGCATGGTTTGGGGTTATTCCATGCAGTCGTTTTTAAAAACATTTGACGGAGAAGGGGCTGCCGCCTGCCCAAAAATAGACAGAGATATCTCAGTGATTTACCCAAAACTGGGAGGTTTTAGAAAAGAAATGACTGTAATCTTGTTTTTCTGTCGATGCAAACGATAACTGCAGTTATAGCCGAGGATAACGGGAAAGGAAAAGTAGTAAAAAAGCTATTTGCAGTTAAAATAATTGCAAATTACTTTAGTCTAGAGGTGGGGAGGTTGGTTGAGGACAGCAAGTGAAACTTGGAAGTTATAGGAGGTCCAGGGACTGAGTTTGCAAGAAGAAGATTTCTGTAGCCTTTGTTATAGCCGTGAATAGCCGACATATGAAAGCAAACTGCGTCACAGAAATAGCGTGTGTTGTGGGCGAGGGTAGGAGTCCATCTGAGGATTCAGAGGAGCTGGCACCGAAGAGGAGGTCACTTGGTGAGGCCAGGAAATTGTTTTTTTTTCACACCCGTTCTTCTGTTATATCCGAGGTTACAGTAAGACTACATGTAGTCCATTGTCTAACTTGGGGTTTTGGCCGAGACATTGGTATGGTAGGTGTCCTGTGAAAAAACCAAAATCACATGAAATGAAAACAAACTGGTCTGACATGTTTATGTAACATGGCTATGAAAAGAAAATGGGGAAATAAATGTTGTGCGTTCATTTGTGCTTGCTACGCCATCTGTGCATTAGTTTTGTGTATGTATTCATCTGGGGTGAAAGGGAGGTTTTATCCCAGGTTTCTATTTTCTTTTTTAAATAAATGTGTTAAAGAAGTTATTTTCTCCATGTTGGATTTCCTATTGGAGATCCCTGTATTTGGGAGGCCATAACATGGAGGATATTGGTGCCATCAGCAGCAGAGGGAACTTTAGGACACCTGTGGAGAATTACAGCTTTCTAAGGTACACTCCCCCTTTAGGAGTTGGACATATGGTGTGGCCATTCTGACTGCAGAGCCTGCGCTTTGCTGTGTGAGTGGATTTGGAGGAGGGGACTGACAGGCTGAAGGTGCCCGTACTTGAGGCCAACTCCTGTCTGTTTTGCAGACAGGCCTGGCCGGCTTGCTTATGTTTTAACCTTCCCCATAGGGAAGGGTGGTGCAGTGCCAGTGAAGTTCATTAATAAAGAAGTGAAGGTGGGCTGACAGCTGAGTTCGTGTCAAGCTGAGCGCTAACTGTCGATGAGAGTGTTGCAGGTCCAACAGGCTGGTTCCCCTCTGTCCTGCTTTGAGGTAGGAGGCTGAAAGACCGTGGATGGAGGAGGGGCTGCAGCCAAGAGCAGTCCGGGGTCGGAAGTATCTGAGGCCCGATCGGAGAGCGATCATGCCAGGTTTTGGTTTTAAATGAAGTGAAGAGAGTAGTAAACCGAGTAATACATATATTTTCTTACTGTCCCACCCAGAACAGAAAGTTTTAGTTAATTCTGTCTGTCAGCTGGGGAAATGAAAATAGCCTATGATGATGTTAACATCAAGAGAAATTCTTTTTTTGATGTCTCTGATATAAAATAATAAGAGACTTTGGAGTGAAGGTTTGTTCCTGCTAACAGTACCAGCGCATCCATGGGTTTGCAAGGTAACTTCATCCAGCTGCCAGTACGATCGTCTGACAGAATTATTGCGTTTTAGCATCTGTGAAGAAGAGGGTGGGGTTTTGCTTGTGCTTCCCAAGCATATGATTCAAGAGGGCAAGCGAGCGGAAGTGCTGCTATTAAGGCAGTTAAACAGCTGCCCGCTCGTGAACGTAAAGTTCAGGGAAACACAGGGATATTCCACTTCGCCATTCACTGCACTGAGACATTGCTTTTTGCACCGCTGTACTGCTGGAAGTCCCCGGCGTTATGATTTAGTTAATGCATTAGTTTTGAAGATCAACGTTGCAGACTATTTGACATATTGCGTCCGGGTTCCCAGAATGGGGAATTACCGGGCCATTCCGAGTTTGGAGTGCCCGGTAAATCCTCCCTCCAGGAACCCGGGCCCCGACCTTCCCCATTCCCATTTCAGCCCCCATAGGGCTGAATGGGAATGGGAGAGGGAGCAAACAACGGGCCGATTACGAGTGGCCCGTTGTTTGCTCCCTCTTCCCCTCGCGGGACCCGGTAACGACGACTGGTTTTACCAGGCGTCCATACCGGGTCCCGCGAGGGGACCTCGTAATGTGGTGGAACGGGTTTAAAGGGTCCGCCTCCTTTTGCTGAGCCCGTTAACCGGTTCCGCCAGGGTCGTAATGAGGCCCACTGAGTTGTTTTAACAATGTATAGGCTAGTGTTATGGCATACTGTTTTCACGTGGCTGAAGGGCAGTTCCCTATAGGGTCGGGGCTCATAGCTGTAAGAGAACGCACCACTGACCTATCAATGGGAACAAGACATATAGCTCTGAGCCACTATCCCCTGTGTGGTCTCAAAAGTGTTTTGCATAATGTCGAAGGGAGACCAGCCTGTCTGGGCTCACATAACAGTCAGGTCTGTGGATGAGTGACCTTGATGTTTTTTATAGTGAGGAGTGGAGGAGTTTTGCATTTACATGTAGCTGCCCAAAGCGTGTGTTTCCTGGCCAATGTGCTGCAAGAGCAAATGGAGTAATAGAGCATGTCATAGAAAAGTCGCTTTTGCTGCAAAGTGAACTGAATGTAATTTATTTTTGTTTACAAGTGCTGTAACTCCACTAGGTAGTTAATACAAGAGCTATGTGGGTTTCCTCCTCCCCCCCATAGTCTAACCGAGGGGGAGCCTCAGCACTAACACCAGAGCACTAGCACCACACATTCTGAAAAGAAAACAGGGGTGGGATTTAAAATGTAAAAGCGGAGTAAATAGGTGCATTTCCAGGTTAAAGACGGCCGTATGAGTGTTGGGTTGAACAGTTTATTATCCTTGTTCATGTGGTGATATTTACGTGTTATTTATCTGTAGGTATATAATATGTTCTAAAACAGTTTCTTTTTTTACAAAAGAGATTGTGTGGCCAACGTACTGAATTTGTGTCACAATTTCAAATTGGGCCAAACCAATGGATTTCAGGCTGTGAGCTGTTATTTTATTTTTTTCAAGGCGATGTATGAGATACTGTAATCCTGTCCGTTTTCTCACTGCAGTCCAAATAGGTTGTGAGGAAAAGACAGGACATTGTAAAACTGTAAACCTTGGCTGTTATTGCACTGTTGTTTAGTAGTTAGGACAAGCCTGTGTGAAGAGCTGTGAATGTTGTACACACAGCACTGCTGTCTGGTTTAATGTATTGCACTGTATTTATTTATTAAATATGTATATAAAGGTTAACCTATTCCAGGGCTGAAAATTGTATTAGTGTATGTTGCTATTATTTACCACTAATAGCATAATAACACCTTTATGTATATAACCTGTATATTGACAGGGACAGAAGTGCATTTTTCATTTACAAGTAAAAAAGGATCCTGGGAGCTGATTTAAATACTTTCTCCCGGCAAAGGCACTATTCCACCCTTGAATGCTCAGGCCTGGTGTTATATGCACCTGCATGGGCACATTAAGGTATGTGCCCCTCGTTGGTCACTTACAGGTCGCTGCTTAGCCATTAAGTCATTCATTTTACTTACCAGTTCTTTCACATTGAATGTTATTAGCAAAGGGCATTTTACCTTACATTTTACCTTTATCTGCAGATAACCGCGGGTATGAGTAGTTCCGTGCCCGTGGCTATATATTTTGGGGTGTCAGTGTTTTATTTCTTTTTATTTCTTTTTGAAAGTTATTTGTATATGTATAGTGATTTTGGAGGTGAAAAATCACTGCCCATGGCCAAAGGACATGGTCAGTGACACGGTAGGTATTTGTGAGGCTTATGTATTTTGGCTGTGTGTTTTCAGACTTTCATACATGTGAGACTTTGGAGAAAGACAGAAGAAAATAGTTTAACAAAATGAATATAAAAAAGAGCAAACATACTCTAGTTTTAGATGACCATACACTGTATTTTAGCGTGTGTATTCTCACTTATCATATCATTTTCTGTGGCTGTGAAATGTTTGCCTACTCAGTTTACTGTTATGCATTATTCTCTGCTTTCTTTATCTTCAGCTACGTTAGATAAGTTCATGAGTAGTCTTGTACTGCATGGATCATTTAAGTTCTATTGTAGTATAAAACCTGAAGTGACCTCCCCCCCCCACTTTAACCAACGTTTTGTAACTGCGGTTATGATAAAAATCAATGAACTGTAGCCACGGGTATGATAAAAAATAGTTTTGCTTATTTTATTGTATTTGCATATTTATATATAAGTAGTCCTTAAAAGGGCTGTTTTGGGGTACACTGAGTGTAGTGTTTTAACCCATCTGAAGTACTGTTTTACTGTTATGAAGGAACAGTGCATTTCCTTCGTCGGTTTTGTGCACTCCATCATGTCCATAGAAATTGGCCATGTAGAACTGTATGTTGTTGTTTGAAATCCATAATTGGTTGTGTCTCTCATGAATGCTGAAACTACTTTATTAACATTTCTCTGTGATTTCTCAATTTTACCATTAAATCTGGTGGTCAATCTCCATTTTTGCTTCTGAGTCAAATTGTAAAAGATAAAGATGGTGTGAGGAAATAGTTCCAATTGTTTTCCCATGTCTTGTTTCATTATTAAAGTAAGGTACACACCTCGTACATTCCTCAAATCATTGCCTCCACAAAGAGTTAGTATGACGTCTGGCTGCCCTGTACTTCTCATACTGAACAATTTTGGAAAAACGTGTAACCAATGCATTCCCCTCAATACAAACCATTTAATTTTAAAATCTCTCAAACCAAGGTCCATGTTAATATTAGATTCTCATAAAAAGCCAGTAACCAAAACAGCCAACTATCTCCGATCAGCCACACAATTTTAAAACCAGCCATGATACCTCCAGTGTTTCTCTGTTTCCAGGAAAATTATTCCTAGTTTCAGTTTCTAGTAGCTTGTATGAGCAGGGTATGTATGTGTGTGTTTTGGAGTTTGTAATTGGCTGACGGTACTGTTGTAATTATCAGCAGCTATCCAGTAGCCATCCAGTGTGCAGCAGTGCTACCCGCTGGTAGATGTGGTACCCTGTGCAGCGGCGCCTATATTAGAGCAAACGGAACATTGTGTGTTTGTGGATGTGTGGAAGCCGCGGCTGTCCGACATTTTGGGTGGAGTAGCATCATAGATACATTGAGTGTTTTGGGGATTGGGAGAGACCAGGGGAGTGAGAAGCACGATGGGGAGTGGACGGGGATGGTATGAGTGTTAGGGACACTTGTTTGAAGTTTGGGGGAGTGGAAATACATTGTTTAATTCATAGGTTTTGCGAATTGCCGCAGCTATCAGCAATTAGCAGTATTATGCTATAACCGCTTGAATAAAAAGCACATGCGTAGGCGCGTCAACGCTTTTCATCTTTTTATTGGTTGTGTGTATGGTTATATTTATAGCCACAGAAATACAATGTGAAGGTGGGCACCACAATGGTTGGGACTTTTTATATAAATAAAGTTCACCCAGAGAAAATGTGTGATGTTTTAACCTGGAGCTACCAGTCTATAAGTGATCCTGTGGCATCCGGATCGCTCTAAATACAATTGCAAGAAAAAGTAAGGTAAAAATACCGTACTTAAGACTGGTGCTTCTCAGTTGACCTTAAATAAGGTTGCTCAATCATATAAAGTTCTTGCGTGAAATAATTAAATGTCAAACAAAATATACTTCCAAATGATACAACGTTTTCCAAGAAAAATGTTTAATTCACATTCCTTGGTTTTATATTTCTGATATTACGAGGCAACTCAAAATCCATAGGTCAATTATTCACAATAGTACATATGCCAATGCATTTCGGTCTGAGACCATCTTCAGGGCTGTACTGAAGTGAGTGTAGAATCTGCATAATGTAAACATTAAACATTCATCGCAATACACATAGATATAGATACAATCGAAAATTCAAAATAAAGCAAAACACATACCCCAAATAGATCCAAAAAGATGTTGAACATGTAGGGAAAAAATATAATGATAATAAATTTAGAAATATGTCAACACACGTCATATCTCTAATCAATCATAGTGTTTTAACATCTTTGTATCCCGTGCACTGTACCTGCTTATTGTGAGTTGTCCTCCCCTGTGAAATGCGTTCGTAGAACGTCTCCAATATTCCTGTTAATTATCAGAGGGGTAATAAGTATTACTATTACTATCGCTATATCCAAGAATATGACTATTTGAGCCAGAGAGGTTCTTACCTGCTCACGTATGTTTCGCGCGCAGGACCGATCGCGCTCGCTGTGAAGGCGAAAGTGAACTACGCGCGGCCAATAATGCTTTTAAGGGTAGTCATGGGAACCTAGGCGGGGCGTCGGGCAGCAGCACGTACGCCCGTACGCCTCGGGACCCACCGCCCTACGTAGGCGCAGGGGGGCGGGACTGTTCCCATGGCTACAAGGTGTGTGTATGTGGTGTGTTACTAATGATGAAATTAACTTGTGTGGAATGGGGAGGAGAAAGTCTAAGCAATTAGTGAAACAATACACGTGACTTCATTCTATAACCATGCACCTGTTCTGTAAATGTCAACACATATAAGTATTCAATTAGGTTAGAACCTGGTTATATGGAGTGGATCATGTGACCCATACACGTATTTTTATATATTCATTTGATAATGTGCAATTAGTGCATGTTTATGTAAAATACAGAAAACAAAACAAAAATCCGTCATCAAGCTCAATCACATATTTGCCATGTGTCCTCAGTTGTGTCTAAATATCAGTTCATAACGCTTCTCCATCCGAAGAAACCATGAATCTAACTTTTTTAGAGAAAACACATATAATTAATCTCTTCGTTGATTCCCTTTGGTGTGAGGGAACTTAGTCTGTCTATCCAGAACGTTTCTCGTTGATCAATTCTTTTCTGTAGATCCTCATGTCTTTCTCTTCTTTGGACTCTTTCCAGGACTACAAATTTGATCTGTGCCAGATTGTGTTGTTTACTCTGCCAGTGTCTTGCTACTGCAGAGCTTGCAGTCTTGTTCCTGATGCAAGATCTGTGTTCGTTCCACCTGATCTTTGCTGTACGTTGTGTTTGTCCGACGTAGTATAAACCACAGGGACATTTAATTCCATATATAATTCCTGCCGTGTCACATGTGGCATAGCATTTCAGTTTAATTTTTTCTCCAGTATATGGGTGATTTATGGTTTGTCCTTTCATGATATATCCACAGTTGCTGCAGTTGAGGCATGGAAATGTACCTATGCGGTCTGTGCTTCTCTTCTTTTGTGGGGGTCTAGTGTGGACTAATCTATCTTTCAAATTGGAACTTCTCTGGTAAGCAAATGTTGGGGGTTCTTTAAACAGGTGTTCTACCCTCTTGTCGCATGTTACAGTGTTCCAATTCTTCTTTATGATTGACTTAATCCGATTACTTTGGCGTGAATATTTCGATACAAACACCAGTGGAGGACAAATATCTTGTTTGTGTATTTTGGGTTTGAGTAGCTCTTCTCTATCCTGTGAAACCGTGCGTATTTCTGCTGATGTAACTTCCTCTGTTGAATAACCGCGGGCCAGAAATTTCTTACCCATCTCTTTTACAGCTCTTTCGTATTCACTCTGGTTACTCACAATCCTTTTCACTCGAAGCAATTGACTGTAAGGTAAGTTCTTGATCAGACTCGGTTGATGAAAACTTAGTCTGTGTAGCAGACTGTTCCTATCTGTGCTTTTCCGATAGATAGTAGTTTGATATTCTGTTTCTGTGACAGTGATCTCAACGTCTAGAAAGTGAATGGATTCACGTGAATATTCGTATGTGAACTGTATCCGCGGGTCTATGTTATTGATATATCCAAAAAATTCTAATAGTTGTGATTCTGTGCTCTTCCAGATGCCAAAAATATCATCTATGTACCGGATCCAAATGATGAGATCTTGATTCCATAAGTTGTTTGTCAGGACATGATCTGTTTCGAACTTGTGCATGAAGGAATTTGCATATGAAGGGGCCATGGTTGCTCCCATGGCAGTGCCTGCAACCTGTAGGTAAAATTCGTCTTTGAATTGGAAGTATGAATTGTTACTAATGAATTCCAACAGTCCCATGATGAACTCTTTTTGTGCAGCTATTTCTCCTTCCCTCAGGAGCATCCACTCCACCGCTTCTCTGCCCAAGTCATGGGGAATCGATGTATATAAGCTTTTGACGTCTATTGTGAAGCAGATATTGTTGTTGTTGAATGGAACAGTTCTTAGGTATTGTAGGAAATGAGTAGAATCTTTAATATAGGAACTTGTTTTTTGAATCAAAGGTTGTAAAAAATAATCGATGTATTTACCGAGTGGTTCGAGGATGCTGTTAATTCCGGCTACTATAGGTCTTCCCGGAGGTTTCTGTGTATCCTTATGTATCTTCGGAAGAGTATAAAAATGTGGTATTTTTGGATGAGTATTTGTCAGAAATTTCTTTGTATTATGATTTATCCATTCCAATTCTTCTGCTCTTTCCAAAAGTTTGTCCAAATTGCCCCGAATCTCCTCTGTAGGATCTGTGTCTAATAACGCATAGGTGTTGATGTCCCCAAGCTGTCTATAACATTCTTCTTCATAATCGCTGGTATTGAGTAGAACTAAGCCTCCTCCTTTATCAGCAGACCGTATTGTTATCTTGTCGTCTCCATATAAGTTTTTAATGAGTTCTAACTCATGAGGTTTCATGTTCTGATTTCTCGAGTGTCTGAATTTGATTTTCTCAAGGTCTCTTGTGACCTGTTTCTGGAAGATGTCCACCGAGGGGACTGTTATTGGAGGGATAAAGATGCTCTTTCCTCGGAATTCTTTGAAATCTGAATCTTCTATGTCTCTAGGATTCTCTTCTTCTAATTCACTAAAGAAGACTTTCAGTTTCATTTTTCGCACCAATTTATATAGTTCAATCTTAGAATCAAATAGGGTGCTGTCGTATGTAGGCACAAAACTGAGTCCCTTTTGTAATGTTTTGATTTCAGACAGGGTTAGATTTCTGGAGGACAAATTAATCACTATGTTCTCCTCTGTTGTTGTCTCGTATTCGGCTTTTGCCTTCCTTTTCCCCCTTCTTGTTCTCTTCTTCCTGATCCTAAAAAAGGCTCCCTTTCTCTATTTAATGTTTCCGTTGTGCCTGCTGTACTTGATGTTCCTGGTGTAGCTTCTTCTTCTTGATTCTGTGTTTCTCTCTCAGTATCAGTTCCAGAACTAGATGTCTCACTTGTGAAGTTTTGTTTTGGTTGCCTTAGTGGAGGACCATATTTATCCATCCATGTATAAACTTCATCTTTTAGATAATCGTAAGTATCCCGTTTGAATTTTCGGATTTTTTTGGCTTCTAAATCCGTCTTGTACCCAGATAATTTTTTGTTGATATCCTCCAAGATGGAATCTACTTCTTCTCTATTTAGTGTAGCTACTAAAGACTTCTCAAGTTCTAAGATCTCCTCTCCCAGATCTTTCAGGTCTTTGACCAGTTCTTGTATGGTTAATAAAATCAGATCCAAAGAGCATTTATTTAGTATAGCCTCCCATTTCTTTACGAAAGCTTTACTCTCTCTGCATAAGGTGGGCCTTAATTGTAGACGCAGGCCTCTCGGTATTCTTTGACTTTTATGATATCTCCCCAGTGTTATCGCATGTAGTTTACGATTGATCTCCTTTCTTATCAGATATTCTAGTTGTTTTATTTGGCTAGTTGGATCCTGTTTCTTGTTACTTGTTGCACTGAATCCACTGTCGGTAATGAGACCTAGGATTTCGTTCGCCTCTTCGGCTGTGAAGCCTAGCGTATCCGCCCTATTTGTCGTTAAGCCTTCAATGTCCGCAAATGACATTATTTCTTGATAATATCAGAAATATAAAACCAAGGAATGTGAATTAAACATTTTTCTTGGAAAACGTTGTATCATTTGGAAGTATATTTTGTTTGACATTTAATTATTTCACGCAAGAACTTTATATGATTGAGCAACCTTATTTAAGGTCAACTGAGAAGCACCAGTCTTAAGTACGGTATTTTTACCTTACTTTTTCTTGCAATTATATTTATAGCCACACCTATAAACATACATTTTCTGTGCAATAATCATATTGTTATGTGGATGACACAACACAGAATTGTATCTGTGTGTGTTATTTTGTGTGCTTAGGTGTTATCTTATTTGAAGTTTTGAAGGTTGGCTTAGTTTGGTTTTTAGATTGTAGAAAATGTAGCTACAGGTAAGCTGTGAAGCTGCGTTGAATATCGCGGATGCTAGTGATGCTTGGCAGGGTTTTTTGTATGTGTTTCTGTGTTTCTAAATGACTGGTGTTAATATTGTAAATGAGTACTCCTGTGTGATAGGTTGCAGTGAATATGTTTCTGACATTTTATTCGTTTTCTTAGAATATAGTCCTCTTCTTCTGGTTTTTATTTTGGAATGTATGAAACTCCCCATTTTGTCTACTTTTCTCATTTTGACTGCAGAACTCACACTGTGCAGTTTGTTACCTGTGACAAAATATCATTGCTATTCATCATTTGTTTGTCATTGTCTTGTTGAACAGTTTATTTAATAATCGGGCTTCATGTGTTTTTTTTTTTTACTGTATTTGTTAACAATGAAGTGGTCCTGCTGTATATGTAGAAAATGGGTGGGAATAATTGTTGGAAGTTGTTTATTAGGAAAGAACATTAATTTCAGTAAGGTGCATGATATAGAATCATAAAGTGTACGTCCTGCACTCAAAATAAAGGAATGATCACAGAGCAGTAGACATGTGATTTTACCTACAATGCTTTTATAATCACTTACGGTGTGCGTTAAAGTGTTTTTTGGGGTGATCTGAAAATTTGTATGTTTTAAAAAGATTTATTTTTGCTGGTGTGGGGTGATTTGAAAATGTGTGTTCTTTAAAAAAGATGTGTTTTGCTGAAGTGTGTTTGTGTGGTTATCTATATATAGAAAATGTATTGTCTTCATTTGTGTATTGTTTTGTGAAACCTAGAGTTTAATTTCATGAAAAATATGTTTGATTGGTTTTATTTATACATATACATTCATAAAGAATATAGGAACTAGTTGTGCAAACTCCTATTATGTAAAATAGAAATGGAATGGATTTGCTGGTGCACATTGCCCCAATAAATGCAGGTGCATTATGTGTTCAGCAATCTAATTTTAGTACACAAATTAAAGGTTGTAAAATGTTGCAATGGTTTACTGGTAGTTTCCATTTGCAAAAGTTTAAAATAGGAAACACACTGATTTCTTTTTAATGTTCTTGTTACTCTACTGCTACTTGATACAGAAATAATGGCAGCTGTGAATGGCAGTTTACTGGGCACATTGGTTCTTCGATGGAGTTTAGGTGAATATTTAGCATGCCCATAGTTAAAGGTCCGACTAACGTGAGGGCTTTAATAAAGACTGTGGGGCATTATCTGATGCAGGAATGCCCACTTGGCTCCGGGCTTATTGCTAGGACTGTGGCTCTTTAGACTGGAGTAGTGATAATGTCTTTATTTGGTTGGAGAACAGCAGCAGTAGTGATGCTTTTTACAGTAGATTCCTGTGCACAGATTATAGGCCATGCTTTAAAAGGGAGGTGCAGAATGTTTAGTGCACATTGTGCAAGAAAACAGTAAGACGTGCCCCTTCTAATGTTCCGTTACAAATATTGGGAACCTGAATCATGATAAATCATGTGGTGCGTGTCTCCTGGGATGATGTGGATGATGCGTATTGGATATTGTATGTGCACTCCAAAATAGAAAATGCTTGGGGCTCATGTGTTACGTGCATGGAAATTAGCAGCACGTCAAGTAGGTGATTCCAACAGTGTGATGCCACCAACAGTTAATGAACCCTCGAATTTGGTTGCAGTGTGAATTCCACATGTTTCAGTTTTACCGTCTGGCAAAGCCTAAGTTATGAGACATATCTGTGATCTATACCACTAATGGTTAGGTGCGGGAGGTGGTGTAACTAAGTATTGGGGCAGGGTTATACCTAGTACTGATTTTTTTTCAGGCTGCAGCCTTTTCTGGCTTATTTGTGGTCTCATATCTTCACTGTGTTTGTGAGTAGTGGTTGTGCAGAATTAACCTCCATCCATTAAAGGTGCTGCCAGCAACAGTCAGAGGGTCTCATTGCAAGTCCGGTGGTAGCCATGCCGGAAAAACCATCAGGCTGCCATCGGACCAGTTATACCATTCCGCCTCCATGATTGCCGGAATCACTAGGCATTACAACCCCGGTGACCCGGTAATTCCAGAGGCGGAATTCCATAAATCCCCATTCCCATGGAGTCCCATAGGACTCCATTTGGACGGGGGCAATGGAAACACTGGTTGCATCTATGACGGAGCCGCTGTTTCCATTTCCGCCTGCAGGTGAGTGACGTTCCTCCTGCCAGGTCAGACCTGGCGGGAGTGACACCTCCCACCTGCAGAACTCGGAATCAGCCGGTTCGGAAACATCGGCGGTGACGGATTTTCTGCCACCGTTCTTTCATAATGAGGCCCAGAGTCTTCAAACAACTAGCGCACCAGAAGACTCTGTTTTAAGAGTTATTAGAAACGCTAGAGAGGTTCAGAGAGGTGGCTTCATTTTTTGTGGCATTGGGCCTCATTACGAGTGCGGACACGAAATGAACGGTGCGGGTAAGGGACCGGCACCGTTCATTACGAGCCGCACTATTACGAGGTCTGCAGCGGGTTCCACTCTGGAACGCCTGGTCAGACCAGGTGCCCTTAGCGGGACCCACTGCAGACCAGGATGCTAACAACGGGCCCGTCATTAACGGGCCCTTTGTTAGCATCCTCCACATTCCCATTGAGCCCTATGGGGGCTCAAATGGGAATGGGGATGTACCGGGTCCGGGAACCAGGAAAGGGAATTACCGGGCCCTCGAAGGTCGGAATGGCCCGGTAATTCCTCATTCCTGGAACCCGGACCCGGTACCCAGTATGGGGGTAGCCATGCCGCTAAAAGTAGCATGGGTACCTCCATACTCGTAATGAGGCCCATTGTCTTTTTAGAGTTGTCATTTTTGTTAATTTATATTTTCGTCACCAATCTGACATTTGAATATGTCTAACATTGTGCAAGAAAACATTAGGATGTGGCCCTTTTAATATTCCGTAAGAAAGCTTGGGAACATGAATTATGCTAAATAATTTGCTGCAAATCTCCTGCGATGATGAAGTGAGGCCCGACTGAAGTCCCTGGGGCCTTATCTGATGCGGTAAGGCCCCGCTGGCTTTGGGCTTATTACTGTTAGCACTTTGGCCCATTAGACTGAGGTACTAACATGCAAATAACATTTTTTAAGAACAGGTTTATTTGGGGGAATGTGGTTGCACAATTCTTTTTTATTTTACTGTCTACACATGATACATTGTTTTCATTAGCTCAGTTGTCTGTATTATTAATGTCAATTATATATGGAATAACAAAACCCTTGAAATTAAAGGAAAAACTTTCATTGTAGGGATGTTAAGGTGAGCAATACTTTGTAACAACACCCTTGAAAATCAAGGAAAACACTTTAGTGGCAGGAACTTTAAGGTAACAACTTAACGCAACAAAACCTCTGAAATTCAGCTAAAGCCACCTGAACTTCGCACCCCGTTGCGCAGCCTTTGACCACAATGAGTACATATATATATGTATATGTATATATTTATATATATATATATATATATATATAGAGAGAGAGAGAGAGAGAGAGAGAGAGCGTTGCCAATGTATTACATGTTTAATAAATATATGCATTATATATATCACTGTGAATGGCCAGTTTGACACTTTCAGACATTTTACCAAAAATGGTTGAGAGTCCCAAAGGATTCCTTTTTTCCTTTTAGGAAGTGTGCTTCCTCTTAAGGTTAGCTACACCTTAACAATAGACAATTCTGCACACACTTTACCTCACGTCTTCTCGAAATATACATGTGAATAATCAGGACAATGAATATATTGAATTCCTCGAAGACTGAGGTTGTGATTGTTTTGAGTGCCAATTGGCACAGAACATTTGTTTTCAGAGCTTTGGCCCGAAGAGTTGGTCCTTTACATCCAGCCTGTCTCAAAGTTTCAAAATATGGGAGTTAACAGTTCAATTCATGTTTGTTTCATTAAACATTTCCTATAAAACACATGAAAATATAAGTAATTACAACATACATAAAGGTTACTCATAACGATTAATTTTACAAATAGCAGTAATGAACATTGTAGAATGCATATCAAAGCTAAACATTACATTAAAATTAAACATGAATTTGTTTCACTGCACTTCCAAAAAGAATAAAACAAATAAGCCTCATGACAAAATTGAAATATTATAAACTCTTGGTTCATCATATTAATTCATACCTTTTTGTCCAATAATAATTATTACATTCAAATATTTGAGTTGACTCGATCTTAATGGTGGACATGAAATAAAGATAGTAACTTTCACTTTGCAAATAAATCTAATCTACTGTTCTTGAATAGCTAAAATGTAAGGTATTATTTTGCCCAATCCAATCTTCAGGGCTTATTTTTCCAAGAACATCAATTTGTGCAGATGCTTTGGATTTTCAATGGTTGATAAAAAAACGAAGATCAATGCAACCTTTCAGTAATCTCTCTTTCATAGTAGTGGTCTTAGCCCTTGTTTTATAATTGCAGCATACCATTAGTAAAAAACGAGGAAACGCCTCCTGTCCACAATTTGTGTAAACTCACAGTCACATACCTTGGGTCCGCCATGCAGCGTGGCCCATTTTATAAGGTTTTGTATTATTTAGGGCAAGTCTTAATCTACCACAATTCATACAATCTGCTACTTTCGAGATTATATTCAAATAAATAAGTTGATATCCCCCTGCAGTAAGAACCAATTAATTTTACAATGATGATCTGGTTTGTGCTTGGTTGGCAATGTCCCTATTCATAAACTCTACAAAGCAAGTTTGCATTATGGGTTATCTTTCCCGGTATTGCCAACCAATTCTCCTTTCCTAGATGGCTTAAAATAAATGCCTGTCCTGCAGCCACACAATCTTACTCAATGAGACCGAAGTCAATAAATTACACAATACATTTCTACATAAGGAATGCATGCCATTTCACCAGATACTGTACCAAAAGTCAATAATGTGTTTGTGAATCAAATAAAGTAATCCTAACTGCCCCACCTCAATGGATACCATCTAGTTCAACACCAAACTGGCACCTCCCTATCTGGGAATTTTAATTGATGGCTCTCTTTTCCAGGCTCCACAGGCTGCTGCTGCAACCAAGGAAAGTTTCTGCATTAATGAATGGTATGACATTGAATATCTTATGGCAAAAAAAGATAACATTGAGATAGCAAAGAATGGGGCGTTACCGATATCTAAGCACTTCAATTGACTAGCGCACACTATAAGGCTCTTCATCAATCCCCAAAACAGGATTATGTCAACCAACTTTGGCAAGGGGTGTTGGAAGTGGCAGAAAAGTAGGATAACTCTGGGTTTTGGAGATGGGTGACCCAGGCAAAGCATGACAATACAAATCAGCTGGAAGGATGCATCGCAGAGAATGAGTGGGTCAAACATTTTACAAAGCTCAATACCTCCCATGAAGATATCAGACAGCTACGTGGTAAGGAGCATCTACCTATGCCGGTGGGGGATTTTCCCACACTGAGTTTCACAATGGAGTAGATTAGGAAGGTAGTAAAACAGCAGAAAAGAGGCAAGGGCCAATCCCTGACTCAATATTGGATGATCTCTTTAAGAGTCCTCCAGACATTTGGATACCAGTCTTTTATTGTTTTTTTATGCAATTCGGAATCCGGTAAGGAGCTGATTTCTTGGACGAAGGGCACAACTATTCCATTATCTAAAAAAGGTGGTGGGGAAAATTTGGGGATCTACAGGCCAATTTCTCTACTCGACACCTCAGGGAAAGTGTACTTGAGGGCCCTGTTAATACATTTTGAAAGCTGAGTTAGAGACAACAACATAATTAGGCATCTCCAGGCCAGTTTCCAAGCCAGCCTTAGTACAGTCGATCAATCATTTAGGCTTTACTTGTTGATTCAGAAGTATGGCATTTTAAGGAAGATGTGGTTGTGTGTTACTTTTATTGATTTAAAAGCTTTGGCTGTCTCAGAGTGAACTTAATATCCCATCGCAACTGCTACGTGGAATTCAGGGCTTGTACAATGGTAATACTGCCTGTGTATGCTGTAAACTCACAGGCAACACAATGGCCCTGATAAATATTGATCAAGGGGTGAAACAAGGGTGCGTTTTAACACTGTCCTTGTTATACGTGTTGATTAATAAGATCATCATCAGTCTCATAGGTCTGCAAACAGATGCTCCTAGACTGGAGGAGCCGACTATAACCCTATTATTTTTCGCCGCTGGTGCAGTCCTAATTCCCGTGACACCAGGTGGGCTGCGTAAGCAAACAAAAGTGTTCTATGATGATTGTAAAGGCAATGGGTTGATTATCAACTATGAGAAGACCAAGTCTATGGTCTTCCATCATGCAACACTAACAAGGAGTCTTCCTGAGCTATAGGTTGAAATTGATGGCCACCTCATTATGCAAGCAGATAGCTTTGATTATCTGTTCATTAGGTCTATCAGTAACAATGGCTGGACGAGTCAGGTGGACAGGGCCCTGCTTACACTTAAGAGGCAGAGTAACACAATATTGAAATTCTGCCCAAATCTTGGTAATGGTGATTTTTCTCCAGGACTCCAACTTTATAATCTACAGTCTAGAGCTTCTGCCACTTTTGGAGCAGAGATATCTTGTTATGTAACTACAACTTGGACGGACACAATCAAGATTGCATTCTATAAAAAAGCATTGTGTTTCCCTCTTTCTACTTCTAACACCGCGTTACATCTCTGTCATGATTGCCATTGCTCCTGTCCATTATTGGCTTTGGCTGTGGTCTTCACCCTACTTGGGAAAATATAGGGAAGCTATGACAGATCATTTGTCCCAAAGTGGTGGGGCGGAGATGAAATGATGCCTCCATGTTCATTCTATGTTGCACCTTTTGGACCTCCAAGATCTTCGGACACCGCGCAACACATTAACCATGGTGTTAAACGTATTTTATACCATAGGTCTGAATCTGACCCAAGGGACAGGAACGATTGTGCATGTTATGAGTCCAACCAAACAGCCCAATACTGGATTAATAAAATGGACTTTGGCTGCGAAATCTATCTAGACCTTATGGCGTTGAGTTAAACTTCTCTCCCTAAGTAACACATTTCGCTTAGGTATACTACCATTGTATGAGCGGTAGTTGGGTTGGTGAAATTGCATCACAGATCTATGCCCAGTGTCTCAGCAATATAGAGAAGATTCTCCACATTTTCTTTGTATGTGCCCCTGCATAAAGATGTTAGGGCATGCCACCTTGAGCACCAACCGAGGTTGCATGTCGTTCAACAGTTTAAGGATGCCCTGACACTATGTACATTTACTTCCAGTAATTTGGTGACCTTTGCTGTGTTACTTTACCTATACAGGGTATGGATTACAATAGCAAAGTTTCTTTAAAATAACACCCCCTGCAAAGACTGGATGGCATTTTTGTGGTCATTAGTATAAGCCTGCAGGCATGCTTTTTAACTTCATACATTGACATCATTAGATTAGCAGTTTTAATCTCGCTTTTTGCTGAGTGCCTTTTTAAACTAATATGGCTAATACTTACATTGTTGTGCATTGTAGGCAGGTATTCCCTCGAATAGAGTTATTTCTAAAAATAGCGTGTCCGGCTCCTAGCGAGTTTGGATAATATTGCATATGAGCCTGATTTAAATTATGCAGCATATTGATGCAGGCTTTTGTTGCAAAATATGACATGTATATGTCCTGTAAAATAATTGTTTTGAATTGGCTGTATTTACATGTTCTTTTATGGCCACAGACTGACTGACTGACTGATTGACTGATTGACTGATTAACTGTAAAGTGTCCACTGTCTCCACATGTTGAAAAGGATTTCCATGTCCTGAACCTATAGCCATTCAGTACAATCAATGGCAGCACTGGCTGTGGGTAAACTTGATTAAGGGCACAGCTTCTACTTGTGCCACCTGCCCATCTTGTGAATATTTTGCAATGCACCACGAACGCCACTGCATGGCAGCTGCTGTGCCTTGGGAGTCAAGAGCGTGTTTCCCCAGCCCTCCACTCTCTGCACTGACTGCCATTGAAAAAGAGAACGGAATCTCTTGCTCTATGTATGGCAATCATGCCCTTTGAGCAGATGCCCGCTCTAAGGCTGGCCGGAGCGTATTGGTTATGCCCCCCAAGGCTGGGCCCACTTCACACCTCTTCTAAGAAACCTCTGCACATCCCTGATTCAGATGAATTTCAATTGGTGGGTGGCATATTGCTAGTTTAGCAGCTGGGCTATTGAACGTCCTACCTTCTGCTCGACCTGTGGGCACTCTGTCCAGGCTATGGCATTACTGTCTGATTCTAGATGTTGAGATCCTTTAGGTTCAGGAAGACAGCCGTGGATAAAATAGAGCTAAAATAGAGCTTTTACATAACCGTGCCGTACTGGCCTTCGAGAGGCCCCAGCTTGTTTGCAAATGTCCCAAGTGTCCTGATTGTCCAGCCTTCCTCTGTGCTTGCATCACAGTGAAAGCTTAACAACGATAATCAGCCATCAGAACATCCTTATCTGTAGCCAGGAAACTCCATGGAGGTAAATACTCAGGGTACACACGCTGCCTTTCTCTGTGTAAACAGCAACTGCATGTGTTCTTGCTTGACGTGTCCTATTACTGCTCTTTATTTGCGGGCAATGCAAGATAACGCGATCGAACTTTGATATGCAGAGCACACAGCCAGTTGTGCTTTCTTTTGAAATTCTCTGTCTTAAATCAATGGAACAGGTGATGACGTGAGCAGTGCTGCGAAATGTGCTTAAGGTGAATCAGGCCAATTCACCATAACGCTGGCTGTCCTAACGGGGGCAATCTGGATTTTTGCTGGGCGTTATGAAGGTTTTTTTTAACACTTCCTTATGGAAAAGTACCAAACATGGTACTACCGTGAAATTAACGAACAAAAGGACCTACTGAGAAATTACTGGATTTGTTTTGATCACATTTTTGTTTAAATAATGCCGGCGGGGACCCCCCCATCGGACCCCACACCCCAATTCCCCCTACTTTCCCCTATCTACCTTTACCTATCCCATTACCCCACCCCACATCTCTTTTTAATAAAAATGAACAAAAATACCTGACGAATTCGCCCCAAAAAATGTAGTCATTTCTCATTATGTATTTTTGCATTCGATCATTTCTACAGATACAGCAAAAAAAATGCAATGATTACTAAATTGAATTCCGAAATTCAATTTCAAGACCGCCCCAAAACACACACGAGGAATGTGGGTTGAGGAATCATTGGGGAGGGCATGGCAGGGTTTCTGTTGAAAATCTGAAACAAATTCAAAGATCCATGTGTTGCTGCATGTTCTTGCAAAGAGTGTTACGCGTATAAAAATATTACAATGTTCAATTTGGTAGGCCTTCAAAAGACATTAATAGCAGACCAATTCCAGGACTTATATTTAACAACATGCAGGTTCTGTTGAAACTGAAGCATTGCTTTAATGGTATATGAACAAACGGAAGGTATGTATGGCGATCATAGAAACCATTTAACCCAATGACACAAAAATTGTCATTTTTGAAAGGGACTGGCAGGGGGGTGGTCTGGACCCTGTATGACTCTGAAGGGACCAGACCCCATTCACTGCGTCAGGAGGTGATCCTAGCATGGGAGAGGGAGAGGGAAGGATGAAGATAAATGGAAGGTCTTGAGAAGTTTCTGGAACTTAAGAAGATCTGGCTCAAGACTGAGGGAGGCAGATGCTGTTTCAGTGGGAGGTGCCAGCCAAAGAGAGAGATTTACCTAACACTCTCTGCTTGGAGAAACGTTCGACCTGCAGACATTTGGCACCAGAGGATCGAAGGATTCTGGCTGGGTGGTAGTTCGGGAGGGCAAGCTGGATGCAGAGATGTACTAGGCCCCAGACAGCCTTGTGGATGATGCAACAGGTCTTGAATTAGATCCTTGCAGTCACCTGGAGTTAGTGGAATGATTTTAGGGCTGGAGAGATGTGGTGCCTGGGCTTAACGCCAAGGATAAGTCTTGCAGTTCTATTCTGGATTAGTTGGAGGGGTGAAGGGAGGAAATAGGAAGGTTTAGTCACAGTAGTCAAGCCTAGGGAAAACCAGGGATCTGGAGACATTGAGCTTCTGGGGGAATGTGAGGAAAGGTAGAATGCCCCTGAGGAGATGAAGTTGGAAGTAGGACTACTTGGCAAGGTCTGTGATGTGTAGAGAACGAGAGATAGGAGTCAAAGATGATCCCAATATTTTTTGCCTCACAAGTGGTTGAGGGGAATGCACCCGCGGAGTCTGGCCAGGGGGGAAACTAGGGGTAGGCGTCCCAATAAGAAGGATCTCTCTCTTGCTTGCATTGAGGCAGAGAACATTGGCAGAGCATGATGCCTGAATAGCATTCAGGCAGTTAAGTATAACTTAGGATCCAGCATACAGAACTGATTTACCTTTCAGAACTACTGAAAATGATTTTCCAAGCTGTTAACATCAACTGTATCATCACAGCTTGAGTCTCTGGAGGATAGCTCAGGGGAAACACTCTCACCTTGGAAGCAAGACTACACAAGCAACACAGGTGCAATCCCTGGGTCTGCACTTAGAAACCTCTGGGTATTAAGTGTGTTATATATAACCAATTATAATTATATTATAACTGTCAGCAATGGACTCCTTATTCCTTAAACACCCAAATACTGGGACAAGGAGAGGGAAAGAGCAGTGCAGAGCAAATGAAGCCACAAGCCCCATGAGCGCTCAATTTGATTTCCGAAAACACCTGTGCCTGGGAGATTTAAAGACTGGAGGAAAAGTGTTGGAGGCTGCTGCTGTTGGAGAGAGAACATCTCACCTCTCTGCAAATCTCGAGAAGCTTGGAAGTACAAACCGGTGGTGGAGCTGGGCAGCTCACCATCCAGGGAGAAGGGAGATGCTGCAAGGATGGGACGTGCTGCAGAAATGCCAGGAGCTGGTGGTTGACTCCTGGGTGGTTGCCAACAGCAGAAAGCAGTACCTTACAGAATTGCATGATAGGACCGAAAACAAAAGGTCTGATCGTACAAAAAGTCCGAAAAATGGCACCAACAAAGGTACGAACACCAAAAGTTCAAACCTTTGGTGGTAGCATTGTAGGTATAATATTTTTTTTTAAAAGACTGCAGCGGCTGCGGGGGTGTCCCCCGCAACACCCCGCTCACTATACTGTGTGGTTTAGTGAGCGGGGGTGTGGAGGGAAACCCCTGCAGCTCCCGAAAAAAAAGAAAAAAGAAAAGGTCCCTACAGCGCCGGTTCCCGATCACGGAAGTGAAAGGGAACTGGCGCTGCAGGGACACAGCGTGATGCAATGACAGGTAAGTGGGGTGTGGGTATGTTGGGGGTGTGGGTGGGGGTGTGGGGGGGGTTTGTCATGGGTGTGCCTTGGGTGTTGGTGGGAGTGTGGTTATGTAGGGGTTTTGAACGTGTGTTCGCACAGGAAATGTATGAACGGTTTGTGGTTCGTACATTTCACATGCAAACATTTCGGCCGCGGCAAAATCAGCTGTGGTCGGATCACGTAGATCCATACCTTACCTACCAGAACCTGAACCGAAGCGGGTGTGCTGAAGCGAAGCCACGGTAGACACCACAATGAACTGAAATCAGTTGTGAGATTTAAGCAGGTGGTAAACCTTTGCTTCTTGACCCTGAACGATCCGGGTAACGCCAACAAGAGCCGATGAGTCAACCCAAGAATAGTGGGGACAGTAGTGACCTTATGGCCTTGGCGTGTAGCGTGTCATGCAGTGGATGGGATGCAGAGTAACTCTTACACCAAATAATCCAACCAACTCAGGAAGATGGCAAAGTCAATTTTACTGTTTTAATATCAATTGTCTCAAACAAGGAGTTACAATGGACATCAACGGGCGTTGCACAGCATTCTCTCAAAGAATTTCATAAAAAGTCAAATTTATATAGTAATATTTTGTCATACGTGATATTATACTACGTGGCAAATGAGTGAAACTTATGGGGGGTTGTGGTTGGCTAAAAAGGAACATCTAAGTATACTTTCTATAAGGGGTCGGGTTGTGATTGGGTCTCTACAGTCTGGTGGACAACACATGCCACCCCTAGTGCAAGTCATCTTCAACAGTTATAAGGTACACAGTGCATCATTGGCTCTCGAACTATAAGGTCCTTCGTTATATGGCCCTCTACAATTGGATGGCACGCTTGTACCCTTCTGGAACATTCAGCTCACTAGCAGCATGTAAGCTTCACCCCAGGTGCCAGGAGGTGGACATGACGTTACCTCCCCACCCAATTAGCCCATCATCACTCATCACCCATGCTTTCTGTCATGAAGATTGTCTTTCAACTTGGCCTTGCAAAGTATCCTTGCTTCTGAGACTATATGGGAGTGTGAGCACACACTATCTTAGTTGTGGAGCCGCATGACCAACTTCTATTTCCATCCATAGCTCATGGGACAGGATACCACAATTAGGCCCATTTTGCAGCATTTAATTGTTTTAAATGAATACAACTTGGCACTTATGGTGTTCTTTCTTGCACCTTAACAAAGGATGACTCAGATTCTCACGTTCACAGCTGGCCCACCCCTTTCAAAGGCCCACTATCAGCCTGCACCCGTGCCCTGCATTTCCCTTCTTCTCTAGGAGCCCATGGATGCTGTCTCCTGCAGCATCGACACAAAAATCGGATGCCACACCTGACCACTGTGCATCTCAAGAGCACGTGAGTTAGGGGGAATTGAAGTTAGTTTTATTTTTAATGTGAAAGAAAGTTGTTTCTTGATTTTCTGCGCATCTGCAAAATCCGAGGAAAAAGCAAAGAAGATCTTCTGGATTTGCTCATTTTAATTCTAACCCGTTTCCTTTACACGTGCCTGCTGCCATTTACAGCCCTGAACCCAAGTTTAAAAGCCACATCAGGAGGCCTTTCTCTGTGGCCTTGTGGCACTTACAAGATGGCCACTGCTTTTATGCGTGTATTTTTTTTTTTTAATTTTGTTGGCTGATAAAATCAATCTTTCAAACACAATCACAAATAAACATTAGCATTATTAAAACTTATATCAATTCCATATATACAATTGTCAAAAAGTAAATTATGATCACATAATAGTACAAAACACATATATCATCACAATAGAAAAAGCAAAAAGGAACAGATTGTGTAAAAATTCAAAAATGACCACTCCAGAGCCTAACGATAGTGCTAATCAAATTGCTAGAGAGATAATCACTCAATTTCTTTGTAAACATTTGGTAATACGGCACTTAGGTATTGTATTATTGCAACCCTAACAGCCAATTTTGCGCTTCTGAATACGTTCATCCATATTTAATTTTCATCCATTGGAGTGTACACACATAACAGGTCACTGACGCGAGTTTTCCTCGTTGAAGTTAAAGCTGGACAGCTCACTATCAAATGCTGCAAGGTTTCACAAGAGTTTGAATTTTGACAAAATCGACAATAGTTTGATTATTTAGGGAGAATTCCTCTCCTCACCATTATCTCCGTTGTCGGTAGAAGATTAAATCTAAAATGCAAGTATTGTTGCCTAATGTGTGGCGAGGGAAATTTAACCAAATAATCTGACATTGTTCTTTTTGGCCCAAACAATTGTTCATTAAAGTCTTTATAAGTGCAGCATTTAGCTCTATTACATATCCCGTCATATTGGAACAATTTCAACTTTGCTCGATCCGGATTTGTTAGCAAGGTTTCTAGGGATATGGATGCATCAGACAATGCATTCAATACACAACTTCTCCATGTATTTACAAAGAGGTGTGACGAGCCTACGAGATGGTACGCAACTGTCCTTAAGATGTTATTATTTGTAAAGCCTAGCAGACTTTTTCGGAATAGACCACACATCTTCCCTAAGAGTTGCGCAAAAAGCGAAACCAAACCCAGTTCAAAACGAATCATGGGGAGTGGAGTGCATTTTGGTAGTTTTAGCACTGATTTCCAGAATCGAGCTGAGCTTCACATAAATCCCATATAACGCACTTCATCGGGAGTTTTGTTTCAGCTCCATACAATAGAATCAGCACCACTTTTGCTTGATAGAACGACATAATGTGACTGTATGAAAAATTGCCATACTTGTACACTAATATATTTGCCTGGGATTTCAACGTTTGCAATTTTAAATTCAGAGAAACAATATAGGCATTTTCAGACAGAGTGTTGTAAATTGTCAGACCTAGATATTTATAGTCTTGGACATTCAACAGTTCAACATTATGTTGGTGCCATTTGTATTTTTTTTAGATGTGTTTTTGTTCTTGTGACAAATGAGAATTTGTGTTTTTTCCAAATTGATGATAAGATTGTTTACCAATGAATATGCAGACAATTTGTTCAATAGATTCTGAAGCCCACTAGGGGTTTGTGATAGTAGGACCAAATCATTTGCATATAACATCCAGGATATGCACTGAAGACCCAGTTTTGGTGCATCAGTTATAATATCTGAAAGAGATTCGCCGAGATCAAGAATAAACAAATTGAAGAAAAAAGATGCCAGAATGCAACCCTGCTTAAGACCTCGCCCAGTAAAGATCAGTTTGGAGAGCAGCCCTTCCATGGTGATCCGGACTTTCAGTGATGTGTTGGTATGTAGTTGTTTAATTATAGAGTGAGAGAGGAGGGACAAGCATAACAAATTAATTTCTTGTAAAGTAAATCACGATCAACAGAATCAAAGGCAACCCAAAAATCAATAAATGCCAGATATAATGGTTGATTCCGGGCTGCACAGTGAGATTTTAACATGTTCAAAGTGATGATGTTTGGTGATGTCCCTAAACCAGACACAAAACCAGCTTGAAACGGGTCTCTCTTAATTAAACTGGTTGCCCAGTTATTCAAATCTCTAAGCACAATGCGATAAAAAAAAATTCCTGGGGCATCCAGCAGGGCGATGGGTCTATAACTCACTGGATCGGATCTACTGCCTTTCTTATAAATTGGAAGAATGATAGAATGTTTCCATGATTGAGGTATTAATTGTGTCTGAATCATGTTTGAAAACATATTAAATAATATTTCAGACCAAAGTTCCGGATGTTGCTTCAATCTAAAATTTGATAGCCCATCAGGCCCTGGCGCTCTCGATTGACTCGCCTTGTTTATGAAAAAAAGAATATCTTCTTTGTCAAATATTAGGGAGAATTTCTCTACTGGCTGCAGTGGGCTTTGGGGACATGAATTTGAGAATGGCAAATATAAGTTTGAGAAGTGTTTCACCTAAGCCTGTTCTGACACATTATTTGACTGATAAGCAATCTGGTGCCCTACACTTGTTTGATTAATAATCGCCCCAAATTTGTGATGTGTTCTTGCCAGCTAGAGCACTCAACATTCTTGAATTATCATTTTGATACAAGACTGCCTTGTACGTTTGTAGCCAGTTCTTGTGCTTTGTTTTCAATTGGGTTAGGACTGTTTGTCTAATGTTTAATGGAAATCAAAGCTTGATGTTTTTTTTTAACAAAACTTTCATTTTGCGGCTTCTACTTCCTTGTTGAATACATGCAAGTTTTGGGTTTTGGCTGCCTTAGACTTCCTTGTATTATATTGAAATAATTGCATTAGATCTGTAGACAATGACCCACATTCACTTTGTTTAATTCTCTTGCATAGAATTGATTGAATCTTTTCAGAGATGTTTCATTCCAACGCAGTCTAGTACCATCAGAGTTAACTGTTATGAAGTTTACAGTACTTTTAACTATGGGGTCATTTACCAATTCTGTTACATTCCAATGTATTAAAAGGCTGTTGGGGTCACTCAAAGTTGTAGGGTTAATAGGAAATGTTATGACTTCTATAATGAGGGGTTGATTCACATAGATGTAATCAATTATTGCTGAGGTATTGCCTCTATGCCATGTTGGTTGTGGCGGCATGTCGTCTTCAAATGAACCATTCAGCATTTGAAAATTGTATGTTTCAACGAAGTGGTTCCATAGTGTCAGACTATTACTGTATTATGATGGTCCAAGACAATGCAGGTTTAAATCCCCTGTAATGATTACATAAACTACAGTCTTGTCTAAGCAAACCAACTCCATTAGAGAAGTCATGTCTCTCATGAAAATGTGGTTGGAGATACCAGCAGGGTTCCAATATACATTTATCAGGGCATATGATGTATTACCAACCGTGAGCTTTACCATCTGTAAAAAGGGATTTGGAGATGACCAGTTTTCAGATTTAAATAGCGGGTCTTGTTTGACAGCTATAAGTAGCCCAGATGTTGGTCTGCCATGATTTAGTTTTCGTGCCGGATTTAAATGTATATCATATTTATCCCAAGTCGGAATAGTATTAAGCCATGTTTCTTGAAATGTTGCTATATCGATGTTTTCAATGCTTGGGTTAGAATTATTTAAAAGGTGATGGTACCCTCTTGTATTCCAACTGATCAGGGAGACACAAGTTCACTTCAAGGATTGGCCTAGTTAGTGCATATTTCGTTTGAGATGACAATTATAGGATTTTTCAGAGCTTTCTCCCGGGCCCAGGTTAGCACTGTTTATATTGCCCCTCCCTCGGATGATTGCAGAGAGTGACGGATTTACTGGTGCAACTTTAGATGTCAGTTGATTCACTTCTATAATAAATCCCAGGTCATACAAGTGAGTTTTTGCTAACCATACCGTGTTAAGAACCACTCTCGAGTTAATCCAAAGTTTGACCGAGGAGAGTGTATGTGCATCTTCAAACTCAACTAATTGAATGTCAGCAGAATTGATATACTCCAATTCTGGAATTTCCGAAAAGATGGTAAGAATAGATTTACGGTTTAGATCATACTGTACATTAGGAGGTGGGCGACACAAGATAATTAGCGAGTGTAAAGCTGGTCGTTTCACATTTTCTGTGAGAGATTTTTTCAGTTGCATTGGATCAAGTCTATCATTGAGGATAGATGGAACTGCCAAAGTTTTTTTGTCAAAGGAATTTGCAATGGTTGTTTCTATTAGCCGTTGGATTTCTGGGGCCCACCTGAGATGATGCTTTTGCTTCCAAATTCAGTTATTACTTTTGATGCTGCCCCTATGGGTGGCAGTGCAAATTGAATTCTATCAGTCTGAGAGGTGGATTGGGCAGAATTATGCATTAAAGATGTTTGAGGCAAGAAGTGACCAGCAGAGGTCTGAACTTCGCTGCGAAAGCGCCATCAAAAACTCCATCTATTGCAGGTGTCGCGTATTCCTGTAGAAAAGGTTTTCTGCCAATCTCACAATGTGTGAGATATTTTTGCACTGGTTGTGCTATCATATAAGCGTCAACAGCATGTCGAATATCTTTTCGATGTGCTTCTAAGATATGCTGTGAGGATCCATGTAAGAGAATACCATATTCATTTTGACTTTTATTTCCTTGAGTGGACACAGTTGGAGTGCGCTCTGTGCTGTTTACAGATGTCACAAGTCTAGCTCCAGTTGATTCGGCATGAGGGTCATGCGATGACGAGTCCGCAGTGTTTTTGCTGTTAACATTATCTTGATGACCTAAAGCTTGTAGATGATATTTCCTGGAGATAGCATTCAAAGCCAGTGCTGCACCTTTCTGAGGGGCAATGAGAGTTCTGATAAATCGCTTGCTTTTGGTTGTACAGTCCTTTTTAAATGTAACCATGTTTTTTCTTTTTTCTTTTTTTTCATTTGCCCTACAGCCTTTTTCCGGTTTATATTGGATTTAAAGGCTAGTGCGGCCACTTCTCTCTCTGTGGCAGAAGGCTTGGGATTTGCATCTTGTTTTTCTTGTATTTCCTTGCATTTTTCTATTTCTAACCGATTTAACCCCAGACTTGTAAACTTGCCTGCATCAAGTTTCATTTCTATTACACATTCTGATTTTTGTTCTGAGATTGTGCTTGAGAGCTTTTTATGAAGATGGGGGCAATTTTTGGTGAATTTTAACAGCTCCAATTTCTGCTTCCGTTATTAGAGTTGGTGTGATCCCCAATGTGGATCCTTTTTTGAGGAAAATAGGAGCTATTTTTATGCTCTCTTTCGGATATAGTGGTGTTATAGCTGTGATTTGCTCAGTCATCACTTTACTAGTTTGTGAACCTGTAGATGTCATATGAACCGCTTTCCTTTCACCCTCCGTATCTTCAGTGGGGGTTTTCTCTTGATTTTGTTTATTATCTGCCATCTTATTCTTAATCAACAGGTGGTTATTAAGTTTTTTCCCACATTTCTTTTTAGCAGCTTTTCCTTTAAGTCTTTTTTGTCTCCTGGCTTCTCTCTTTCTTTCCTTCCTACCACCTAACAACGTAATTTGTTGTGAATCACGTGTTTCCTCGTGTGTTTGATTTTCATCTCGGGCTAGAGAGCTGGTTGCTGGATGTATGTTTACTCGGTCTTCCTTTTGGAAGTCTTCACCCACGTTGGCCAGCCTTCGAAATTCCTCTAGGATAGATTCGGATAATGGGGTGTCGTCCATCTGCAGGTTCTCTTCTTCTTCACTAGCTTTATGATGCAGTTCCAGTTCTTGTCGATTCAACAGTTGTAATTGCATCAAAAGCTCTTGGAGTGTAGTTCTGTTTACTTCCTCAAATGCATTTTTCAGAGCAATAGATCTTTGAATAGCAGAGAGGTCCATGCCCTGTTTTGCTGATTCCACTTTCAATTCTTGTATTTGTTGCAGAATGTTTGTATTGATGAGATTACAACATCCAACCACCGCCCCATCCAATGAGGCTACCTCTTTTATTAATTCGAGCAAGGAACCAGTTTGGGACTGGCCCTCACCCTTCAACAATTCAAAGACAGATACTAACGAATGTAATACATAGTTGAGTGCGCTCAAAGTGTGTTCAGTTGGACCAAGTGACGCTTGAGCGATTTCTAATTGTGGGTTCTTGTCCTCAGGTAGTACTTGTGGTATTAACAGGTTCTCTCCCTGATTGAGAGCTGATGATTCCTGTATTTTTTCCATGTTAGAAAAGTCCAATTTCTCCAATGGGGGATCGCTTGTATCAGGGTCCGATGATATCATCACGGAACAACTTTGGGTTCTTGATCTTTCATCGGAGGTCAACATTAAGGCAAATTCATTTTTAGATTTTCTTTCCCCGAAGTGCTCTTCAATTTTCCTTTGTATTTTTGTAGTGGTAACAGTGAATTTGAGCACTTTTCTCCAATTTTCTACCAAAGTGGGTCCCTCTTCCTGTAGTCCAGTCATTCTAATAGGTGTAGAATTGGAGGAGTCTATGTGAATCTGCACTGATGTTTGTTGTTTGCCAGTATTGAGTACTGTATCCCTCTCAGTCGTATCTGAGGGGCCCACTGTACCATCCTTGAAACAACCATTAAGTACGTTGGGCTCCTCCCATTCTGGGGCTCTAAGATCATCCTCAATAGGATTACTCCGCAATTTCATGGTCACTTATGTCTTTACCTGTGAATGCATCAAACAGTTATGATTTGCTTTTCTTAATACAATGATGAGAATACTTTAATTTACACCACGAATGTGTTGGGAGCTTGATCCGATTGAGCAAATTGCCTTTATAAGGGTGAAATTGGTTAATTCTTCTCCTGGTCTCCTAGTCTCCTGGTCTCCTGGTCAGCAGAACCAAAGGAACCTAGTTCCAACAGTCTTCAGCCGCAGGCAATGAGAATATTTATGACTCGCTCTTTATGAAAAATAAAGCGTAAGAGTTGAGAGACGTGCAGCTCCAAGGCTAAAGACCCGCAGTCACTGCATGTGGTCTCAGCAATGTTCAATGTTTGTGATAAGCATTATAAATGCAATTTTCAGAATGATAACACAGTGTAATGGAGAAAAATAGTGAGAACACTTCACTCTGACAGATCGCAGCAGTATAATGGATTCCAAAGCAAGTGTGTAATTACTGCGAGTTACCTTGCGTTTGCAGCCGTCAGAATCGTTACGCTAGACTCGGATGACATCCAACTCCAGGTCCAGCAAAACAGCGAAACAGCAGAAAGTAATGCGCCCTTGACGAGCGCAGGCTTAACACCGCAAGGGCTTTAGAACGTTCCTTTTATGCTCCACTTCCTAAAAGGGGCAGGCCAGCCAAGACCTCGCTGTTTAAGGCTGCAGAGCTCAAATACACTCGCTGCTCACCGGGCTGACAGGATTCTCTGGGCACATAGTTTTTCCCCAAATGCAGGTCTTGTGGGTGGCTTCTTGAAATAATAGTCAGCGAAACAGCAGAAAGTAATGCGCCCTTGACGAGCGCAGGCTTAAATGCATACATGTATGCATATGATGCCTGTATGCCTGCCTCTTCTATTTCACTGCCCCACCGTTGTATGCATATGATTCCTGTATGCCTGTCTCTTGTATTTTGCTGCTACCCCTGTTGTATGCATGTGATGCCTGTATGCCTGACTCTTGTATTTCCCTACCCCCCCTGTTGTATGAATGTGATGCCTGTATGCCTGCCTCTTGTATTTCGCTCCACCCGTTGAATGCATGTGATTCCTGCATGCCTGCCTCTTGTATTTCACTGCCCCCCTGTTGTATGCATATGATGCCTGTAGGCCTGCCTCTTGTATTTTGCTGCCCCCCCTGTTGTATGCATGTGAGGCCTGTATGCCTGCCTCTTGTATTTCGCTGCCCCCTTGTTGTATGCATGTAATGCCTGTATGCCTGCCTCTTGTATTTCCCTCTCCTGTTGTATGCATGTGATTATTGTATGCCTCCCTCTTGTATTTTGCTGCCCCCGTTGTATGCATGTGATGCCTGTATGCCTGCCTGTTGTATTTCGCTCCCCCATGTTGTATGCATGTGATGCCTGTATGCCTGCCTCTTGTATTTCGCTGCCCCCCTGTTGTATGCATGTAATTCCTGTATGCCTGCCTCTTGTATTTCGCTCCCCTGTTGTATGCATGTGATTATTGTATGCCTCCCTCTTGTATTTTGCTGCCCCCGTTGTATGCATGTGATGCCTGTATGCCTGCCTGTTGTATTTCGCTCCCCCATGTTGTATGCATGTGATGCCTGTATGCCTGCCTCTTGTATTTCGCTGCCCCCCTGTTGTATGCATGTAATGCCTGTATGCCTGCCTCTTGTATTTCGCTCCCCTGTTGTATGCATGTGATTATTGTATGCCTCCCTCTTGTATTTTGCTGCCCCCGTTGTATGCATGTGATGCCTGTATGCCTGCCTGTTGTATTTCACTCCCCCATGTTGTATGCATGTGATGCCTGTATGCTTGCCTCTTGTATTTCGCAGCCCCCTGTTATATGCATGTGATGCCTGTATGCCTGCCTCTAGCATTTTGTTGCCACCCTGTTGTATGCATGTAACGCCTGTATGCTTGAATCCTTCATCTTGCTGTTCCCATCCCCCATGGTAGCCCTCTCCTGTATCCCCCCCTACATCAATGAAGCCATCCCTGCCCATTTTGGGGTTTGTATTGACACATTATGGTGACACCATCACTGCCTTGTGCTGATGCTTTGATTTGACAGTTTTGGACTCATGGAACGCATGTTGGTTCAACCCATCTCGAATCCTGTCGTTCTCATGCTGGACTTCCTTTAGCATCACGTAATCATGTTGGCCTTGAATCATGCTGTGCCCATCTATGACTTGAATCCTGGCTTGCACTTGCTGTTCTCTGTTCATTATGTGTTCAGTATTTACCTCTGCAACTTGGAATGCTCTCTCCACTTGCTTTTTCGCTCTATCACACTGTATTTCACCAGCTTTGCCTCTTCTCTTTCACCACACTCACCACTTCTCAGTCTTCTCTTACTCTCCCTATCTTTTTTCCCCTTTCTCCTCTCCCATCTCCTTACTATAGTCTATGCACTTACTCTATCAGAAATGTCATCAGACCTAGTACGATAGTAGCTTGTTTGTTCCTCCCCCTCCAGCACTACCTGAAATGTCATCAGGCCTAGTATGATAGCCACTTCTTTTTTTCCTCTCCTTCCTCCCTCACCCCTCCCCCTCACCGCTTGTCAATCTCCAGCACTACCAGAAATATCGTCAGGCCTAGTACGATAGTCGCTTGTCTCTTCTCATCTCCTACCCCCCTCACTCCCTTCCTTAGCCTTGTCAAAGCTCTTGCACTATCTGATATGTCATCAGGCCTAGTACGATAGTTAATTTCACATACTTAATTTCTCAAGGTCTTGTAAGAATGTCACTGTATTTTCCCTTGTTCCCTCCTTTGCCTTGAAGTGCTTGGAAACACGTGTGAATAGGCTCTATACAAACAAACTATTGTTCATTCAAGAATAGATAACCAGTTCTTGGCAGCTCCAACCCTTGACACTAGGCCAGACAGCCCTTTTCGGTTCTTCCAAAATTACAGATGCTTCTTTGCTGCGACACAGCCTTCAGCCCTTTGTTCACAGGTTTGAGCTTACTAAAGTTGTGACACCGATATCTAGCTTCTATATAATGGCGGCTTCACCTGAAGTCTATTCACTACATATAGCTAGCTTCTATGATCACTTAATCTACTTGCTTTATTGCATTTGTACAGTAATTGAATTGCTTGCATTTTCTGCAGTGCTCTTCACACATGCCATATTCATTTTGCATATGAAGGTTTACCAGACTCTTTACTTCGTCATTAGATTCTATAAGATCCATACGTTCTCGTCTTCAGCCAGTCTTCTCAGTGTGTCACCATCGTCTCTTGTGATGTCACCAACTTCTCTTTCTTTCATTATTCATATACCTTCAGGGACCTCCTCCATGAGATTGTAATCTCTACAGGGATACATCAGATAAGGTTTCTTGAAGATTCTCTGCGGAATAGTCACGCATGGCGCGGTTTCTGGCTTGCAGAATATAGGTGTGAAGGGGGTGGGAATTCCTGCAGGGGCACTTGGCTGCTCCTCTACACTCAGTCCTCTGGTTGATCCATCCACCACACCTTCATTAATCTCCACATTTTGATTTCTTCACTTGAAGAAGTGCTTCTGCTGAGTCCAGATCTTTACTCATCCCTATAGGGAACCTGCTGACTTTACATGTCCATCCACACTCCAGGTCATGTAGCTGCACTGTCCATTTGGATTACAGTAGGCCCATCATCCTACATATTTCATGTGATTTCTTGGATGCAGGAACTTCGTTCCCTTAGGTGCCTTGATTCTGGCCTCTATATATTTTCTGATATCTTCATCTGTCAACTCCTTGGGTCCTGATCACACAGAATCCAAACATCACCATCACCAATATTGCTCCAAGAAACTTGAAGATGTTCGCCATCCAATGTAGAATCCATGAAAAAATAGATGCACACCAACCGTCATCTGCAATGTCCTCTGTCTCATTTTCCATCTAGTTGTTCAATTTTGTCAGCAATGTTTTGGCCTCTGTCAAGATCCCATTCTCATCATCGTGAGAAGGTATGAACGTGCAACATGATGGCCCGATTTTGGCACAAACTCCTCCTTCTGTCGCTGTGATCATGTCAAGGACATATCCGTTCTGCAGGGTGATCAGGCGTATAGCCCTCAATTCTTCTTTGATAGCATTGAATCCATTCATAGTGTTGTTAATGGTCTGCAGAACCTGCAACCATTTAGCATTCGCCATCACCTGGATCCCCAGCATGAAGATAGTCATGAATATGGCAGCAGTCTGGCTAAACACCCTGTTCTCATATGGGATAGCATCAACAGCTTCTATTAATTTCTCCAAGAAATAATTATCACTCTTTATTCGATTGAGAAATGTACGTAATTTTCACCAATGTTCAGATAACTCTGCAGAATCACTTATGCTGGAACATGGATGAGCACCAAGGAACATGTCCCTCCCTATTCCTTGGGTAGCTTCATGTAGGCTCTGAACCCACAAGACCATTAATGATCCATGAGGATGGCTGTCCCTTCCTTCATGCCTGGTACATCAAAAATTCAGCCACACTGACGATTCTCTCCAACTTCCCTCATACCATTATTCCTGAAACATAAGGACACAATCTTCAGGGGTAAGATATTCAATGGTCCTCCCTTATCATCGACCCATGACAGCAATTTTGCAATCTTCGGCCATTGATCTTTGCATTCTTTTTCTGCATTTGCTACAACTACTTTGCACTGTCCGGTTAATGCTGTTGCTTTGCACACAATCAGTCCATCGGTCCACCCTTCGTGAGTATGCACTGTTCCTTTGATTTGTATTTGACCTCTTTCCCAACATTCACGTATTTCCTTCCCATTCTTATCTTTGCATTGCAGAATCTTGTTTTCTACCAATGTTGATTCCTGCTCCATTTATTCCAGGCTGTTCATTTTTTATTATTAGATGCTTTGTTTCTCGCTTCTCTCTTTTCTGTAAATCTTGCACATAATTGTCTTCTCTTCGAGATGTCGCTTTATCCATCCACACTATGTATGCTGCTCTGCCTTGGAACTATACTCTTCTCAGTGCTTTTTTCACTGATACTTCTGTGGCTATGAATATTTTAGAGGTTTACAAAGCATAAGGCATTAGGGAACACAATAGCAACTCTCCTTAGATGGTCCTTAGATGGTCTCTCTCCTACCTCTCTCCTACCTTTTTCATGACTCCTACCTTTTTCATGTGCTGATACCACATGTTATTACCCAAGTGTGCTGAATTATCTAGATATGTGTTTATCCCTTCATTATCTTCCTGTGCATTTCTTCTATGTCTGACCACCACTCGGTCTGTGCTTGCATAGCAATCAAGAAGCAAGTCCAAAGAGTTCTCTGCGTGGGGAGAACCACAGGAGTTTCTACCTCTGTGGAAGCGAGCAAATCAAAAGCGGTCCCTATAGTAGGGGAAATCATAGTGGCCTCTACCTTAATGGGAGAACGTGTATATTAAAGACTAGAAATGAAGAGAGATAGAAAGGTAAGGAGTGTAACTGTACAAGCATACACTATGCACAATACCATGGACATACACTTCTCTCTCCATCCTGGGATTGTGTTACGCTCACCTGGTCTCTGGGGGACGTTGGGGCACGGTTGGAGCCCTCCCTGGATTTGGCTCCCTGGATCTTGCTTTACCCCCAGCTGTGGCGATTTGGTCTGGTCAGGTTGCTGGCAATGCCCTTGGGGGGAAGTAAGAGGCAGTGAGAATGCTCTGACTGAATTGCGATCCCCCTCAAGCCCTCGTGCCAGAATGCAATGCGCAAGCATTTTCCCATAGGCTCTCACCTGTTATTTTGCAAAGATGAGCTCTCCGTCCGGCTTCTCTTCAGCAGGGGCCCTATAGACAGACCCAGTTGCTTCACTGGTCCATATGCATAATGGCCCAGACCAGCTGCAACCAATCCTCGTCAGAGGTTAGTGTTGATAACAATGATTATTGTCCGTATGCTTCTGTAAAGTCTTTCCCAATGATTATTGTCTGTATTCTTAATAATGTCTTTCTTTTCCCCAATAGTTGTTGAAGATGGCTCTGCTGAGTTGTGTTGCTGCAGTGTACCCACGCGGTGTCAGAAAGGAATGGAGCAGGCCCTACTAGAAGGTGAGTAGGGTTTCAAAATGAAGAGCAAGGCTTAGGTGTTGCACGGCCAAGTGTTAAATGTTTATGCGGTTTCTAACCTTTTGCTGTCATTATTTCTTTCAGGGATGGCCTGGTGTCAGAAGATGGAGAACGGCTTTCCGGGAAGCTGTTCGTGACTGCGAGATGGAAGAACCGCGAGGGTGCCTGACGAGAAGAAGACTTCTGCGTGAATGAAGGTGAGGAAGAGGCGCCCAACAGATGGATTCGAGGAGACAGTTAAGGTGCGCGCTGAAGATACTGGCGTGAAGCTCGTAGTAGTTCAAGCAGTGGTATGGCTGGCTTCAGGTAAGGTGCGCACTGCGGAGAACAGATCGAGATTGGATGTGCTCTGGGCGATGGTATAGCTGTATCCAGGTAAGGTGACCGTTGAAGATGTACAGCTGGAATCAGGTGGGAGCGCGCCAAAGATTTGAAGCTGGAATCAGAAGATGCAGAGCTGGAGACAGGTAAGAGCTTCAGACGGCGGTAAGTGTTATGCTGCATACAGCAGATTAATGCGAAGCCTCAACATGCGGGTGGGGCCGGCTTAAATAATCTGGCCCTAGCCACTCCCCTTTAGCTCCGCCTTGTGGCCCCACCTCACCACTCCCATAGATGATTGCATGTGCCTTCCAATGCTTTCTAAGGGCCACGCCCAGCCTGGATACACGTGCCTTGGTTTCTTATGAGGCTGGCGCCAAAGGCGCCAGGACAGGGTCCATTTGGACCCCTTGTATAGAAGAAAAAAAGGGCCCTTGGTTAGTGGCCATTACAGATTGGTCGGGTTTGCTCATTCCCTAAAATTGTGCTGGCTTCAACATTCCTTATTTTTACTATGATTGTTTAAAACACCTTTATTCCTGCAATATCTCTTCTATTATCGCTATAAGCAGTCTTCTGATCACAGGGCGATTCTTAGGATCCTGTAAAAAAGTGAGAACATCCACATCTCTTCTGACAAGAGCAGGATAAGCTAAAAGGATAAATACAAAAACAGCAAATACAAGTCTGTGCACATCCCCGTAGGTTAGAACGATGGGGCTAAACAAGTAGATGCTCAGTTAGAAATGAATCTGGATATTGCTCTTGTTTCCAATCTTCAAACTGGAAATCAAGCTCAGGCATATTTGTGATACATCAATATTTTTCTAACGTTCATTTTTTAAAAGATTCTTAAGGCTCTAAGCAAGGGTTTGCAGTCCTGCTATAATATCAATAAAGAGTGTCCGATCGAGCCCTCGTCCACATGCAAAATGTGCATTATTAACTAGTCACTTTATCGTCCTTCTTCTTTGTCATCGATCCAGTCTGCACACGCTGAAATTCATCTTCTTGTCTTGCTTCTGGATTGGTAGCTGTGGGAGATGCGGTCTCGCCGTTATAAAATATTACGTCGTTCAAATGAAGCCAATGTCGCCTGCTTTGGACTTTCACTGCTGAGGGGGTTATATTTTCAACGCAAAAGCGTCCATTGAACCATGGCTCGTGCCACTTTCGAGTGAAGTTTTTAATCAAAATGGTGTCACCAACAAATAGTTTAGGTGCCGATAATAGTTCAGAAGATCCGGTTACTTTATGGCCTTCATCTGTGTTCTGAGACTGACCCTTGCCTTATTCATTATTTTTCTATATTACATTTGCTAAATGGGAGCTTAACTCGTCACAACTCGTACTGTGTGACGTTTTTGTTATTGTTTGCATATGATGTCACGCATTGCCTCGCGCGTGACATCATCATATTAGCAAGTCAACCATTGGGACCGAAAATCTCTTGCGCTTCGTTACTCTGCAGCACCTTTATCAGCAGGCTCATTAGATGGTAATGAGCCTTATGTTATGGGATATAACCCTGGGATTGCATGCTTTCGCCATTTGAGGTAAGATTTATAATGATGACTTCATCCCTTTGTTTTATGGACATTAGTTTGCAACGTGTACATTATATCAATCACATCAACTTCAGTTTATTGACTATTGAGTTAATTACAGTGTCTCACAGGAGGATCTTGATCACCATCCATTTCCAAATTTACTTGGCTGTTATGACATTTTGATAATCACTCACATTTGGTGTTCTTTGATAATAATGTTCTATTGAGCCCAACAGGTTATATCCAAACATTGATATTTCTGATTGTATATAGATAGGCTGGTACTCTATCCACATTAATATGGTGCGTTTCGCAACTCGTTGACACCATATAATTTAGCTCCCAAACCACGTGCAGACTACTCGCATTCTGTTTCTAGGCTGAGCAGCCAGTGAATCATTACTAAATTCCTGACTCAGGAATCTTCCATTATAAATACGACACAAGGTGAGGACACTTTCTTTTCTCTTTTTATAATTATTTACATCGTTCACTTTGATCACTGATTAGAACCAACAGATGGATGCTCAATTGGTATCCCTTTTTCATTTTTTTCCCCATTTCCCAGCCACAACATGCTTTGAGACCGATTAGAACCTGTCTTCAACATTTGATTTGTGCTCTGCACTTGCGTGACGACATTCACCTTTGGTATGATTTAATGCATGTTCTTCACTAAATTCCCATCAGGTTTCTATACGATATTTACAGGAATCGATAGTAAGCTTGCACTTGCAATCCTTGGTGCATGCTAACCAGGTGCCTTTACTTAAAGTCGTTACTAATACCACATCTAATGAATGGGTTATTTTTCATTTTCTTCACATTAATCATATCTATCATTATATCTTAACTGTGATTACTAACTATTGAATCCATTGGCCACCATAGGCATCATTGTGGTCTACCATTCTCTTCTAAAGATTACCTTTTATCACAAGAGGAACTGGGGCAAGTTAGGTAACATACCTATCTTAGTATGAAATTGGTACAATTGTCTCAACATTTTTTTGCATGAATTTTAAAATGTTCTGATTTTGTGTTTTTATCATTCTCTTTGTCCGCTTTCCGCAAAACCCTGAATCTACAAACTGGTGTGTGGTATGTTATCCCCTTTTCTGTTATCAAACCAATGTATTTTTATGGTCTGTAACATGTTTAGTTGATTCCTTAATCATATGATGGCAATATGTCTTTTATGTTTTGGATGTTGATTTACCATTTTCTTAACCTCAAATGTTACCAATACTGTGCATCAAATTTGATCTAGACAGCCTTGAGGACGACCAGTGTGGTCGAAACATGTGTCGGCTAATTGTAATCAGAATAAATACCACCCTTGTGAAAACTGACCTCTATCTGAATTTTGAAGAATCTATAATTCTTTTGTTAACATATTTGACAACATATCTATTGGCAGTGCAATTGGACACTTCCATGAATCTCCATTAATTGGGTATTTGGCAAATGATTAAACCCTTCTCGCATTATCATGGTTGTGGCTACTCCCGCCATTATACTTGGAGTATCAAAACTCGACATATCTGAAGAACATGCAACCCTTTTGACTGCTATGTCTGCAGCTTCATTCCTGCAAGAGATCAACAGGCCGATTCATGGAATAATTAGCGCGGCGCAAGTGGCCAAAAACGTGCGATTCGCAGTGGAATAGCGAAAATCGCAGTGGAATAGCGAAAATCGCACGAAAAGCAGCGCACATCGATTCATGGAAGGCCGTGCGCGAGAAAACCATCGGACGTGCGATAAGAAAGTGCGCGGCGCACGTTGGCGCACAGGCCATCTAACGGCATGCGCCAGGTCACAGCGAAAATCGCACAGTCCACAGCGAAAATCGCACATAGCGCGGCGCACGCAACAAAAGTAGGCGGAACACGGGGCGTAACACTCGGAATGGGGAACAACTTGCCAAAATGTGGGCGTCACGGGGGAAGCACAGGGTAAAAGTGCGCAGAACGCCCACACGCTCGCCTACAACACGTATTCATGGAATAGAATAGGTCAAAAAAGCGCACGCTCAAACCAGCGCACATGCACAAACACGACCGCCACAAGAAAGCAGGCGGTAGCGTCTCAGCGGCTGTAAGAAATGTGCGCCAAAAGGTGCGCCAACAAATAGCACCCATATACTGCCATGATGAATGTCCTATACTGTGGCCCTCCAGGACAAATGAGGTGCAAAGGGGTACCCACAAACACGGACACGCTGACAAAAAATATGTGTGCGCGGGAAGTCTCACACGCGATTTGGCCGGTACGTGGATTTCAGGGGTGCGCGGGAATTTCCACACGCGAATAGCCTGGCCGCGTGTATTTCAGGTGTGCGCTGGAAGGTCCACACGCGATTACAGCAGGGTACGTGCATTTCAGGGGTGCGCGGGAATTTCCACACGCGAATAGCCTGGCCGCGTGTATTTCAGGGGTGCGCGGGAAGTTCCACACGCGATTACAGCAGGGTACGTGTATTTCAGGGGTGCGCGGGAATTTCCACACGCGAATAGCCTGGCCGCGTGTATTTCAGGGGTGCGCGGGACGTCCCACACGCGATTACAGCAGGGTACGTGTATTTCAGGGGTGCGCGGGAATTTCCACACGCGAATAGCCTGGCCGCGTGTATTTCAGGGGTGCGCGGGAAGTTCCACACGCGAATAGCCTGGCCGCGTGTATTTCAGGGGTGCGCGGGAAGTCCCACACGCGATTACAGCAGGGTACGTGTATTTCAGGGGTGCGCGGGAAGTTCCACACGCGAATAGCCTGGGCGCGTGTATTTCAGGGGTGCGCGGGAAGTACCACACGCGAATAGCCTGGGCGCGTGTATTTCAGGGGTGCGCGGGAATTTCCACACGCGAATAGGCTGTGCGCGTGTATTACAGGGGTGCGCGGGAAGTCCCACACGCGATTACAGCAGGGTACGTGTATTTCAGGGGTGCGCGGGAATTTCCACACGCGATTTGGCTTGGTACGTGTATTACAGGGGTGCGTGCGAAGTTACACACGCGATTAGGCTGGGTGGGTCCTGTCACCCTCGACGGCCCCTGCAGGCAGCCCACAAAACAGGGAACTACCCTGCACACCTGCTCATGTCTCCCACCACCCCCACCCCCCCAGTCACCAGGGGCACCCTCCACCAGGCCCCCACTCATGTCACCCACCACCCACACCCCAGCAGTGCAGGGGCAGCCTCCACCAGGCCCCCACTCATGTCCCCTATCACCCCCACCCCCCCAGTCACCAGGGGCACCCTCCACCAGGCCCCCACTCATGTCACCCACCACCCCCACCCCCCCAGTCACCAGGGGCACCCTCCACCAGGCCCCCACTCATGTCTCCCACCACCCCCACACCCCACCATCCAGGGGCACCCTCCACCAGGCCCCCACTCATGTCCCCTATCACCCCCATCCCCCCAGTCACCAGGGGCACCCTCCACCAGGCCCCCACTCATGTCTCCCACCACCCCCACCCTCCCAGTCACCAGGGGCACCCTCCACCAGGCCCCCACTCATGTCTCCCACCACCCCCACCCCCCACCATCCAGGGGCACCCTCCACCAGGCCCCCACTCATGTCCCCTATCACCCCCACCCCCCCGCCACCAGGGGCACCCTCCACCAGGCCCCCACTCATGTCACCCACCACCCCCACCCCCCCAGTCACCAGGGGCACCCTCCACCAGGCCCCCACTCATGTCACCCACCACCCCCACCCCCCACCACCAGGGGCACCCTCCACCAGGCCCCCACTCATGTCACCCACCACCCCCACCCCCCCAGTCACCAGGGGCACCCTCCACCAGGCCCCCACTCATGTCCCCTATCACCCCCACCCCCCAGCAGTGCAGGGGCACCCTCCACCAGGCCCCCACTCATGTCACCCACCACCCCCACCCCCCCGCCACCAGGGGCACCCTCCACCAGGCCCCCACTCATGTCCCCTATCACCCCCACCCCCCAGCAGTGCAGGGGCACCCTCCACCAGGCCCCCACTCATGTCACCCACCACCCCCACCCCCCGCCACCAGGGGCACCCTCCACCAGGCCCCCAGTCATGTCCCCTATCACCCCCACCCCCCACCATCCAGGGGCAACCTCCACCAGGCCCCCACTCATGTCCCCTATCACCCCCACCCCCCAGCAGTGCAGGGGCACCCTCCACCAGGCCCCCACTCATGTCACCCACCACCCCCACCCCCCCAGCACTGTGGGGAACCTGCCAGCAGGCCCCCACACATGTCCCCCTGGCCCCAGGTCCTGACGATACACAATCATGGCAGTAATGGCCAGCATACCCAGCACAAACACCCAGGCAAGGATTGCATCCACCCACATAGTGAATGCAATCACATGACACAACCCCAATGCCAAGTATGCAAAAGAACACGTCCGTCACACACACATACACAATGGGTGCAAGTGAATGTCAAAACCCATATCATGACATGTAACAAACCAATGAGAAAATAACACAAGTGTAAGAAAATATAAAAAATGTATTAAATACCAAAAATAAGTGAACTTTTCAAACATACAACGATGTGGCTAAGTAAATAAATGGTCCATGTCCGAGAACAAAAGTGATAAACAAAAAAACAAAGGAATAAAAAATTAAAATGAATTTGTCCAAAGCAATATCATGTCATAGGAAAATAATGAAAAACCATTACGTCATGGTGAAAACAATAAGAAATTAAAAAAATGTATCTCCCAAAAAAACAAACTATATACAGGAATGTTCCAGGGTCCATGAGCCCAACACCAAAAATGAAACCTACCACTAACTAATGTAAAATATATGTACAAAAAAGTGGCCATTGTCCGAGCGGTCCAAAATAATAAAAATAAACAAAGGAAACCTAGCACTAACTAACTAAATAACTATATACAAAGGCAGCGGGCAAGTCCTGCGGCTCACTTGGTGATGTTGCTGGCCAGGGCATCATCGAACTCCATGTCGATGTCCTGGAGGCGGGACTCTGTCCTGGCCCCGAGGTCTCGCAGGGACAACCCCATGTCCACCTCAAACTCCCTGCGAGCTTCCTCGAGGCACTCAGCCCGCCTCAATGCCCGACGCATGGAGAACTCCGCCCTGACCATGGCGAGCCGCTCCTCTTCCGCCCGCTGCCGCTCCGCACCTATCCGCTGGCCAAACTCCTCCCACACGGAACACACCACCATCCCAGGGTTGCCCTGCCCTCCGGCCGATGCCTGCCCCTCTGATCTTGATGGCCCTGAGCCATGATGCCTCCCACGTCGAGCCCGCTGCTGCCTCCGACGCCACTGCCTCTGCCAGCACGACGGCATCCAGGCTGATGGAAACCACCGACGCCGTCGTGCACGTGCCCTGCCCGATGATGCCGTCACATCTTCCATCTGCTGGGGTCCACTTGCTGTGTTGTCCACCCCTGCTGGACCTCCGACTCCCAACTGTGGCAGGGATGGGATCCCCACCGAGCTGGCTGCATTGGTCGGGGCAGGTCCACAGGGGGCCCTGGTGGCATCTGGGCCGGAAGACGGCAAGGAGAACGACCGGTGGATAGGAGGAGAGGGCCGTCAGATTGGCCAACACATGCAGGAAACCCCCGAACATGGCCGATCCCAATTGGGCCACGTCGGCACGGTGCACTTCGTGATGACGTGCGTGCTCCTCCCGGGAAGCACGCACGTCATCACGAATCACAGCCGTGCGCATCGCGACCCCTATCAGGACCTTCTCCACGCGGCCAGGGGTTACCACGTCCGCAGGTGGAGGGGAGTCAGGTGACATGGACATCCCCTCTACCTGCGGACGGGCCTGGGACGGGGCATCCCTGCTGGTGCATGGTGGTGCACTCACAGGGTCAGGGACAGTGACATGCACAGGCCCCTCCACGGTGACCTGTGCTGCCTCCTGGCCCTGGCCCTGGACTGCACCACTTGCACCAGCAGGGATGCTCCCACCAGGCCCCATGTGTGCACCAGTGTCGGCCTCCTCCTCCTCTGTGTAAACCACCAACCTGGATGGCTCCTCACCGTCTCCCGCCGTAGCAGGCCCCTGTGGGGGCTCACCCACCCCTTCCGCTGCAGCCGTGGGGGCATCCCCGCCGCCTTGCTCCGTAGAGGGAGACAAAGGACACAAGCATCAGGCTACTGTACAATGGTCCCCTAGACAGGAAGCAATAGCAGATGAGCACCACTGTCAAAGTACACTTCCATCATGTCCCTCCACAACACATGGGTCAGTCCAGGCAAAACACACACAGTAACAGACATGGTGCATGCCATGGACATTTCCATGCATGTCCAATGGACTCTAGAAACATTCAATGATATGTAACTCACATGCATCATGGCTCATGCATATCACATGCACACACTTCACCTCAGTCACATCCATCTGGCCCCAAACACACCGAACACAGGCGAAACAAGGGTAAGTTGGGTGCGTCACTGAATCTGTGCATTGTCACACACATGTGTCATGCATCCATGGCATGCACAAGTCACAGACACGCAGGTCAGGCACACAGACATGGCTACCATATATGTACCTGGCATCAGCACCCATCCTTCACCCCCATCCATGTCCATGTACAGAGACTGGCATGCTCTCATGTCCAAAATCTGCATAGGGCTCCCCATGCCGCATTTCAACACATGCAACAACCATGTGGGTCACACATCACTGGTCGCACATGCATTACCATGATGTCCCTGCACACATACATGCATACATGGCCCATGGCACACATACAGGCAAGTATCATAGAACCAGCACACCGCAACATGCCCTGTCTCACACAGTAATGCTTGGACACATACCGCTCAACTCCAGACGGGCCTCCCTCTCAAGGACCTGGGCGTGGAGCGCTGGGCGTACGCGTTCCAGGACCCTCTTCTGGATGGAACTCATGCGGCCCCGGCCCCCCTCCACGAGGCGCCGGGCCTTCACAAGGGTCCTGGACCTCAAGTCCTCCCAGCGCTTCTTGATCTTCTGGACGTTGCGGGTTGCCACCCCCTCCGCGTTGATGGCAACCACACAGTCGGCCCAGATCCTCTCCCGTCCTTCCTTGCTGGCGCGGGACGATCCAAAGAGGGCATCATACTGCCCCAGGACATGCTCCACCATGACACCAACTTCGGTGGCAGTGAAGCTGGTGCCCCTCTGCCCCTCTGGCCTGGGGTTGCCACTGGTGCCAGATGTGGAAGTGCCCGACATGGCAACCCCAGAGGCAGGTGTGGGTGGGCAACTGGGTCCTGGGGCTGGGCTGTGGAGCGATGTAATCCCAGTTGGGAGTCTTCAGTTCCAGCAGGGGTGGACACAGCAACTGGACCCCTGCAGATGGCTGATGTGCAGGCACCAAATGGCAGGGCACGGTGGCAGCAGGCAGGCAGGCAGGCAGGCAGCAGCAGATAGCACGTGGGAGGCTGCTCGGGGCACTGGGGGGCAGTAACTCGGCCTTCTGGGCAGGAGCGTGGTGTTCCATGTGTTTTCGGGTGGCCAGCTTGATACGGAGTGATTTGGCACGTGAAAATCCTGCACGTCAGCGTGAAATCCGAGGAAAGGCCCTTAGCGCGTAAGCGCGTCAGCACGCATACGCGATTCTATTGGACCAGAGTCCCTCAGCGCGTAAGCGCGTCTGACGTGACCCGCACGGGCGTTCCCCACTCAGCACGTGATGACGGAACACACGTGGAAATACTGCACGTCAGAGTGTCATTGCGTGATTGGCCTATGTACGTGTATTTCATTGCGTGTAATTGGACAAAAGTGCGCGTACACGCGATTGGCCTATGTACGTGTATTTCATTGCGTGTAATTGGACAAAAGTGCGCGTACACGCGATTGGCCTATGTACGTGTATTTCAGGGGTGCGCGGGCACTTACACACGCAAGTACGTCAGCGCACCTGTATGGCTGCTGCGTGGGAATTTCCACACGCTATTGGAGTGGGAACTAGATTCCAGGGGTGCGCGGGTCACACGCTCGCCTAGAACACGCGCAAAGCATTAATTTGCGCACTTTTCAAATAACAAGCCAGATGCCAGGATGAACATACCGTTCCTAGCAGCAGTGGCAGTGGGCTACCAAAGGAGGAGGAGGAGGAGAGTCAGGGCCAGAATATTCACACCCAGAACCAGCCTTTTCGGGATGCCTGATGACCAGGTGTATGGAAGGTACAGGTTTCCACCACACATAATACTGGACCTGGTGAGTGAGTGGGAGGATGACCTCACATCACCCACCCTGTGCTCTCAAGCACTCAGCCCCCTGGAGAAGGTCCTCAATGTACTGCACTTCTTAGCCACTGGATCATTTCAGCGGACAAGTGCCATAGTGGGTGGGGTGTCACAGGCCACCCAGTCACGCTGCCTACACCAGGTCTTGGACATCATCACTGCACGCCCATCAGTCCGCAGGCACATATACCTGCCCAGAACACCTGCTGAAAGGCATGCTGCCGCCCTGGATTTTTACGGAGTGGCACGATTCCCCAAAGTGCTAGGTGCCATCGACTGCACCCATGTGGCTCTACGTCCCCCCAGGGCATCAGAGCACATCTATAGGAACCGCAAGCACTGGCATTCCATCAACGTGCAGGTAGTATGTAATGCCAAGGGAATCATCACCTCAGTATATGCCAACTATCCCGGGTCCACCCACGACAGCTTCATTTACCGAATGTCCACCCTATGCCGGGACATAGATGCTGGGCGGCATGGCGATACATGGCTTCTCGGTGAGTATGTATGCCACTGCACATGCATGCATGTTGGATACTGAGCAAGGTCACAACCCCACCAATGATACCAATCACCACCTCCACAGGGGACAGTCCCTACCCTCTCAGCCCCCACATGATGACGCCAATTCGGAACCCCACCACGCCACCCGAGGTAAGATATAACACAGCCCACATTACAACCCGGGGCATAGTGGAGCGCACATTCGGAGTGCTGAAGTCACGCTTTCGCTCCCTTGACCGTTCTGGCGGGCAGCTGTTATACGCTCCCCCAGTAGTGTGCAGGATCATAGTGGCAGCATGTGTCCTGCACAACGTTGCAACACGCCGGGGCCTGCCCGTGGACATGGTGGTGGCCCCACATCCCCAACCACATGCACAGCCGCTGCGCATGGGAGGGGAAAGGGCACGAGGGGAGGCAGCCCGTACACAGCTAGTGGCTAATTACTTCACATAGTATTCACTCCCCTGTGGAGTGCACACTGGCCTGGCACATTCCATCTGACAATCAATGATGACTCAACCTGACACGGATCCTGAATGTCTGGAGATTCAACCGTGAAAAGCATATCAGCCTGAGATTGTTCACCTGGAAGTGTTACAATGTGTGCATCCCTACCCACACACAACACCAATGCAGTTTTGTGAAGGAACACATTCAAGCAGCCAAAATCAATACCCACTTGCTAAATGCAACAAGAGGACAGTGCCATGTCACCCAACCCATCCCCAGCACCGCCACACAACACACCGTGCCATGTCATGCTATGTGCAGGTAAACAAAGTAATCCCCACAACGTGATAAGTGTTGCGATGTACAGTGTCCCCAATTGAAACTTCCTACACCTGAAATGCTCACTGTAATGCAGGACAAACAACATACTTGAGCACGTACTACCATAAACATGACTTCAGTAATGTAATAAATCAGTTGTCTCACCACCTGGATATGCCTGCACTCCCACCACTTCCAACTGAACAGTGTTGGTGCCATGTAGAGTTGTAGGTGCACTGCTGCCAACAAGGACCCCATCTCCAGACTAGAGGGCCTTGTGTAGACATGAGGAAGGGACCTGCAAATTGGGAGGCAGACACAGATGATGAGTTACACATCAATGCAACATGCAGTGTACAACACAACAGCAATATGCACTAGGAATGTATACACAGTATTGACTAGACTACCCACACATGTAGTGGGAGTCCAATGTCACCATGTACTTCAATGTCACTTGGGCACACCCTTTGCAAGCCCATGGAAACGGGAAGCTGGAGGGGTGTGTGTGACTCAAACCCAGGCATCTGAACCTAATACATGACAAGCCTGCATGTGCCCAGCCACAATGCAGCGTATGCCCACAGGAACCACGGAAGCCTACAATGTGTCCCCAAAAAATTGGGTAAAATATAAAATTAAAAATAAAAATTTAAAAAATATAAAAATAAAAAGAAAATCAAAAATGGCCATTAAAGGGCCCGGGGGGGTTGGGGAGGCCACCCAGGAGGTCCGAGGTCAGGGTGCACACCAGAAACCACCTGTGTGGATCCTGGGAAAAAAAAACACCTCCATGGGCTCATGGCCCACACGGCTACCCTATTGTGGGAGTATCACTGCTGTCGCTATTATCACCCTGTGCAGCTGCATCCGGAGGTGGTTGCACTATGGGAGGCAGCCCACGCAAGGCCCTACTCTGTTCCTCCATGGCTGCAAGCATGCGGGTGTGGTAGGTCTCGTTCTGGAGGATGAGGGTGCGGAGGTCCCCATGCAACAACTCACGGGATGCCCGGACCTCCGCCCTCGTTGCTTGCATCTCAGCTGAGAGCGTACGGGTGAGACGCTCCAGCTGCTGTTCTGTCCTTTGGTGTGTTGAAGCCTCTAGCTCAACAAGAGTCGTCCTGAGTTGATGTTGCTCCTGCCTCAGGGCTTCCCTGTGGCCCTGGGACTCTATGGAGATGGCCTCCTGCAGAGTCGCCAGTGCCGCCCGCCTGTCCCTGTTGGACGCCAACATGTCCTCCCTGTGTGACTGGCAGATGGAGTCGGTTGCCTGCTCTAGTCGCTCCATCAGCCTTTCAGGGGGGACAATGGAAGTGGCCACCCTATCCATGGCCTGAGCCATCATCTCGGATGATGCTGCCTGTTGGGTAGCCATACCGTAAATGGATTGCTCCCATACGGTATTGCCAGGTGGCGTACGGCCACCACGTCGGCGGGCACCACACCTGTCTGGGGCAAGGCGGACTGCGCCTTGCTGTGCCGGCACTGCCTGAGGCTGCAGGACTGCATTCCCCCTCTGATCTGCTGGCCCAGGAACAGGATCAGATGTCGCGGAGTGTGACCCTGCATCCGTAACCACCAAAGGCCTAGCTGCCAACACTGACATCCCATTGAGGGTTCTGACCCTGGTGCAGGTGGGTGGGACAGAACAGATTCCCTCCCTGGAACACTCACCTGCGACGGCACGTAGGTCTCATCATCCGAGTCAACAGCTGAGTACAGCTCGGGGGAGGTGCAGCCAGAGACACCCCTTGAGAGCACGACCTGCAGCACTTGTGGGTTTTCACCCACCAGCACACCACGTCCCTCACTGGTGGTTGGTCGGCCCTCGGACCCCTCCTGGCTCTGCACCATCTCCACAACCCCAGCAGTATCAGGTGCGTCTTCCCCTGCAATGACATAATGACAAAGAAATGGAAACCCGCATTAGCACCATGGCACACAATGAGGGCTGTGAAACAAGAGAACCAGTACTTGATTGACACATGTCCCACATGACTAAGACCCTCCCATGCATGCACCCTCACTGCGTATGAAGGGCAGGCAAATGGCACACACTCATTACACAAAGATGGAAGATGAACACATTTCATGCATGCTGCCTGGCAGTGGCATCACACATTGCCCTGTGATTGCCAGGTGACACACACATGCCATCACACAGATGGCATGTGCCATTGCTATTGAGTGTAGATGGAGAGGAGGGCAGCACTTATTCATTCTGTCCAGTTCCCACATGCAATAGCTTTTCTAATTCTGACAGGTCTGCTTTATCACCTGGAGCTGCCAGTCCAATATGGTCCAATTGCACAGGGACATGTGTGAACATATGATATCCAGGTAACAAAGTAACTCCACTTTACCATGGCCATGCCATACATGTGACTAGAGGACTGAGGAATGCCTAGTATAAGTGGTGGAATGCATACAATCTGTCTGATTGAACATAGGAAAATAATCAACAAAGTAGTGGCAAGGTGACACTTCAAGGCCAACTTGGGTGCTGTTGGGCTAGATGTCTACTGTTGGCAGAAGGGATACTGCAATGGCGAAATGCAGCTGCCCAGGATGTCTTGCATGAAGCACATGGCTGACCCATTCGACTCAGGCGCACACACTCTCACCTGGCACACAAACAGATGCCCTCACACACACACCATGCACATGGATGACACACACATGCATGTGCACTCACCGGACAATGCCTCGTAATCAGGCAGATCTCCCACGCCTTGGATCTGTTCCTCCGTGACGTAGGTCCCAGCGACTGACTCATGTGGAGTGAGTTCCATGTCTTCTACTGGAGACCCACCTCCAGTCACTAGAGTTGCGGCATGACTTGAGGCCAGCTTCTTCTTTGCCCTGAGCTTTAGGTCATTCCAGCGCTTGTAGCAATCATTGGCTGTGCGCCTCACGATTCCAAGGGCACTTACGATGTCCGCAATGGTCTGCCAGTGTGCCTGGCGTTGTGCAGGTGTGGTCTTGGATCCTGCAACAATGACCATCTCGTTATCATGTCCGGACACATACTCGACAAGTGCATTCAGTTCCACATCCGTGAAGCTGGGCTTCCTCGACGGACCGGACTGTGTAGCCGTGTCGGGGGCATCAGCCTGTGCCGGACGAGCACTCTTCCTCTTCCGCTTGGAAGGTGGTGGTGATCCTGAGTGTCCTGCGCCGCTCTGGACACTAGGGGCAGGAGCCCTGGTGGGCTCTGTATCAGGTGTGTGGGATTGCACACTCAGCATGGGAGTTGGTGCAGGCATTGGCTCAAGTGTAATGGTGTCATGGGAAATGTCAGCAGAATGGACTAGGACGGACACTGTCCTGGCTGGGTGTGTGAGAGCTGGGGTGGATGGAGCTGCAGCTGCCCCTGCAGCCTCTCCGCCCTGCCTACTTGGGGCAGCAGATGACCTTGCTGCCCCAGATCCACGTGGCATGATAGCATCAACGTGCACCAGCGCACGTGTCGTAGCCCTGCTGACCTGGAAGTCAGCCATGGAGTCAGCCAGGTCTGGTGCCACAATGGGCTGGTCCAACAAGGGCTGAGCATGGATGGTGTCAGCCACTTCAGCCTCAACGGGAGGGGGGGGATGATGGGTGCCCTTGACTGGTCCTCCACACATGGGGGGACAGGCTCACCCTGCAAGTTACGACCACGTCCCCTACCGGATCCACCACGGCCACCACTTGTGGCTCTTCCACCTTTGCCACCCTTACGGAATCCTCGCCTTCCAGCCATGGCACTGATATTAATGTGCGTATGGGAGTGGATGTAGACAATTGTCCTGGGCAATTGGGGGTCAAAGGGGTTGGGTACCAGATGGTAATTGTACCCTAGTGCTCTAGCACGGCTGATTGTAACCCCTGGGGAAAGATGACGGGTCACGCAACGCACAGGAGGCCCAAAAAAGGGAGATGACGTGCACGCAACCCCTCCTAGACCACGTGTGCAGAAAGAAAAACCTGCACTACGCTGTGGCACCCAGTAACACAAGAATGAACGTATGCGTGTCACACGCAGCCTAGAATGACCTCTGAAGGGGTAGGCTACACACGGGGCAAGCACAGAAGTTGGATACGTGCGTGACTCACCGTCTGCCAGGTAAAAGAGCGTGAAAAATGAGCGCGTTTGGCTGGCTAAACCCCCGCCAAAAGAAGATGTGTACGCTGTCTGAGAAGACAGGACAACAGTAGAAGGGGACACTGTTTGAGGGAACAGGCCCAGGTAAACCAGTACAAGAGGAAAAATAGAGAAAAAGCTGTCAGAGGTAACAGGGAGTACGAACTGGAAACGCCGTGAAGTAAATCGCGTGTGAAACGACAAGAAGTACAGAATTCACCCACTCGCTCTCCACGAAAAGCACGTACAAGGAAATGGTGTTCTACATGTACCTCATATACAGGCCCACACGTACAGCGTCACTTACGCGGCGTGTACGTTCACCAATCACACGCTTTGTCACTCCTGCGTGTAGATCCATTTTCACCAATCACACGCTTTGTCACTTCTGCGTGTAGATCCATTTTCACCAATCACACGCTTTGTCACTTCTGCGTGTAGATCCATTTTCACCAATCACACGCTTTGTCACTTCTGCGTGTAGATCCATTTTCACCAATCACACGCTTTGACACTGGGACGTGTCACGCAACAATTTCCTGCACATGCAGGTGACTATAGGCGCGCATATGCTGTTGACGGGTTTACGCGCTAAGGGCCTTTCCTCGATTCACACACTGACGTGTGGGATTTCACTCCCTATCAGGCTGTCCACGCGTTCACACACGAGAGACCACGCTCCTGGCCAGGAGGCCAAATTACTGCCCCCCAGAGCCCTGAGCACGCTCCCACCTGCCATCTGCTGCTGCCTGACTGCCTGCTGGCCACGTGCCCCACAGTGCTGGTGGGTGGGGGTGTTGGGAGACATGGGTGGGGGCCTGGTGGAGGCTGCCCCTGGTGGCGGGGGGGTGGGGGTGGTGGGGGGCATGGGTGGGGGCCTGGTGGAGGCTGCCCCTGCACTGCTGGGGGTTGGGGGTGGTGGGAGACATGGGTGGGGGCCTGGTGGAGGCTGCCCCTGCACTGCTGGGGGTTGGGGGTGGTGGGAGGCATGGGTGGGGGCCTGGTGGAGGCTGCCCCTGGTGGCGGGGGGGTGGGGGTGGTGGGAGACATGGGTGGGGGCCTGGTGGAGGGTGCCCCTGGTGGCGGGGGGGGTGGGGGTGGTGGGAGGCATGGGTGGGGGCCTGGTGGAGGCTGCCCCTGGTGGCGGGGGGGTGGGGTGGTGGGAGGCATGGGTGGGGGCCTGGTGGAGGCTGCCCCTGGTGGCGGGGGGGTTGGGGGTGGTGGGAGGCATGGGTGGGGGCCTGGTGGAGGCTGCCCCTGCACTGCTGGGGGTTGGGGGTGGTGGGAGGCATGGGTGGGGGCCTGGTGGAGGCTGCCCCTGCACTGCTGGGGGTTGGGGGTGGTGGGAGGCATGGGTGGGGGCCTGGTGGAGGCTGCCCCTGGTGGCGGGGGGGTGGGGGTGGTGGGAGACATGGGTGGGGGCCTGTTGGAGGCTGCCCCTGGTGGCGGGGGGGTGGGGGTGGTGGGAGGCATGGGTGGGGGCCTGGTGGAGGCTGCCCCTGGTGGCGGGGGGGTAGGGGTGGTGGGAGGCATGGGTGGGGGCCTGGTGGAGGCTGCCCCTGGTGGCGGGGGGGTTGGGGGTGGTGGGAGGCATGGGTGGGGGCCTGGTGGAGGCTGCCCCTGCACTGCTGGGGGTTGGGGGTGGTGGGAGGCATGGGTGGGGGCCTGGTGGAGGCTGCCCCTGGTGGCGGGGGGGTTGGGGGTGGTGGGAGGCATGGGTGGGGGCCTGGTGGAGGCTGCCCCTGCACTGCTGGGGGTTGGGGGTGGTGGGAGGCATGGGTGGGGGCCTGGTGGAGGCTGCCCCTGCACTGCTGGGGGTTGGGGGTGGTGGGAGGCATTGGTGGGGGCCTGGTGGAGGCTGCCCCTGGTGGCGGGGGGCTGGGGGTGGTGGGGGGCATGGGTGGGGGCCTGGTAGAGGCTGCCCCTGCACTGCTGGGGGGTGGGGGTGCAGGGGGACATGAGCAGGTGTGCACGGTAGTCCCCTGTTTTGTAGGCTGCCTGCAGGGGCCGTGGAGGGTGTACAGGGAACACCTGTGAGGACCCACCCAGCCTAATCGCGTGTGACTTCCCACGCACCCCTGTAATACACATACCCAGCCAAATCGCGTGTGATGATTCCCACGCACCCCTGTAATACACGTACCCAGCCAAATCGCGTGTGATAATTCCCGCGCACCCCTGTAATACACGTACCCAGCCAAATCGCGTGTGATAATTCCTGCGCACCCCTGTAATACACGTACCCTGGCTAATCGCGTGTTAAACTTCCCGCGTACCCCTGTAATACACGTACCCTGGCTAATCGCATGTAAAACTTCCCGCATACCCCTGTAATACACTACCCTGGCCAATCGCGTGTTAAACTTCCCGCGTACCCCTGTAATACACGTACCCTGGCTAATCGCATGTATAACTTCCCGCCTACCCCTGTAATACACGTACCCTGGCCAATCGCGTGTTACACTTCCCGCGTACCCCTGTAATACACGTACCCTGGCTAATCGCGTGTATAACTTCACGCGTACCCCTGATATGCACGTTACCCGCTTTGCGTTCCTTGTTTGGCAGCCCTGTAAACTGGTCCAGGGTTAGCGCAGCCCTTTGCGATGATTTTGCGATTTTGATGGCTTTTCCTTGCGCGAGGGCGTTCTTGGGGGCGTTACTGGCGCTGCTGCTGGGTCGCTGCGATACTCTGCGCCACGGCTGGTTTGGGAGCCTGAAATCCATGAATACGCTGTGCGCGGAAATCGGTTTTAGCGCACGTGCCTGGCGCAGTCAATCGCACGCGGACACTCTGCGCCACCGCTTGCGACACTTTTCTGCGAAATTCTATGAATTACCCTGCAAATCTGTTTGCTTAGTATGAGCTGTGCATTTAACTATTGCTATGGCCACTGGGAGCTGTAGTGCCTTAGTAAGCCTGTCCAATAGAGGTGAGTGCTGCACTTGAGTGCCAGCAGCACTGAGGTAGCCCTTCCTTTTCCAACGTAGTATCCTTGCGTGTACGGTTGACGTCACATAGTCACTGTGCACCGTAAATTCTGGTGTTTCTGGAGCTCAACAATAAGCGCTATTAATTCTGCTGCTTGTGATGAAAAGTGAGACAGCAGCCATATACTCACTACAACCTCAAAATCCCCATTTAAACTATGCCTCACTACAGCTGCACCAGAATGTCTTTCCCCACTTGTCTGATCAATTCTCGAAGAACCATCAATGAAAAGAATTCCCCCCCTGACAAAGCATTTTCTTTCACATGCGGTATATCATCATAAAACTCTACATAATTTGCAGTCATGAACATGATCAACCTCTGCTACTAGCTCAGATACAGATGTGGCAGGATTCATTATTTTACATCTGATCATTTTGATTGTTGGATTCGAAAATCATTACTTCATAAGCAGAAGCTCTCTTGGATGTTAATGTATGTTTGGGTTTCTCTAAAATGGCAAACAAAGCATGTTCCACAAAAAGCGTCATAGCGCAGCCCATCACAATGCTTATAGACTTCTCAATTGCGAATGCGGCAGCTGGCAATGTCTGTTCTCAAGGAAAGTGTCACTTCATAACTGGGTCTAAAATCCCACTGTAATACGCTAGAGACCAGCACCCCAATGTAGTCCTCTGTGTAAGCAGTGCTGTCATGACTGTCCCATTTGTGTGTGAGAATAAGAAACTCCTCATCATAATTGAGGATTCCCAAAGCAGGAGCTGTGCGCATTTCTTTCTTCAACTTCACAAATCCTTCCTCCATTTTCTCAGTCCATTCTATGTCTTCCTTGTTTACCTGTGCTCTCTTTAAAGCCTCTTGAGAATTGGCCATTCTGTACATTCCCTTGGCTCCCACATACAAATGCAATGTGCCCTGTCATCCCACTAGTCCAACATACAAGTGGAGCCCGTCTGACTAGTCCCCCTTTGCTGAACCCTCCTTGCCCATTTTGATTCTCATTCTGTGCATTTTAAAACCCACCTTGATTGTTTTGCAATCCACCCCTTTCTCTATAGACCATGTCTCTGCCTCGTGGCATGAACGCATTCCCTCCTTGGTACATCGGGCGCTGATTATTTGCCTGCGATGTACACGCTGCTTGCAGCATCCGCAATCCTTCTATGCTTGTCAATGCCACCCCTTCAATGGCAAATTTTGACGATTTCTTCTGAACTCATTTAGCGTCCTCAATTTTCCTTGCCTCATCTTTCTTCTTGTTTTTCTCCTGTAATAGCCGACAGTGATGCACTATCGTCAACTGTATTTCAGCCCGCGGTTTCACCTCCATTCCCACTTGTTTCTTCATTTGCCTCTGTACTTGCTCGGGCAACCCCTGGCATAAAATGTTGTAAAATAATGCCACCGTTTTTCCTCATGGCTCACTCGTTTCAAGTTGCCAATGCTCTTGAATGTCCTTAATGTAAGAAATAGGGTCTTCATCTTCCTTCATCTTACGTGTCATAGTTGCAACCATATCGGATGTGTCGGGATACTGCACCCTGAGAGCCCTCCACACATCTGCTTTGCAATTATTAAACAGCACTCCCTCGTGCACTGTGTTCTGTGCTGTCACACTTGAATACCCTTCTCTCCTCCATATGTCATCAGCTCTTTCCCAAAGAATAGCTGCCAAGAGACCCTTAATATCCCCTATGGTCAATGTATTTCATCCTGTCATTTTCTCTAATTCATAAATCCATTTTCCCACACCGGACGTCAAACTCTGGAGTTTGCATCTTAAATTATCCTTATCCATCTGTGGCCATGGAATATACTGCAGCCTTGCTCCCCCTTTTGCCATTAAGGGAAACTGCGTAAACCCTAATCTGCAGTCGGCTCCCATCGTCTGCCTGTCCATGACAGGGACAATCGTCCCTGACCTTCTCCTTGTCGGTAATGACCTTAACATGCTATCATATGGCAGTGATTCTCCCTTCTCACTACATGATCATCCTCTGGGACATTCTGGATATGGTAAGGGATCTGGCCTCCTATCCTTAGGTTGCTCTAGATCTGACCATTTTACATACTTGTCCATCTGCAGATTTCCCTAGGAGGCACATGCTCTTCCTCTCTCTTCTTCAAGGAAGGATTCTCTTTCCCCATCTGACATGTCAAGTGGCCCACTACTGTGACTCTCGGCCCCTTTGCCCTCTCTAAGTTCAGTCTGCTCTCTGTTGTTCCTGATTAAAAGTGTCAGGTCTCCCTCAAAGCGGCGGTCAGACCAGATTTATGGTAGCTGCCAAACCACATACTCGTACCTTCCTGAATGGGGTCCCCCTGTGGGGATGACCACTGCAAACAGTTGTTCCAGACATGACATTTCACTGCCCTAAGAGGCGGGAGCTGGCTTCAGGTTGACACAGATGCATATCAAACGGATGTTCGGTATCTTGTCCCGTGTCAGTCCTGCGACCAGGCCTCTCTCAGGTCTGCTTCAATTAAATTCTGATCAATATAAGCTGCCACCAGCAGGGCAGACAAAGTGTAGGGCAGATCCATTGGGCTATTTGTCACTTAATGAGGCTCGTCATGACAGGAGGAATGGTTTGCCTTCCTCCTTCTTGAGATGATTTGATGTACGCATGGATGTCACATTCCAGCTGTACATGAAAGGAGAACTGCACCTGTAGGCTGTGTCCACCCAGAGTACACGTGACTACATGTTTGTTGTGTGGCAAGCATAGGCAAATGTGTGCAGATTATCCCCACACATTTTCCGTTGGTTGATCTCCCATCATTCAATTTCATTAAAACATGCTTCTGTTATCCCTGGGCTATCAGAGAAAAGAATAATTGGCAGAGGCTTTCCAAGTTTATAAACCCTACAGAAAAATACCAACAAAACTTATCTTCCCTACTCCCCTTTCCATTCCTGGGAAGAAGATGGTTTTACTTCAGAAGGTCCTATTTGGAGGTGGGAAACCAAAACTAGAGCTAACACGTAGAAGGGCTACTGCCAACATCAAAATAATAACCCGTATGCGGGAAGCCCATTGTTAAGGGGAAGCAATTGTGATGAATCCAATGGAGTCCTCACTGATCTCCCAGTGGTAACATCCTCCCATGTGGCCAGGGGACGGCAGCCCTTGATCCTGACCCTGGGGCAGCTATATGAGGGAGGATCACATGGAAGGAGACAGCCTCCGGGAGAGCTCAGGGCTTCATTGGATGAGACATGGTAACCCCCATTTGCCTGTGAAGATGACCCCTTTATACCCAACACCGTCATGGCCTATTGTCATACATCTGCACCCTTTTTTAAGGAAAGTAGAGCAACCCTTTCCCTAGACTCTATATAGAACAAACTTCCCTCCCTGGCCTAAAATGTGGAAGCTCCAAGAACACCCTCTTCAGTTCTAATTATTCACCATATAGAACTGATTTACCATTCAGAACTGTTGTAGGTGATTGTCCAAGTAATCTACATCACCCGACAACAATGGATTACTTTTCCCACAATCACCGAAATACTGGGAGAAGGAAGAGGGAAAGAGTAATGCAGATGAAAAGAGCCACAAGCTCAATGAACGTTCTAATTGTTTTCAAAATACACCTGTGTGCGGGAGATTTAAAGACAGAGGCAAAATCATAAATGCTGCTGCTGTTTGAAAAAAAACATTTCATCCATCTGTGAGGCTTGTGAATCTTGGAAGCACAACGCCGTTGTGGTGAGCTGAGCGGCTCACCAGCAAGGGGGAAGAGAAATGCTGCGAGGATAGGTGGCGTCGCAGACATGCCAGGAGCCAGTGGAACACTGCATGCGGCAACTGCGGAAAGCAGCACATATCCTATCAGGACCTGGATCGAGACAGGCGTGCAGAGGCGAGGACGCGATAGACACTGAAGCAAAGCAAGAGCAGTCCACAGAGGAAAGCAGGTGGTATACATTTGCTGCTTAAGCACAAATGGGACCAAAAACAGCAACAAGAGCTGGTGTCATGGCCATAGGGTAAGGGCCCAGGCCTTCATCACCCACAAGGGCCACTTGGACTCAGTCCTGGTGCCTTTGGTGCCAGGCTCATGAAAATATGTGCTTGGAACACTCTGTGCCTAAGGCACGTGCATCGGGACCGGGCGTGGCCATAGGACTGTATTGGGAGGCACATGCTGGTATCCTTGGGCAAGGCAGGTGGAGCCACAAGGCGTGGCTAAAGGGAGGGGCCGGAGACAGCCTATATAAGACCAGCCCAATCTCAGGCCCTCGCTTTGTGTTACTCTGCTTTGCAGCGTGATGCTTACCGCTGTATCCGGCACTCCAGTTCTGAAGACCTCCCTGCTTCCCTGATTCCAGCCGCTCCATCGCTGAAGGCGCTTACCTGATTCCAGCCACTCCATCACTGAAGGCGCTTACCTGATTCCAGCCGCTCCATCGCTGAAGGCGCTTACCTGCCTCCAGCCTCTACACTGCTGTGCGTGCATCCTACCTGCATTCCACCTGAGTCAGGGCCTCTTCTCTTCCGATTCGGACTGCCAGTGACTCAGGAGTAACTCGCTTCTCTGCTTCACCACGGAATCTTCTTCCGGAGCCATCGAACCACCTCCAAGTCTCCGGTCTCTGCTCCACGCTATCGGACTGCTCTTGCAAGGGGAAAAGAACACAACAGGTTAGAAATCTCACAATCACGAACTTTGGGCTGCATCTTACCTGAGTCTTGATTTCCATCATACCGATCTGTGTACCTGTTGTCCTCAAGAGCCCATCTTTCTCAGGGGAATCCCAAGAGCCGTTCCACACTCTCAACCTTCATCTTCACACCTATTTGGGAAGAGCAACGACATAGCAGGAAATCATTAGTGCTTATCATTTCCTCAATACTCATCACTATAGACATTATAAGAAAATCAAAGACTTACCTTTAAGTGCATCGATCACTGATGGTCTGGATCGCCACGTCGCGGGCCAGTGAAGCAACTAAGCCTTCTCTAGGCGCCCCTGCTGAAGAAAGCAGGACGGAGAGCCAACATCTCAAAAGAACAGGTGAGCTTGCATGGCAAGACTCTTGCGCACATTGTTCTGGCACGAAAGAGGTGAGGGAATTCAGGACACCTCCACACTCTCCTCATTTCCTCTCCTCTCCTCCCAGGTGCAACACCAGTATCCAGAACCCTATCCCTCGAGGCAGCCGGGGGAGACAACCGACACCAGGGAGCCAAGTCGAGGGAGGGCTCCAACCGTGCCCCAAAGCCCCCGGAGAGACCAGGTGAGCGTAACAGCTGGTGAATCAACCCAAGCACAGTGGCTACTACGCCAAATGAAAACTATAATAATTAAAGCCTTATAAAAAGAGAACTGAATGAGAACCAAGAAACTCTATTGCAAATAAGAATGCTAACAATATATGATTATAGGGAATGCAAATATGCGGGGAACCCAAAACGAAGGATGTAAGGATGTATCAAGGAGACGTACAATACCAAAAAGGGTATGCACAATTGTGGAAGTAAAAGGAGAACAATGTGTGAATATAAGAAGTCTTGGCAGGAGGGTAAACCAGGCAGTTTCTAGTGTGTGTGAAGACAAGTGGCCTGGCAGCAGAGTATACCAGGCAATGATAAATACATATGTTCATGCATTTCTGACAGGAGAACATATCAAAACAGTTCAAGTATGTACCTATAATAAGTCCTGGCTGAAGAGTATAATATGAAAACAAGCAGTCCTGGCAGGAGAGTATACCAGGAAACACATGTGAATGAGAAGTCCTGGCAGCGGAGTATACCTGGAAGTTGCAAGTCTACAAGAAATCAGGAGAATAAATATAGAACTTTGTTCACCAGACCAAAAGGAACTTTTTTAAAGAAGTGGAACTACAAGGGTGAGCAGACTTAGTAATAACAGTATTGTTGTAGACATTTATTTTTATGTTTGCCCATTTTAGCCATGCTTAATATGGCATGTGATCTGAGTCGCAGAGCAAGCCTTCTACACTTTGCGCTGAAAATAGTTTAATATTAAGTGAAATGCAGGCCTCCTTTCTATAAAGCATAGGGCAATGTAAACACGTTTATATTTAGTGAAATGTAAGCCACAAGATTTGCTTTTCCTCCATGTCCGCCAAGATTCTACGTCGGAAGCGGATGCTCCTTTCTCATTTGTTAACTTTTCCTAGAACTATTTGGAGAAAGAAGTGGACATAAAACCAACTAGAATGATTCGACTGAGAGACCAAGTCTTCTTTGATCGGCAAGGAGGCAAGTCCTCCGATATTGTAAGGCTGTATAATCTCTTGACCCTGCTACATACGGAAAGGTTGTTCTGCAAGAACTAAATCATGAAATACAATTTCCGTAGCGGGTTCCTCGTAGAGGACATCAGAACCCCAGAATGGGATGGCTCATATGCAGACACATTAATTGCAATGGGAGCTCAAGCACGAGCACCAAATATAGACTCCCCACTAACTGCCTCGACAGTAAGAATAAATACCCAAGTGCATTCAAATCCTCCTAACCTGATCTTTCAAGTGGGGGAAAATTAAAAAGAAGACTATGCAGAAACTGCCTCCTTGATGAGATGAGGGCTAGAATATACTGTCACCACTTCCAAAATCCATTAAAAAATTGAGGAACATTTTGGCAAGAAAAGGCATAGAAACATGTGTGATCTCTCAGGAGACACATCCTTGACAAAAACACCATTCACCAGATGTCTCCTCTTGGAGTTAGTATCTGCCCCTACAAGGAGAGGAGCTCTGAAGAATACAGAGACCACAGAAAACAACATATTGGAAGACCCCTATTTGACATGTAAGGAGGTTGACTATCAGACCCAGTACTCACTAGAAAGAGTGAGTAGAAAATACACAATATATGAAAGATCAGATCAGACAACAAGAATTGATAGTCCTGAAAGGCAACCTGCGAGTGAAGCTACACTTACAATGCTTAATTTTGTGCTGAGCACACTAGTCACTGTCTTTGATCTACTGAAGTCAGAGGTGCAATCCCAAGGAGGGACTTTACTAGAACTGACCAAAGAAACAGCAAACTGCGAGTCATCCATGGTGGGGATTTGCAATGTTATTAATTCATCAACAACCCCAGCTCTAAATAACTTGAGGATCAAAGTTACAAAACAGGGCCTAGATATTTTGGTGATCCTAGGCGCCTTGCGTCAAAGGAGGAAAGTGGAAGAAGATACTCATTCCCTGGTGTGAAAACTCTTGACGCAGCTGATGCTACCAAGGATTTCAGCAGAAAAAGATGTGGAGGAGAGGAGAGAGGCTTTGAAGAGCCTTCCATTTGATGATACCCCTCTCTCAGAATCAATACTGGAAGTATTCAGAAGTTTGGCCCAAATAGTGGAGGGAGAAGAGAAGGTAGTGAACGATCTCTCCCAAAACTTACCGGAAGAAGAGAAGACAGAAATAAAGGAAAAAGAGGTAGAATGCACAGAGGCTGGAAAACAGAACCATCAAAAAAGAAGAAAATCGAGGAGAAGGGAAGCCAAGAAAAAGTGACAAAAACCTTGTCTTCGACAAATAAGAAAGAATCTAAAAAAACTAAAAGACAGAAGAAACCGAAAATTAAGAATTCAGGGGTGACGTTTTTCCTAAAGGCTCTTTCGATTCCACCAATAGAAGAATTGATGGGTGGAACACAGAAATCTGTCAGTTTAGGGACAAACTTTATGAAAACACAAGAACTGCTTGCTGACATACAAGGAAAGATAAGACTAGAGAAATCACAACAGAACACTCAAGAGACTCATTAATAGCAGAAACCCAAGCTGTTGAGATTGTGAGTGTTAGTGTGGGACAACAAACGGACGCACTAGGGGGATGCATAAATGTCCCTGGCAGCATACAAGAAAAGTATGGCAATGAGACCCCTAAAAAAAAGTTCAAGCTCACTTGCAGAAAAACTCGCTTCCGTTGGCACCCATCTTCCTAAACAAGAAAAGTAATATACAGAATCCGGAAGTAAGGCTTCAAAGTACAAAGCCTCATCCACAGGTGAAGAATATGAAAATAGCACCAATTTTCCTAAGGCAAGTGAGACAACCCGCTGTGGTGGAAGAGGGGAAACAAAATCCATCTACTGCTCAGGTTGCATTGCTAGAACCCAATAAACAGATACTTGGTCTAGGAGAAAGCAATGGCACTGGAAATTCAACTGAGGTAAAGATCCCAAGAGACAATTGTGTTAATTAACAACGAAGAACGGAAAGCGAACCAGCAACCCAGAAAAGGGATGAAGAAGATTTCACCATCCCGAGAGTTTGTATCAAGACCACTGCGAAGAATCCGAATTATAAATCCCTTAGTATCAAACTTATATCTATTTGCATCTGAGGACATGGAATTTGTTTTATTTCCTTTTGATAAAAATGTATATATTGCTGAGGTGGGGTTAAAATCAAAAAGAGCCCAAAAGGCATTTCTGGCTGCATCAAGGGATCTAGAGAAACATGGTCTGGAGATTTTTTCTTCCAAACCGGGGGTGGAAATAAGTGGAGAGCAGTTTCATCAGAAGTACTGTAATTTGGAGAACTCTGTAAAATCACAAATCCTACAAGAACCCCAACTATAAGTAGGGAGAAATGGGAACCAAGATGAACATCAACAAAATGTTCTTTCCTTCCTAACTGAGAGTCTGAACCAAGTTTTTCAGAAATAGGAAGGTGGAACTCACTCTTTTTAGGCAAAATGAATTTCGGCTAGTGAGTTGGAACACTCAGGGCTCCAGCTCCTTCAAAACTAAAGGAATGAAGGAACAAACATTTGTTAACAACGACATTGTAGTTTTTCAGGAATCCTGGCTTGTCAATCCTATGCAAATTGAGGGTTTCACAATTTGTCATCAATCAGCACAACAAAAAGCAAAAGGCAGGCCATCAGGGGGCCTAATAATTGCCATTAGTAATACTATAACTAAGGAGTCAGAACTCTTATTTAGCAATAAAATGTGCATCCAGGCCTGTAAAATTCTAATAAGATCAAGCAAGCCAGCTTTCTACGTCATTGTAATTAAAATCTATTGGAACCCCGCCTGTATTGATCTCCAAGCCTTTTTGATGATCCTGTCTTCCCTGTTGAAGAGGATTAAGCTAGATTTTAACGGTGCACATATAACATTGGGAGGTGAACTGAATACCTATTGTATCAGGAATGTAAACAAGAAGGAAGGGAAGAGAAGCCAGAGATTTTCTGACAGGGGAAGAAGCTGGCTGGAATTTCTGAATGACTGGATCTTAAAATGACAAATGGTTCAATTGAGGGGGATGTTCCACCAGCGACAATCTGGCAGCGGGGTGATTCATCCTCCACAATTGACTATATTTTTTTGTCATCGGTCTTATTTCAGTGCTACTCCTCGTTAAGTATTAAGCATGGGGGCGCAAGTGATAATGCGCAGTTGGAACTGGTGCTTTCTGACTTAACCATTACACCTATGGATGGATCGATATAGACCAGTTATAACATGGAAAAAGGGAAAATCAGGATGTCTAAATATAAAATGAAGGGAATCAGCTAAATGAGAAACTATCAATTATTGTGGCAATAAGCCCCGAGACAGCAGGCCAATACCGCCCCAGGTAATGCCCCTGGGGCCCCTAGTTACCGGCCCGAGTGTAGCGAGGGACCTTAATGAGGCCCCGGGGGCATTACCATGGGTGGTATTGGCCCACTGTCGAGGGGCTTCTAGCCATTAGTACCCCGGCCCATTAGACAGGGGTACTAATGGCATTTTTTTATGTTCCTAAATACTACAGTGTTTCGGAACAGAAAAAAATTAAAAAATTGAATAAAATGGCCGCCGGGATAGGGAAAATGTAATCCGTTTTCCCTTTCCATGGCGGCCATCGGGAGAGGACGCTCGAAACAGAAGTGTTCCCAGCGCGTTCGATCCCCAGAAAAGAAGAAAAATGAAGGTAAGTGGGATTGGGAGGGCATAGTTTGCAGGGGAGGGGGGTTGAGGAAAAAACTAACCTGAGTTCCCAGCGGGGGACAAAGGCAGCCTCCAATCATGGGGAGGCTCAGAGCGGGGATTGCCACGTTTTGAGCCTCCTCTTTGGCTAAGGGGCTGCCATGCCCCCTGCCGGGAACAAACGCAGGCATGTACGAGCGTCCACGGTATTACACCGTGGTATTGCTCGGAAATGAGCCAATCACGTTAAGTGTATCCCATGGTGATGATTTAGCCCTGGAAGAAAATTGTCAGCCTTCCAAATTCATAGAGTTTATATGGTCTGTTAATTCACCCAGCCCAATGACATCAGGGAAGCGAGTCCCTGGTCGTCATGTATTTGAGGAAGAAGCTGGGGAGAGAAAAAGTCCCTTAAACAAAGGCTCAAAAATGTGAAGAAAACATCTTTGAACACAGAACGTTATAGAACAGAAGCTAAGAAATGAACAAACAAGTTCAAACACTGGTCTAAAGGACAAAAGATGCTGCACCTTCTAAAAGATGGTGAGCTGATGGTAAGTACAGTTTGTAAAATAACTTGGGAACATTCTAGTCAATCATCAATCGACTTGAAGTACATTACAATAATGTTCAATGCAACCTTGTAGCTGAATGTAAGTGAATAGAACATCTTTCATACCATTTCGTGAATCCCTACCTTAGCATCCTGAGCAAAGGTGTAGATGGACCATGGTTCTTGATGGGCTTCCAAATGGGCTGACCTATCAAGTTCTAAAAAATAATGTGGAACATTGGTCCAAACTGTTATATTTGCTCTTTAAGGATATCCCGAAGAGGAAAGTGTTTGCACCTTCCAGGAAAACAGCTATAGTTATCTGATTTTTCAAGGGAGGCGATTGAGTAAACTCGGTGAATTATCACCCAATCGCTTTGATATTGAGAGTAAATTATTTATAAAACTGCTTTTAAGCCAAATTCAGACAGGATTTAAGACAGGTCACTTGACTGCGCCAAATGGGCTAGCTCCGAATATCATAAATGAGAAAGCTAGAGGAAAGGAAGAATCACCATTGTAGGGGACCTGGGTAGACCTCTCCAAAGCATTAGACCAGGAAAATAGAGAGTCTGTGGAATACGCTATCAAGCTGGGGAATCCCAGAACACATCTTGGTAATGATTATAGAGTTACATAGAGACACCAAATTGAGAGTGAGATTAGGTGGAAAGAGGAGTTAGACAGGGGTGCATGGGGGCCCCCTCTCTTTTTTAGCCTCTATTTGGCAGACTTGAGAACACCACCGGAGTCATCAGCACTGGCCATCCCAAAAATCAATGATAGTAAAATCTGTTGGCTGACATTGTCCTACTTGATAAAACAGCAATGGGGTTACAACGCCTCCTGGACAAGCTGGGTGAGTACGCTAAACTCAACGGTCTCTCAATCAATCCAGAGAAGTCAAAAATTATGGTATTCAGACAAGCGAGAAAGAAGATACACCATCTACAATGGGCACTGGATGGCCAAATAATATCAAGAGTGGAAGAAGTGATCTATCTCGGGTATGTGATACCAGGGACAGCCTCAGATGAGAACAGTGATGCAGACCCACTGGCTGAACATTGCAGTTTTGAAGTTCAGATGTATTGAAGCCTCACAGAAATGCAGCTTCAAGGTTGGCACCTGTGTTTTATAAATGTGTGTGTGCTTCCCTTTTGAGGTTGAAGTTCTGTGAGGTAAACAGCAACTCTGGGAGTATATGTTATAATATTTAGGGATGCATTGCATTCTTAACATCAGGTATTCACTTAACAGGAGTTCTTTGTTCAGTAAGTGCTTCCATGTTAGGTGAACAATTGCTGCAATATCTCCACTACAGAAAACCATCTTTCAAAACCTACATTAAGCAAGCTCAGAAAAGGGTGGGAACAATGTAGGAGCAGCTACTTAATGGTTTGGTGTCTTGAAGGCCATTCAAGGGATAAAACGTCTTGCACCTCTTCCACAATGCCCATACCAGGAACAGCCTCAGATGATGCAGACCCACTGGCTGAACATTGCAGTTTTGAAGTTCAGATGTATTGTAACTCCACAGAAATACAGCTTCAAGTTTGGCACCTGCGTTTTATATATATATATATATATATATATATATATATATATATATATATATATATATATATATATATATATATTCATTCACTGAAAAAACTTTGTTAAACGGACGTTTTGGTTAAGTTGGACTAATAAAAACCTATGAAATTCAATGAAATGTATTTGTTAAAGGGATGTTATGGTTAAGTTGCACTAATAAAAACCTATGAAATTAAGTAAAAAACATTGTTAAAAGGAAGTTATGGTTACAAGTAAAATTGAAAAGACCCTGAAATTTGCAAGTTATGGTAAGCTGAGCAACCATAATGCGCCACCACCGTGCATTGCTAAGACTAACACCCAGGATATCAAAGATGACATCACAAATATCATTGATGATATCACTGATGACTTCACATGTGCATTTACCTTCAGAGTGGGCCATATACTTTTTTTTCAAAGTTTGGTGAGGAATCGTCCAGAGGGAGCAAAGTTATAAGCCACCCAAAAAGTGCTCTTCCTATAGGATTAGCAACTTAACCATAGCTACACAGCCACTAGCGTGGCTTTGTAATATGATATGATATGATATGATAGGTTATTTATAACGTGCTTAATACCCAGAGGTTTCTAAGCACGGACCCGGGCATCAAATATGTGTTGCTCCATGTTGTCTTGCTTGCAAGGCGATCATATTGCCAGTGAGCTATATATTTATTTTTTTCTTACTGTTTTATTCTCTGGTTTCTCCTCCTCTCCCTTCTTCCTTCTCCCTCTCTCTTCCCACCCTCCTTTACTTTTTTCTATGCACTTTATCAGAATTGTCCCTGGACCTAGTATGATAACAACAAATGTTTGTCTCCTACCACCCTCCCTTTACTTGCCCCCCCTCCAGCACTATATGAAATGTCGTCAGGTCTAGTACGATAGTCGCTTGTTTTGTTCCTCTCCCTTCTTTCTCCACCCCCCTCCCTCACCTCATGTTAATCTCCGGCTCTACCAGAAATGTTGTCAGGTCTAGTATGGTAGTCGCCTGTCTGTTTCCCATTTCCTTCCTATCAGTGTTTTAGCTCTTGCACTATCTGAAATGTCATCGGGCCGAGTATGATAGTTAATTTCACATTCTTGTTGTTGATGGCCTGTAAGAATGTCATTGTATTTTCCCTTGTTCCCTCCCTTGTCGTGAAGCACTTTGAAACACATTGTGTATAGGTGCTATATAAACAATCATACCATATCATGCATCTCCATCGATTGAGAAGGTCAAATAGGAAGTTGATGGAAAAATCATGCGGTTGGAATCCCAAATGAAGAAAGTTTCCAGTAAATATTCTAAATTCTCACTAGTACCCCTAATTAAATATTATCTGGCCAAGGTAGCCCCAGTGGTATTGTACTGGTTAGAGGCTAAACCTATACTCTGGAGGACAAACTAGCAAAAATGGGAGGGACTTATTTGGAAGAGGGTCCTTGGCCTGCCGCAATGCCTAAAAAATGAACTGGGGCTCAAGTCTTTGGGATGCCTAGTGAATTGGAAATTGGTTTCTCTTTTTCGGTCAATTAAGATTTCACGACCACATACACTATACGCAGACATCAAAGATCACCTTGAACACTCCAAATTCTCCATATTATCTGATCTCGACACAAGGGTTAATACAATTCACTCAAAAGCAGATATAGATTTCGAGACATGGTTGTCAATCCCCTAAAAACTAAAAAAAACAATAGAATGGATGGACTGGATTACCCAAATTAATGCCATGCGTAGTGCTGCCCTTGCAAACTCGCTCTCAGTGTTAGATAAGAAATTAGGAAGCATACCAAGATATCTCAAAAAATGCCATGACTAGAGAGCTAGACATGATTTTCTTAGAATTCACTTAAACCTGGCACACACTGGATAGGTGCTCTCGAAATGGGGCTAGGGGAAGTTGGTAAAAAGCTGTGTGTGCTCTGTGAAAATCCTGAGAAGCAGATGTTAAAGTATCTCCTAATGGATTGTGAGAGTACCAGGTGTACAAGAGTAGCTCTCCTTCAAAGAATTGTGGATAGATCTGACAGCATTTTAACAGAAATGTTTGGGGTAGGATGGTATCTAGTCATGAGGCAGGCCTGACAATAAAGGTGATACAAGTTCTTGAAAACACTAAAAGTTAGATCTTTTTTCCACCCTGTTTGCTTTTCACCTGCACTTCCTTTTCCTTACTCATCTTGTCCTCCTGGATTTAGGTTGGGCTAATTTGTCTTTGCTCTAAGATTGCAATTGAAATTTGTGAATAATGTGTTTTATCCCTGCATTTTTATTTTACATTTCATAACTATGTAATATTTTATTTGTTTTATTTTTCTCTTTGTTAATTCTTATATTATTTCATAAACAAAAAGTTGCTGTAGGAAAGGTAGAAAGGATCTTGGTGCAACAATATCCGACTAGGTAGCAAATAATTTGAAATGTAGAATAGTATGTAAATGTATATAATTTTATATAAGTAAACTGGCGCAGAGAGTGTGGTGGCATCATTTTTTCACATTATATTATTTGATAGTTGATTAAAAATATATAATTAAGTAGAACTATTTGATTTGAATTGAAATAGATTTTATTGTTCTTCTTGCTTTTGTAAAGGTTCTTGGGAACCATATACACATATAAAAAAAAATAGATTTGCTTTTTCATGGTGCGATGAAGTACATTGACGTTTTTTCTAAACGTCTCGGCTGCGATCCAATGACCTTGAGCCTAAAACAGTACCTTCTGATTATGCAAACAATGTATGTTAACCGCTATGGAGGCCCTTTTTTCGGACGGAAGCCAATGTACTTGCACAACACAAAACATAAATAGCAGCGGCGAACACTGCAAGCTACAAAATGCAGGCCTTCTGTAGTTCTATTAGGAAGGACAGAGTCATGTCTTTAGTCATGCTATGCACATGAAATGTGCTTTCAGCTAAAAATACAATTATTGACAAAATTCCTAGTGGCCTGTGAAGGACAGTGCTATGCCCTTGTCCATGCTATGTATGTGAACGAGGAGCCAGTTAAAGATACAATTGTTGGCAGTATTCCAAGTGCCCTCTGAAGTCAGGACAATGTACTTGGCTAGTCTTTGCAAAAGAAAGATGTTGTCAGCTGATATGTAATTGTTGGAAAAATCCCTAGTGGTCTCTGAAGGACAGACAGTAAGCATGGAGGGCTTGAAAATAGGGAGGCACAGAAGGTATATAACAGAGTTAGCTCAGCCCCTGGCCATTGGTGTTCAGGGCGATCAAGCAGGCAGAAAGACGGGGTCCGAAGCAGATGGCTGGACGGAGATGAAGAGCAGAAAGGTTTTTTCAAATAGGAGGGGTCAGCCCACTTCCAAATCCTTTTCTGCAGTTTGTAAGCCTTAAGCTGGGCCCTGGCTATTTCTAACCATGTTTTAGCAGAACTTGTTTCATTTTGAGCTGCTTGAGGAAGAGGAATGATCTCTTGCTTTTTCCCCAAGGCCCTTCAGCTCAATTAGGCTCACATCCTAAGGTCCTAAGAGCATTGGCTATTCTGGATTGGCTATATGCTGAGCACCAGTAAATCCAAAGGCTATTTAAATCTTTTTGAAGCATTCAGTCCTATTGTGCACTGGGACCCCAACCGGCCCATAGAGCTGGTGGTTACCCAATAGCACTTTAAGATGAGGCAGCAGCACCCTTGAGATGGATGGGGATGCAGATTAATATTCACGCATCAAATCAATAATGACAACTCAATGGTTTGGCAAAGGGAGTCCGTTTAATGACAAGTACAAAAAAGGGGATTTAATGAATATCAGCAATCGCTCGATCTTCCTTCACCCTTCAACTCCAATGAACTTCATAAAAAACACATCATTTATACTAAACACTCATCAGCACTGACGTGTAATGCTTAAAAAGTTGTATGAAATTCTATTGGTCATAGGAAAGTAACTTTAATATAGGTACTATATCTGTATGTGGTAACGGAGTGAGGGGATTGGACAAACACTGTCAGGTGGGGCATATATGCCCTTCCTTCAAAATGGCTATTGTAGACATCACTAAAAGTACGACGTCAAATTGGTTCTACTAACTATAGGACCCTAGATTACTTGGTCCACTATGATTGGGTTGGCAATGACCCCACTCATACTTTTCCAGTAGTTTAGCAGCGTTCAGAATAGCCGGCAGGTGCAGGGAGCTTTTCTGCTCCCCCAGCCTCCCTCCAATTATTGCAACAATCAATCATCACTTCAGTGGTCATGTGTCAATAATTTCTTTGTGTTTTGGCCTTGAAACTGCTGCTTGGTCTGGAAAAGTTAATGCATCTGGGCATGGCACAAATCCATGCGTAGGTGTAAAGTTTCATCCCTTCTGCTTGCTCAATCACGTGATTTCGACACCTTGAAATTGACTTATTCTTCATTCAGTGTGTGTATTTGATTTAATTTTGCCAGCCATCTTCCTTCTGTGGCTTATCTTGACCTTTCAGAATAGGATACTCTGTTCTTATCTTCATTGATTGTATCCACTGTTGGGCTATTTCAGCTGATACGACCTTGGCTTCTTGACATGACTTGCTGTCGTCTGAGTTTTCTCTTTGTCCTTAATTTGTGATTTTCCTGCTGCAAAGCTCTCCTCTTGAGACCTTAAGTAACCTTTGGTCGGATCTGCTCTTGTGCATAGTGGAAGTATACTTATATAAAGTGTTTTCTCGAGGTAGATATGTATAGGTGGCGCGTGCCGCAACCTATCTTACTACTAAGTTTAGCAAGCCTTGTGATTTTCTTAGCTTCGTGCGGTTCCTTGCATATGTACATGTGTAAACTAACTGAGTATCTTCATCGTGCTCATGGCATACGATTCTGACATTTTGACATCAATTGTTTTACTTTTAAACTCAGGATGTCACTTATCCATAGTGTTTCGTCTCTTTTCATCATTCACAGGTCGTCATATCTTCTATATGTGAGTCAGTTTGGGTTCTTATGACATCATCATTCGTCTTCTTTTAGTATCTTCTTGGCTTCTTCAGGTATTGCATTTTGACAATCATCATGTTGTCTCATTTGTCAATATGGTTTTCTCAATGGGTACCTTACTGTCCAGGTTTTCCTAGGTGTTGGCACTTCAACAGGTGCTGTTCTCCTGATAGGTACTGGACAGAGCCCCACTGCATCTCTCTGCTGGTTTATTTGCTCATCATACGTAACATATTTCAGCGTGAATGATCCTGGTTCTTCAAAATGGGTGGCTAGAGTCCGAATCGTGCTTGGGACCTCCTCTCCACTCCCCCCCTCTGGGCGATTCATCGACCACTTTCACTTCTTCTTTGGTATCCACTTTTACTTCATCCTCTGGATCCACTTTACTTCATCTTCTGGCTCCACACAGGTTTGGCCAAAGGGACAGCTGTTGCTACATTGTTTCCTTGGCCATAGCTGTAATTGAGTTCAGTTCTATTGAATGTAGAACAGGGGTGTTGCTAGGGGGGGTAAGGGGGCTATAGCCCCTGATCTTTTGGTTGTATCCCCGGATAGAATCTCAGGAGCTATAGCCAAAAGACTAGCTAGCCCCCAGTCCTAACAGTTCCGACAGCAGCTTAGCCCCGGGTCTTTTCCAGACCTAGAAACTCCCCTGATGTAGAACCTTGTTGCCTTTCCTGAGACTTGAGATTATATATTTGCTGTTCTTTGTTCTTGCACTGTCCATGAAGCTGTTCTGCCTCATGTCAGAGATCAGGATTCTCACCCCTGGCCTTACTGATTATTGCTTGCAATGTATTGATGTGTGTCTGATACTAATTAAGCGCTTTGGCCTTTTTGTCATTTTCTTGCAGAAATTCAAATATCTCCAGTTCCATAGCATGGAATTCTCTATCTTTCACCTTGTCATCTTCACTAAGTGCTTGTATTTCCAAAATAGCAACATCCTTATCCTGTCCTATTTCATCTAAAATTGCTTTTAAGTGGGTTCATTCTTGCTCACTCACTCATTAAATTGTTTCTCTCTCTGAGCCAATTGAGTAGCCAGATTGCTGCATTTAGTTTACAATTCTGTGTCTAGCCCCCACTGCTTCAATTCCACTTTTAAATGCTGTACCTGATCACATTCATTGTCCAGGCTGCATTGTAACTTGCTGATGATGTCACTGTCATTCCCTTGCATCTTTATAGATCTGTGGAGCAGGAACCATAGTTTTGTGCACTGTCTGATGATGCAATTTTTCTACTCCTTGTGGTCTGATGCTCGGAATACCCCAAGGAGCCACACCTGTGCAGTGCTTACTTCCTCAGAAATGTTTTCAAATACCTCCTGTTCTACTTCTGTGGTAATTCTGTCTTTCCATAGTGTCACATTTTCTGAGAACCAAACTGCAAGGATGTAACACTTTGCCGTGCCTTAATTTGACAATTCAGAAAATTCAGCCTGATTCTGGGACATGGTGGCACTATTGCAAATAACACTATAATGTGAACCTATGAGCACACAGTACTGCACTACCTCACAACACTAATTCAGCTAATGAGTGCACAATATGGTTATGTTTTAGAATACAAGGCCACGCCCAGTAACTGTTTTAAAGTTTCCCAATGGCCAACTCACCAAATGTGTAAAATATATTTTGGGATATCTATTACTTTGTGGTATTTTATTGTGGTATCTTTGCTTTGGTGGTATTTGTGGTAAACTTGTTGGGGTCTTTTTTATGGTGGTGAGACTGATTTCAGAATACTTCCTAATAATTATCTTTACCAGGGTCACTAACATCATCAAATACTGGACTTAATACACTCTGGGTAGATGGCTCATGCCCTTCTGTGGTACCTTATGTACAATACAAAACTACGCTCTTTTGGTTGAGTTTCAACAAATGTAAAGCATGCAATTGAAATACTGCACATTCATTCAATCTCTCTAGATAAACAACTAACTGCAGCTACTTTGCTTTGAGATATTTCTGACCGCATATCTACATCTCTCTAAGCATGTCAAATAAAAGAGACTGAATGTGGAATAGATATAATGAGACTAGATAACTTTTTTAATGTGTTCTTTATTGTAAAATAGAACTATGCAAGTTACACAGCATGACACTTATGCCCACAGTGTCCTTCGTTGTGCACATATATTTCATTCTTGCAATAGCTTTCAGCGCTTAATCTCTGCAAAGCCATGTGCACCAGTGCCCAAGACACAGATTGCAAGACCTTCACGGACAATCGGTCATCTTCTCCATGCCTCCCCTCAGAAATGTCCAAGACAGCAGCTGCCAATTGTCACTTGACAGCAGACCTACTTGTGTATGGAAGGATTTGATGGCCTGTTATAGAGGGGTATGATCTCTGCAAGAAATTAAATGAAAGCATGTCACAATTGCTCACTTCTCCTGTTTAGAAGTGGGATTTTGGCACCTGACTATGGGTCTAAATTTGTAGCTGCCTTGAGAGTAGGTAAAACGATGCATGTCCACTGTTTTGTTCATCTCCTCTATCTTTTGGTAGCCCACCTCATAAGATAGTACCTGCCATCATATGAGTTGGAAAGTGATGCCCAAAAGATTCTTGCCCACTTTAGCTAATCATAATTTCCAAGTAAGTGTTTGAAAATCTGCAGTCATGCCACAACCTTCCCTTAAACCAACTGAAAACTACAATACTACTTTGATGGAATTCAACTTTCCATATGCTGAAGCGTCTGTCAGAACAGTGAAGTGAAGTGATTGACTACTGCTACAGCTACAGCCAAAAAGAGCAACTGGATGGTGCCTAATAAACACTCATACTGTTTCAAATTATGGGTAATATTTGGTCTGTAGTGTAGCCATAAAAGGTCACCCAGTGTGTTACCTTGTACACTGCATCAGACAGGGATGTGCTGCCATTGGTATATCTATGCAACATAGTACATGAACATGAAATGTCAGGCAATGCCAAATCATAGCATTTGTAAATGAGTATGCTCCCAATCATCGAGAAGGATACATACATTGTTGGGATGAAGGGGAGTGAGTATCTCCTGGCATCTTTTCTTGACACATGGTTTAAAGTCAATTTGGCAGGGTTTAGACAGCAAGTGCATGAGGAAGAAGAAAACATGGGATTGTGATTTGCCAGAGGCAAGCTAGACATGTGCAATAATGCAGTACATAGATATTTAAAAGCTCAAATGAGGCAAGAAGGTAGAGCAAAAAGACAGACATCAGTTTCATACTCCACCATTGCAAAAATGTTTATCGAGCAGTGTACACTTATTTTCCACAAATCATGCCACTATTTAGTTCCAGACAAAGGCAAGCTTTTTGAGAGTGGGTGGATGCTGTAGGCTGTGGGTAAGACTCCTTGCCCAGTCCAGATGCCTATATGCATCATGGTTCCCATGCAAACTCAGTGATCCTACCACAGACTATATGGTTGATGCCTAGGTTCCCAACAGATGCAAACTGGGTAGTGATGATGGCCCACTGCAATTGTCGTTTATCAAGCAGCCAGTGTGGCCAGCAGTAGTTGTTCATTTAGCTGTGGATGCCTACTTTACCGTCTTGCTAACATGTTGTGTGGGTATCACTACATAATATCCCCAACAAAAATATCGCCGTAGATATGGCCGTTTGGTTCGCCATAGGCAATATTTTTGTTGGGGATATTATGTGGGAGCGTGGATTGCGGGGGTGTCCCCCGCAGGGTCCATGTGTGAATTTTGCCGCAAAAATATGGTGATATTTTTGCATCACAATATTTTTGTGGCAGAATTAACACATGGAACCGTCGTCTGTGCAGGTTTTTGTCGCTGATGAGTCTATTGTCTCAGACCACAAGACATGCTTCCATGACACACATGTAAAATATGACTGGACAGCTTATCACCAAAGACTACAGCAGGAGCAAAAACCAGGACTATTGATGCACAGGCCATCCAAATATTCCTCATATGTTGAATATGTGTCTGTGAGACATATACAGTCATGTGGATGGAGGAGCATGGGGAAAGGTGGTGGAGACTTTGACTCTGACAGTGGTGGTTGGGGACAGTGGTGGTTGGGGGTGTCCGGTCAAAGGTTTGACACCAAAAGAATGGAATGCAATAGGGTCGAGGCAATAGGACCGAAAACCAAGGGGTTGAATTTTTTAAAAAATATATACATATTTTTTGGTTTTCGTATAGTAAAAGAAATGTGGTTTTTACACCAAAAACAGAGGTTTGGGGGGAACCCTAAAAAAAAAGAAAGAAATTCGACCCTTTGGTTTTTGGTCCTTTTGATTCGACCCTATTGCATTTCGGTCCTTTGGATTCGATCCTTTGACCTATAACCGTGGTTGGGTGCATTGCCCAATACAACTTCAGTTTTACCTTCATCTTCATTTCATTTGATTTTACGAACCAGTGGAGACACACAACATCCTCTAACTATTGTTACATTCTTGACTTTGTTAGTGTTTTTAAAATCAACATTAGATTCATTGGTGGTTCTGCTTATTTTTATTTGGCTCTACAAACCAGTAAAGGTAGGTAAAGTACCCCAAAATAATCGAATAGTATGACAAACATAATCAAAAATAGAGTGCATAAATTGCAAGAAAAAAAGGCAAGGAAAATTAGACAGCTCTGTGGAACTGTACTGAGGACTATCTCATCATGCTCACTCAGACTTCGATATTTAAAGCAAGAACCTGCTAAAATGAACATATTCTACAAATGCAAAATCAATTCTAAATCTGACATTTCCATTTGCTATTCGTCATTGAGCCCCTTAAGAACATATTGAATCATATAATTGGAAGTTTCCTTTCTCGTGATCATCAAAATACCACCCCTCAAACATGACATAATTTCATAGCACATTATAAATCATTTATATGGTTTGCACTCTTCATGGTGTCATTGATAAAACAAACTCTACCCTAATTGAATAGTGACACCTGAGACAGCTCAGGCTGCAGCATTCCACCAAGGCAAACCAATCATGCAGGGAGTGAAAATCGAGGTCAAAGCTTTTTTGCAACTCATGGAACACCACAATCCCTTCCCCATAATTGGGTCTCTTGGCCTCCCGTGCCCTGCACCCGCTCATTCTGCAATCCCCATCTCGATACATGCTGCCAGCTCTAGAGGTAACCTAATAATCTTCTCCCAATGAATAGCTGCATGAAAAAATGTGTCTGAGGCCCGGCTTTGGGAAATTCATTTCTTCTATTTATTCATTTTTACAAGGTACTTTTACCACTGAACTGACTTCCCTGCTTTCAGAGAGGGCAGTCTGCTCACAACCTAGTTCTTCATTCTGGCATATATTGCTTTCTGGACCTTCTTGTGTACCTCACTGTGTCCTTCACAACCATTATGTGTTCATGTGTCTGTCATTTGGGAAGGCCCTGCTGTTTCTCATTTCATGCCCCTGAGAACTTTCTCCCTCGCAACAATTAGCTGAACACTGTTCTGCATCCCTTTCCGCTTTGACTGTGGCTGCTTGGAGCCTTCTGCCCAACAGCAGAAATAAAATTCAATTGTATGACCATAGCTCAGAAATGCGGCCTAGCACACTAAATGGCAAAATCTGCATCCTTTAGCAATGGCCTATTCTAACACGATGGATCTTTTGCAGATTACAACAACTAGCAATTCGAGTTAATAAAGCTCCATCTACATATTCAAAATACATCCAAGATGCATAACCTCATCTAATAATATAGGTGTGCTGAAGAGAATAAAATAAATACTTTGCTACATGTATGTTATACTATGCAGCAGGCAGCCGGAAAACTCCCTAAACATGTGGCAAAACTATGTCTACCATAAATACAATGTCAAATCACAAAAGCACATGACAACTGTTTGACTACCATGGACCTAATACCTTGCTAAAAGAGCTTTCTTAATGTATACTTTGGACACTGGACTAGTATATTTACACTCCCCTCTTTGGTTAATTTATTAACCAATAACTCATTCTTATTCTTCCTACCCAATCATCCTTTGTAATCCATACCTTTCAGACAACACATAAGTGTCTGCCTGTGCTGCATATTCCTCAGGTGTACACGTCATACAACGGCAATGACCATCATCATTACAATCTACTGAATGTTCAGTTTAATTTTCAGGATCTGGAGGTGGTCTGAATAGTGCCCCTGGGGGACTAATTGGATGTCGTATCTGAAACATGCAGTGCTCAATCTCACCATTCCACTTATCTGTCTGTGTATGAACATGTCTCGAGAGGGGTGTGGCAGTGTCATTGGAGTTTTCCATTGTGACCGACATCAAGGACATTGCCTTAGCCCGATCCAATCTGCAACAACCATTTGCCAGACACAAAGAGCAATGAGCACCACTACGAGGACATGAACTAGCACTTTTATGATCTTGCTTAGCTAGGTGGACACCCAAGAACAAATGGTGGTATACCCGTAATCTTTGACAACTCTGCTGCTTTCCTTTTCCATAGTAGTGTGGAGGGTGTTTTGAAGGCATCATGAAGCAAGTTCAAAACAGTTCCACACAAATATAGCTTTGAGTTCCCTTCCCCAAGATCAACACAGTTCCAATAGGCCTCGGGGGTTCCCTTCCCCAAGTTTAATGCAGTCAGTTCTCTTGACTTTCAATAAATGTTTCTAAACCAACTTTCTAACCTTTTAGGCTTGTCAGTGGTTCACTTGACTAATTATCTTCTTGAATAACTTCAACAGTTGATAGGCACAACAGCTTCATTACTTTAACGTTCTTTGGTTCACTTCACATAGGGGTTAGTCAGTCTAGGCACAGTTGTTGACCACACAGTCCACCCACTGCAGGTCACGCAACCGATAACCCTTGGTGTTTTGTTATATTCACTGATTCTCTTTGAACTTCCTTGCCAACACAGGCTCCCTCTTTGAACCTGTGTCAGTTGGCCTTGTGCAGTTCTTTTTTTCCTTGGCAGCATCTTATCTCTGCCACAACATGACTTTTTACACCATTCATTTTGTGGGGGCTTTCCTTGTCACCACCTTGCTTTCACACTTTACTTTAGTGCTTATCATTAGCCTTTCACTTGATTCTTGAGCCCTTATCACTGGCTCTTTCACTTGGTGTATATGTTCAGATTGTCCTTTACTACTTTTACTTGCTTTCACTCTATTTGAAATTGTATGTCACTTTCTTTTCATTCATGCAGTCGTTCATTTACTTTGCATAACTTTTCCTTAGTTCGGTATTCAGTATTGCATTAAACACTGTGCATCTCATTCGGCATTCATATAGCTCTCCTCTAGTCTCCTGACCCTCTATTCAGGAGTTTTAACTGACCAGAATCTCCTTGTGCCCAAGGCCATCCCCTGGAGTGCCCTGGTGTGACTGTTTGCTTTCCGTCACTCATTGTACTACGGCAGATCCTCTGTGTGCATTTGCCTTTTTCAGTTGCTGTCTCTTGTTCTCCCTCAGCTCGTGGAGAGCTCCGACGAGCAGTGCTCGTCCTCTCTGGACCGTCCAGCTGCTTTTAGCGGCTCCCAGGAGTCTTCAGTGTCCCCCAGCTCCAGCGGGAGACACACAGAACTGCATTCTGCAGGGCTCCCGACCCCCTCTCAGTCTGTTCAGGCTTCGGCATCTCTCTCGCTCCCCTGCACTGCTCATCTTTCATCACACTGGCCCCTCTCCAGCCTGCTGTCATGCAGCGTACATGGAAACTGTGGGACTGCTAGAAGATGAAATATTTCCGTTATGGTACACAAGACCATCCTGCTGCAGTCTAGTGTTCCTTCAAGATGGCCGCCGCCTGTATTTACACTGTGAACGATTGCAGCACGTCAAGTTGCAACCTTCTCTGTTTAGGGTAAGATGCTAAGTTTTCTCTGGAGCCCCTGCTCCCGTTCTGCCTTTCTATTGCATTTCTTTCTGCTTTTCCTTTGGTGGCGCTCCTCTTGTTTGCCACACCTCCTCCTCACTTCCGGTTTGCAATGCCCGCTCGCCTCCCAAGCCAGGGCTTTGTATACCTTGCTTGCAGCTCTCTCTCTCCCGGTTCTCTCACTGGCTTTCTCTGGCACTCTCTCCCGGTTCCCGCACCAGGGCTCTCTCTGTGGTTCTCTCCTGGATTCTCTTTGGGTTTACTCTGACTCTCCTTCCGTATCTCCCGACTTGTGCTGGAGTCTCCTTATTACAATTGCACACAGCAATCTGGGCACACGCTCTCTTCTTTATTACCTGCTACCCAGGGTTGTACTCTCTTCGCTTGAGAGTACTCAAATCCTGGAGCATCAACAACATTCAGCACTCACCTATTTAGGATACCTCCTTTATATATACCTTGAACGTGCTGCTGCACTCTGATCCAGTGTACTATGCCACACTTGCATGAAACATAACTACAGGGTTTTTGCCGCAAGGCTTTTCCCTGATTGGGTCGGTTCCCCAGGAATCCACATTGCTTGGTGTTATCCATCCCGGTAATGTGGCCTCTGGAGGAACTCGACCTTATCTCTGCAAGACTAAGAAGGATCTAAAAGGGGAAGAAAGGTAAAAGAGCAGAAGAAAGATGTAGACCCAAACCAGGACAGCTCCACTGAAGACCCAGATGAGAAGGATTGGAGGGAGGAGTCACCAGAGTCTGAAAGCTTGCGATGCTAAAGGACGCCCATGGCATCCCTGGAGCAATACCAGGAACCGGTAGCTGCGCTGCAGGGACTGACTGCGGAGGTGCAGTCTCTTAGATCTTAAAATGTTGCTTTAAGGCAACAGATCGCTGTGCGAGAGGATCATCAAAGAGATCTTCCCCCTTTGCGCTTCCTTTGGAAAGTACAACAGGAACCCCAATTCTCTAAAGGAGTTCCTAGATGCATGTTTAATGTACTTTACATTCCGTACCAGAGCCTATGATACAGCTTGTGCGCGTGTGGGTTTCCTTGTGTCCAATTTAGTTGGGAGCGCCATGGCTTGGGCATCACCATTGATCACACAAGCAGATCCAGCTATGAATGATTACGCACAGTTCACGTACCTGTTCAGGACCAGATTCGCACGACCAGAAGTCCAATATTCATCCTATGAGGCTATGGTCGATCTCTGACAAGGAACACATGATGCACAGTACTATGTTACAGCATTCGAAAAATTGGCTGCTAATGCAGGATGGACAGATTCGGCCCAACAAATGTTCTTCCGAAGAGGACTCCGTGACGACATCAAGGATGAGCTAGCCCACAGTGCAAGACCCTCAACCTTCCTGGAGCTGGTGACACTCTCCCTACAAATCGAATTCCGCCTCATGGAACGCAGGAAGGAGAGATGAAGAAACAGGCTTGGTCTACAGCCCTTGACTAGTGCATCCTTTCCTACGGAAAAGACTTCGGGGACACAAGGAGACAAATCCATGCAGATTGGTACAGCTCAGGGTCCTTTGACAGCGGATGAGCGTGAAAGACGCCAGGACCTCGGGTTATGCATGCATTGTGGTTCCCAGGTGCATCTCCTGAGAAACTGTCCCGAGGTTCCCCCGCGTCGGTCGGGAAATGCTACACCCCGAACCTAAAGAGGGAGAGGTCCAGGGGTGTTCTTCCCAATACCTGCAACAACATGATGAAATAGAACATCGCTGAAGACAGCCGAGTCATGGTGTTTCTGGTAACATTGTCCAGGGAGTCCTCACCTCCCATAGAGGTACTAGCCATGCTTGATTGTGGTGCTGCGGGGAATTTTATAGATGTCACTTGGGCTCATGAAAACGACTTACCATTGAAAGCCAAGCAGCAATCCATCCCAGTCGAAGGAGTGGACGTTTCCCCTTTGACCTCTGGTCCCATAGTTCAGGAAACTCAACCTCTGCATCTCACTATGTTTCAACATCATGAGGAACTAGTATTCAATGTTATCCATGCAGCCCATTTCCCGGTCATCCTGGGACTACCCAGGTTGTGCCGTCACTGGTCTGCCAATAATGTGCTGTTTCATTCCTCATACTGCAGACAGAACTGCTTATTGTATGAGGATGCTATGGCGGTTGAGAGCATGAAGGTCTCACTGTCTACATCTGTAATTCACACCATACCTTCACATTATCAGGAGTTCGCTGAAATGTTTGAGGACAAGATACCAGATATAAGGACTCAGGATTGTGGCATCAACATACTCCCAGATGCTCCCATACCATTTGGAAGAATGTACCCACTTTCTTAGCCCAAGCGCAAGGCTCTTAAGGAATACCTGGACATTAACCTTCAGCACAACCCTTATCAGGGAGTCTCATCATTGGCCGGGACATCTCTGTTTTTAATTCCTAAGAAAAGAACCCTCAAGTTCAGGCCTTGTATCGACTACCGGGGTCTTAACCAACTCACCATCAAGGACCGATATCCTATGCCCCTGATTAAGGATGTTTTCGCTGCGGTTCAAGCAGCTACACAGGGTAATTCATAGAATTTCGCAGAAAAGTGTCGCAAGCGGCTGGCGCAGAGTGTCCGCGTGCGATTGTCTGCGCCAGGTGCGTTCACCAAAACCGATTTCCGCGCACAGCGTATTCATGGATTTTAGGCTCCCAAACCAGCCGTGGCGCAGAGTATCGCAGCGACCCTGCAGCAGCGCCAGTAACGCCCCCAAGAACGCCCTCGCGCAAGGAAAAGCCATCAAAATCGCTAAATCATCGCAAAAGGGCTGCGCTAACCCTGGACCAGTTTACAGGGCTGCCAAACAAGGAACGCAAAGTGGGTAACGTACATATCAGGGGTACGCGGGAAGTTTTACATGCGATTAGCCAGGGTACGTGTATGACAGGGGTACGCGTGAAGTTAAACACGCGATTAGCCAGGGTACGTGTATTACAGGGGTACGCGGGAATTTTCACACGCAATTTGGCTGGTTACGTGTATGACAGGGGTACGCGTGAAGTTTTACACGCGATTAGCCAGGGTACATGTATTACAGGGGTGCGCGGGAATAATCACACGCGATTTGGCTGGGTACGTGTATTACAGGGGTGCGCGGGAATTATCACACGCGATTTGGCTGGGTACGTGTATTACAGGGGTGCACGGGAATAATCACACACGATTAGGCTGGGTGGGTCCTCACAGGTGTACCCTGTACACCCTCCACGGCCCCTGAAGGCAGCCCACAAAACAGGGGACTACCCTGCACACCTGCTCATGTCTCCCACCCCCCACCCCCCCCAGCAGTGTGGGGCACCCTCCACCAGGCCCCCACCCATGTCTCCCACCACCCCCACCCCCCAGCCACCATGGGCAGCCCCCACCAGGCCCCCACTCATGTCCCCTATCACCCCCACCCCCCAGCAGTGCAGGGGCAGCGTCCACCAGGCCCCCACTCATGTCTCCCACCACCCCCACCCCCCAGCCACCAGGGGCAGCCTCCACCAGGCCCCCACTCATGTCTCCCACCCACCCCCACCCCCCAGCCACCATGGGCAGCCCCCACCAGGCTCCCACCCATGTCCCCTATCACCCCCACCCCCCAGCAGTACAGGGGCAGCCTCCACCAGGCCCCCACTCATGTCTCCCACCCACCCCCCCAGCCACCATGGGCAGCCCCCACCAGGCCCCCACTCATGTCTAACACCACCCCCCCCCCCAGCCACCATGGGCAGCCCCCACCAGGCTCCCACCCATGTCCCCTATCACCCCCACCCCCCATCCACCATGGGCATCCCCCACCAGGCCCGCACTCATGTCTCCCACCCACCCCCACCCCCCAGCAGTGCAGGGGCAGCCTCCACCAGGCCCCCACTCATGTCTCCCACCCACCCCCCCAGCCACCATAGGCAGCCCCCACCAGGCTCCCACCCATGTCCCCTATCACCCCCACCCCCCAGCAGTGCAGGGGCAGCCTCCACCAGGCCCCCACTCATGTCTCCCACCCACCCCCCCAGCCACCATGGGCAGCCCCCACCAGGCCCCCACTCATGTCTAACACCACCCCCCCCCCCAGCCACCATGGGCAGCCCCCACCAGGCTCCCACCCATGTCCCCTATCACCCCCACCCCCCATCCACCATGGGCATCCCCCACCAGGCCCGCACTCATGTCTCCCACCCACCCCCACCCCCCAGCAGTGCAGGGGCAGCCTCCACCAGGCCCCCACTCATGTCTCCCACCCACCCCCCCAGCCACCATAGGCAGCCCCCACCAGGCTCCCACCCATGTCCCCTATCACCCCCACCCCCCAGCAGTGCAGGGGCAGCCTCCACCAGGCCCCCACTCATGTCTCCCAGCCACCCCTCCCCAGCCACCATGGGCAGCCCCCACCAGGCCCCCACTCATGTCCCCTATCACCCCCACCCCCCAGCCACCATGGGCAGCCCCCACCAGGCCCCCACTCATGTCTCCCACCCACACACCCCCCCCAGCCACCATGGGCAGCCCCCACCAGGCTCCCACCCATGTCCCCTATCATCCCCACCCCCCAGCCACCATGGGCATCCCCCACCAGGCCCCCACTCATGTCTCCCACCCACCGCCACCCCCCAGCCACCATGGGCAGCCCCCACCAGGCCCCCACTCATGTCCCCTATCACCCCCACCCCCCAGCCACCATGGGCAGCCCCCACCAGGCCCCCACTCATGTCCCCTATCACCCCCACCCCCCAGCCACCATGGGCAGCCCCCACCAGGCCCCCACTCATGTCCCCTATCACCCCCACCCCCCAGCAGTGCAGGGGAAGCCTCCACCAGGCCCCCACTCATGTCTCCATACCCACCCACACCCCCCAGCCACCATGGGCATCCCTCACCAGGCCCCCACTCATGTCTCCCACCCACCCCCACCCCCCAGCCACCATGGGCAGCCCCCACCAGGCCCCCACTCATGTCCCCTATCACCCCCACCCTCCAGCCACCATGGGCAGCACCCACCAGGCCCCCACTCATGTCCCCTATCACCCCCACCCCCCAGCTACCATGGGCAGCCCCCACCAGGCCCCCACTCATGTCCCCTATCACTCCCACCCCCCCGCCACCATGAGCAGCCCCCACCAGGCCCCCACTCATGTCCCCTATCACCCCCACCCCCCAGCAGTGCAGGGGCAGCCTCCACCAGGCCCCCACTCATGTCTCCCACCACCCCACCCCCCCAGCAGTGTGGGGCACCCTCCACCAGGCCCCCACCCATGTCTCCCACCACCCCCACCCCCCAGCCACCATGGGCAGCCCCCACCAGGCCCCCACTCATGTCTCCCACCCACCCCCACCCCCCAGCCACCATGGGCAGCCCCCACTAGGTCCCCACTCATGTCTCCCACCCACCCCCACCCCCCAGCCACCATGGGCAGCCTCCACCAGGCCCCCACTCATGTCTCCCACCACCCCCACCCCCCAGCCACCATGGGCAGCCTCCACCAGGCCCCCACTCATGTTTAACACCCACCCCCACCCCCCAGCCACCATGGGCAGCCTCCACCAGGCCCCCACTCATGTCTCCCACCACCCCCACCCACCAGCCACCATGGGCAGCCCCCACCAGGCTCCCACCCATGTCCCCTATCACCCCCACCCCCAGCCACCATGGGCAGCCCCCACCAGGCCCCCACTCATGTCTCCCACCCACCCCCACCCCCAGCCACCATGGGCAGCCCCCAACAGGCCCCCACACATGTCTCCCACCCACCCCCCCAGCCACCATGGGCAGCCCCCACCGGGCCCCCACTCATGACCCCTATCACCCCCACCCCCCAGTCACCATGGGCAGCCCCCACCAGGCCCCACTCATGTCTCCCACCCACCCCCCCCAGCCACCATGGGCAGCCCCCACCAGGCTCCCACCCATGTCCCCTATCACCCCCACCCCTCAGCAGTGCAGGGGCAGCCTCCACCAGGCCCCCACTCATGTCTCCCCCCCAGCCCCCCCAGCCACCATGGGCAGCCCCCACCAGGCCCCCACTCATGTCCCCTATCACCCCCACACCCCAGCCACCATGGGCAGCCCACACCAGGCCCCCACTCATGTCCCCTATCACCTCCACCCCCCAGCCACCATGGGCAGCCCCCACCAGGCCCCCACTCATGTCCCCTATCACCCCCACCCCCCAGCAGTGCAGGGGCAGCCTCCACCAGGCCCCCACTCATGTCTCCCACCCACACCCACCCCCCAGCCACCATGGGCATCCCCCACCAGGCCCCCACTCATGTCTCCCAACCACCCACACCCCCCAGCCACCATGGGCAGCCCCCACCAGGCCCCCACTCATGTCCCCTATCACCCCCACCCCCCAGCCACCATGGGCAGCCCCCACCAGGCCCCCACTCATGTCCCCTATCACCCCCACCCCCCAGCCACCATGGGCAGCCCCCACCAGGCCCCCACTCATGTACCCTCTCACCCCCACCCCCCAGCCACCATGGGCAGTCCCCACCAGGCCCCCACTCATGTCCCCTATCACCCCCACCCCCCAGCAGTGCAGGGGCAGCCTCCACCAGGCCCCCACTCATGTCTCCCACCCCCCCCACCCCCCAGCCACCATGGGCATCCCCCACCAGGCCCCCACTCATGTCTCCCACCCACCCCCACCCCCCAGCAGTGTGGGGCACCCTCCACCAGGCCCCCACCCATGTCTCCCACCAGCCCCACCCCCCAGCCACCATGGGCAGCCCCCACCAGGCCCCCACTCATGTCTCCCACCCACCCCCACCCCCCAGCCACCATGGGCAGCCCCCACCAGGCCCCCACTCATGTCTCCCACCCACCCCCACCCCCCAGCCACCATGGGCAGCCTCCACCAGGCCCCCACTCATGTCTCCCAACACCCCCACCCACCAGCCACCATGGGCAGCCCCCACCAGGCTCCCACCAATGTCCACTATCACCCCCACCCGGCCAGCCACCATGGGCAGCCCCCACCAGGCCCCCACTCATGTCTCCCACCCACCCCCGGCCACAGCCACCATGGGCAGCCCCCAACAGGCCCCCACTCATGTCTCCCACCCACCCCCCCAGCCACCATGGGCAGCCCCCACCAGGCCCCCACTCATGACCCCTATCACCCCCACCCCCCAGCCACCATGGGCAGCCCCCACCAGGCCCCCACTCATGTCCCCTATCAACCCCACCCCCCAGCCACCATGGGCAGCCCCCACCAGGCCCCCACTCATGTACCTTATCACCCCCAGCCACCATGGGCAGTCCCCACCAGGCCCCCACTCATGTCCCCTATCACCCCCACCCCCCAGCAGTGCAGGGGCAGCCTCCACCAGGCCCCCACTCATGTCTCCCACCCACCCCCACCCCCCAGCAGTGTGGGGCACCCTCCACCAGGCCCCCACCCATGTCTCCCACCACCCCCACCCCCAGCCACCATGGGCAGCCCCCACCAGGCCCCCACCCATGTCTCCCACCCACCCCCACCCCCCAGCCACCATGGGCAGCCCCCACCAGGCCCCCACTCATGTCTCCCACCCGCCCCCACCCCCCAGCCACCATGGGCAGGCTCCACCAGGCCCCCACTCATGTCTCCCAACACCCCCACCCACCAGCCACCATGGGCAGCCCCCACCAGGCTCCCACCAATGTCCCCTATCACCCCCACCCCCCAGCCACCATGGGCAGCCCCCACCAGGCCCCCACTCATGTCTCCCACCCACCCCCACCCACAGCCACCATGGGCAGCCCCAAACAGGCCCCCACTCATGTCTCCCACCCACCCCCCCAGCCACCATGGGCAGCCCCCACCAGGCCCCCACTCATGACCCCTATCACCCCCACCCCCCAGCCACCATGGGCAGCCCCCACCAGGCCCCCACTCATGTCTCCCACCCACCCCCCCAGCCACCATGGGCATCCCCCACCAGGCTCCCACCCATGTCCCCTATCACCCCCACCCCCCAGCAGTGCAGGGGCAGCCTCCACCAGGCCCCCACTCATGTCTCCCACCCACCCCCCCAGCCACCATGGGCAGCCCCCACCAGGCCCCCACTCATGTCTCCCACCCACCCCCACCACCCAGCAGTGTGGGGCACCCTCCACCAGGCCCCCACCCATGTCTCCCACCACCCCCACCCCCCAGCCACCATGGGCAGCCCCCACCAGGCCCCCACTCATGTCTCCCACCCACCCCCACCCCCACCCCCCAGCCACCATGGGCAGCCCCCACCAGGCCCCCACTCATGTCTCCCACCCACCCCCACCCCCCAGCCACCATGGGCAGCCTCTGCCAGGCCCCCACTCATGTCTCCCAACACCCCCACCCACCAGCCACCATGGGCAGCCCCCACCAGGCTCCCACCAATGTCCCCTATCACCCCCACCCCCACCCCCCAGCAGTGTGGGGCACCCTTCATCAGGGCCCCCACCCATGTCTCCCACCACCCCCACCCCCCAGCCACCATGGGCAGCCCCCACCAGGCCCCCACTCATGTCTCCGACCCACCCCCACCCCCCAGCCACCATGGGCAGCCCCCACCAGGCCCCCAGTCATGTCTCCCACCCACCCCCACCCCCCAGCCACCATGGGCAGCCTCCACCAGGCCCCCACTCATGTCTCCCAACACCCCCACCCACCAGCCACCATGGGCAGCCCCCACCAGGCTCCCACCAATGTCCCCTATCACCCCCACCCCCCAGCCACCATGGGCAGCCCCCACCAGGCCCCCACTCATGTCTCCCACCCACCCCCACCCACAGCCACCATGGGCAGCCCCCAACAGGCCCCCACTCATGTCTCCCACCCACCCCCCCAGCCACCATGGGCAGCCCCCACCAGGCCCCCACTCATGACCCCTATCACCCCCACCCCCCAGCCACCATGGGCAGCCCCCACCAGGCCCCCACTCATGTCTCCCACCCACCCCCCCAGCCACCATGGGCATCCCCCACCAGGCTCCCACCCATGTCCCCGATCACCCCCACACCCCAGCAGTGCAGGGGCAGCCTCCACCAGGCCCCCACTCATGTCTCCCACCCACCCCCCCAGCCTCCATGGGCAGCCCCCACCAGGCCCCCACTCATGTCTCCCACCCACCCCCACCCCCCAGCAGTGTGGGGCACCCTCCACCAGGCCCCCACCCATGTCTCCCACCACCCCCACCCCCCAGTCACCATGGGCAGCCCCCACCAGGCCCCCACTCATGTCTCCCACCCACCCCCACCCCCCAGCCACCATGGGCAGCCCCCACCAGGCCCCCACTCATGTCTCCCACCCACCCCCACCCCCCAGCCACCATGGGCAGCCTCCACCAGGCCCCCACTCATGTCTCCCAACACCCCCACCCACCAGCCACCATGGGCAGCCCCCACCAGGCTCCCACCAATGTCCCCTATCACCCCCACCCCCCAGCCACCATGGGCAGCCCCCACCAGGCCCCCACTCATGTCTCCCACCCACCCCCACCCACAGCCACCATGGGCAGCCCCCAACAGGCCCCCACTCATGTCTCCCACCCACCCCCCAGCCACCATGGGCAGCCCCCACCAGGCCCCCACTCATGACCCCTATCACCCCCACCCCCCAGCCACCATGGGCAGCCCCCACCAGGCCCCCACTCATGTCTCCCACCCACCCCCCCAGCCACCATGGGCATCCCCCACCAGGCTCCCACCCATGTCCCCTATCACCCCCACCCCCCAGCAGTGCAGGGGCAGCCTCCACCAGGCCCCCACTCATGTCTCCCACCCACCCCCCCAGCCACCATGGGCAGCTCCCACCAGGCCCCCACTCATGTCCCCTATCACCCCCACCCCCCAGCCACCATGGGCAGCCCCCACCAGGCCCCCACTCATGTCCCCTATCTTCTCCACCCCCCAGCCACCATGGGCAGCCCCCACCAGGCCCCCACTCATGTCCCCTATCACCCCCACCCCCCAGCAGTGCAGGGGCAGCCTCCACCAGGCCCCAACTCATGTCTCCCACCCACCCCCACCCCCCAGCCACCATGGGCATCCCCACCAGGCCCCCACTCATGTCTCCCACCCACCCCCACCCCCCAGCCACCATGAGCAGCCCCCACCAGGCCCCCACTCATGTCCCCTATCACCCCCACCCCCCAGCCACCATGGGCAGCCCCCACCAGGCCCCCACTCATGTCCCCTATCACCCCCACCCCCCAGCCACCATGGGCAGCCCCCACCAGGTCCCCACTCATGTACCCTATCACCCCCACCCCCCAGCCACCATGGGCAGCCCCCACCAGGCCCCCACTCATGTCCCCTATCACCCCCACCCCCCAGCAGTGCAGGGACAGCCTCCACCAGGCCCCCACTCATGTCTCCCACCCACCCCCACCCCCCAGCCACCATGGGCATCCCCCACCAGGCCCCCACTCATGTCTCCCACCCACCCCCACCCCCCAGCCACCATGGGCAGCCCCCACCAGGCCCCCACTCATGTCCCCTATCACCCCCACCCCCCAGCCACCATGGGCAGCCCCCACCAGGCCCCCACTCATGTCCCCTATCACCCCCACCCCCCAGCCACCATGGGCAGCCCCCACCAGGCCCCCACTCATGTCCCCTATCATCCCCACCCCCCAGCCACCATGGGCAGCACCCACCAGGCCCCCACGCATGTCCCCTATCACCCCCACCCCCCAGCCACCATGGGCAGCCCCCACCAGGCCCCCACTCATGTCCCCTATCATCCCCACCCCCCAGCCACCATGGGCAGCACCCACCAGGCCCCCACCCATGTCCCCTATCACCCCCACCCCCCAGCATCCAGGGGCACCCTCCACCAGGCCCCCACTCATGTCCAACTCATGTCTCCCACCACCCCCACCCCTCAGCAGTGCAGGGGCACCGTCCACCAGACCCCCACTCATGTCTCCCTGGTCCCCCACCCCCCAGCATCCAGGGGCACCCTCCACCAGGCCCCCACTCATGTCTCCCACCACCCCCACCCTCCAGCCACCATGGGCAGCCTCCACCAGGCCCCCACTCATGTCCCCTATCACCCCCACCCCCCAGCCACCATGGGCATCCCCCACCAGGCCCCCACTCATGTCTCCCACCCACCCCCACCCCCCAGCAGTGCAGGGGCAGCCTCCACCAGGCCCCCACTCATGTCCCCCTGCCCACAGGCCCTGACAATCCTCAAGCATGGGCCTCATGGCCAGCCACCACAGCCCAAAGACACAACCAAGTATTACATGCGCCCATGATACTACTCCAATGGAAACAATGTAAATCAACACGTGTCACACACACACACAATGGTTGCAAGAGAACCTGAAAACCCATTTCATGACATGCATGAAAACAATGAGATGAAACCACACATCGAAGAATTAAAAAATCCAAATAATGTATTAATAACAACAGTAATGGCAAACAAAATTAAACAAAATACACAAGTAAAAAAAAAAAAAAATTAAGCTGGCTGTCCCTTTTCAAATTAAAATCAATAAATGATAATCCAAAAAAAATTCTTCCAAAGTTCAACTCCATAAAAAGGAAATGAAGGGAAAAAAGAAATAGAAAACCATTGCTCCATGGGAAAAAATATTCATAGTAAAAAACATTTCCAAATCCAAAGTCCAACTATGTACAAAGTATTCAGGGTCCATCATTCCAACAGAAGAAATGAAACCTACCAAAAAACCTATCTAAAATGGGACTATATACAAAAGGTGGAGCAGTGTCCGTCGACTCCGAATAAAAATAAACTATAAAGGAAACCTATCACTAAATAACTATATACAATGGCGGCGGGCCAGTCCAGCGGCTCACTTAGTGGTGTTCCGGGCCAGGGCATCATCGAACTCCTCGTCTATGTCCCGGAGGCGGTCCTGTTCCATGGCCCCGAGGGTCCGCAGGGACGCCGACATGTTCACCTCCAACTCCCTGCAGATTGCCTCGAGGCACTCGGCCCGCCTCAGGGCCCTCCGCATGGAGTTCTCCGCCCTGACCATCGTGAGCCGTGCTTCTTCCGCCCGCCGCCGCTCCGCATCTATGGCGTGGCCCAACCGCTGCCACACGGAAGACACTTCCCGTCCAGGGTCCTCCTGCCCTCTGGTCGATGCCTGCCCCTCCGATGTTGAAGGCCCCGAGCTATCGTGGCTCCCACCTACAGCCTCCTGCTGCTGCAGCTGCTGCTGTCCATGTGCCCTGTCCGATGGTGCCTGCACATCCTCCTCCAGCTGGGGTGCAGTCGTTGATGTGGCCACCCCTGCTGGACGTCCGACTCCCGACTGTGGCAGGGATCTGTTGTCCACCAGCCTGGCCGCACGGTCGGAGGCAGCTCCACAGGGCACCCAGGTGACACATGGGTGGGAAGATGGCATGGAGGACGACTGGGGCATAGGGGGTTCCATGGAGGAGGGGGTCGGAACAAGGTCCAGGAAACAGAGGAATCCAGCCCTGGTGAGCTGTCCCAGTGGGTCAACGCAGTCAACGAGCCATGCGAGAAGACTTGCAGACTCATCATGAAAAGACTGCAGGTCAGCTCGCATGGCCCGTTGACGCAACGCCACCCCACCCTGGACAGGCTCAACCTGGTGCAGGATAGCCACATCCGCAGGGAGAGGAAGGCCAGGTGTTGTAAGCCAATCCCCTCCCTGAGAACGGGTCTGGAGGTAGGCATCCCCGCTGGTGCAAGATGATGCAGTGACAGGAGCAGGGACAGGATTGCACACAGGCACCTCCGCGGCGGCCTGTGCTGCCTCTTGTCCCAGATCCTGCACTGCACCACTAGCACCAGTGGAATCCCCACCTCCATACCCCGCCTCTGTCGCTTGCACGGCCTCCTCCTCCTCCAAACCCCCCACCAACCTGGATGACTCCGTGCCATCTTCCTCCGTTGGGCCCTGTGGGGTCCCAGCTGCCCCTTCTGCTGCCGAGGAGTCCAACTCCAACCTCCGCCTCTTGGACCTCCCCTCGGCAGCTGCGACCTGGGACACGGCACCGGACTCCTCACTCCCCGACGAGATCAGAACCTGGGAGGGGATCCGGGCCTTGCGTCTCCGGCTGGTGGTGCGACCCCTGCCGCTGTGCTCCACAGCACCTTCTCCGCCCTCTTCATCAGTTGACGCTGCAGACAGGGAGAAAGAAACACAGGCATCAGGGCACTGTCCAATGGACTCATACACACATGACAGTCATACATGAGTGGCATTGGTAAAACCCAGACATGGCATCACAATCCCCAACACACATGTCATTTCAACTTGCACACATGAGCCATACCACAGCCATATTGCAACAGCCAGCACCATCCATTCACATACAACAGCATGAGCAGCCAAAGGTCATCCACACATCACATGCAACATAGGGAGTACACTACACATGCACACACACCACCAAACTTGCATGCATGTGTACACCTCCGCCAACTGTCGCAGTGTTCCGATCGACATCCATGTCACACCTGACAATCATTCCTCCACATTCTGTGCCATGCAAGCCCACACACACAAGCACCATCCATGTGTCACACATGAGACCCCTCGCATGTGTCACCCTCACGGCCCTGTACACCCCCCCTACTTGCCCACATAAAAATACATGTTCAACCTGCACACTCCTGGCACACCACACGCACAGCTTACAATCAGTATGCATGTACACTTACCGCTCGACTCCAGACGGGTCTGCCTCTCAAGGACCTGGACGTGGAGCGCTGGGGATCTGCGTTCCAGGACCCTCATCTGATCTTCCGACAAGTGGCCCCGGCGCCCCTTAGCATCCGCTGCCTTCAGGAGGCGCCGGGCCTTGTTGAGGGTCCTGGACCTGAAGTCCTCCCAGCGCTTCCTGACACGTTCGTAGTCGCGGACTGCCACCTCCTCCACGTTGATGGCAGTCATGATGTCCATCCAGATCCGAGTCCGTCCTTCCTTGTCGGTGCGCAACCTTCCGAAGAGGGCATCATACTGCGCCAGGACATGCTCCACCAGGACACCAACTTCGGTGGCAGTGAAGCTGGTGCCCCTCTGCCTCCTTGGCCGGGGGTTGCCACTGGTGCCAGATGTTGCAGTGCCCGACATGGCAACCCCAGAGGCAGGAGTGGGTGGGCAAGTGGGTCCTGGGGCTGGGCTGTGGGGCGATGGAAAAGCAGTCGGGAGTCTTCGGTTCCAGCAGGGGTGGTCACAGCAACAGCACTCCTGGCTGATGTGCAGGCAGCAAATGGCAGGGCACGTGGGCAGCAGGCAGTCAGGCAGCAGCAGATGGCAGGTGGGAGCGTGCTCAGGGCTCTGGGGGGCAGTAATTCGGCCTTCTGGGCAGGAGCGTGGTCTTCCGTGTGTGAACGCGTGACCAGCTTGATACGGAGTGATTTTACACGTGAAAATCCAGCACGTCTGCGTGTAATTCGAGGAAAGGCCCTTAGCGCATAAGCGCGTCAGCACACGTCTGTACATTCATTGGCCCACAGGCCACCAGCGTATGCGCGTCTATGAAGTCACATGCACGTTGAATATGGCACGTTTGAAATGTTGCGTGTAAAAAAATGAAAGAAACGTCCGAGTGTCAAAGCATGTAATTGGTGGAAATGACCTTAGCGCGTACACGCGGAAGTGACAAAGCGTGTAATTGGTGGAAATGGCCCTAGCGCGTACACGCGGAAGTGACAAAGCATGTCATTGGTGGAAATGGCCCTAGCGCGTACACGCGGAAGTGACAAAGCGTGTAATTGGTGGAAATGGCCCTAGCACGTACACGCGGAAGTGACGCTGGACGTGTGGGCCTGCATAAAAGGTACGTGTAGAACACCATTTCCTTGTACGTGCTTTTCGTGGAGAGCGAGTGGGTGAAATCCGTACTTCTTGTCATTTCACACGCGATTTACTTCACGGCGTTTCAAGTTCGTACTCCCTGTTACCTCTGACAGCTTTTTCTCTTTCTTCTCATTTTCTGGTTTTCCTGGGCCTGTTCCCTCAAACAGCGTTCCCTTCTACTGTTGTCCTGTCTCCTCAGAAAGAGTACAATTCTTCTTTTGGCGGGGGTGTTGCCAACACGCACATGCGCTTCTTTTTCTCGCTCTTTTTCCTGGCAGACGGTGAGTCACGCACGTATCTAACATCTGTGCTTGCCCCGTGTGTAGCCTACCCCTTCAGAGGTCAATCTAGGCTGTGTGTGACACGCATACGTTCATTCTTGTGTTACTGGGTGCCACAGCGTAGTGCAGGTTTTTTTTTCCGCACACGTGGTCTAGGAGGGGTTGCGTGCACGTCATCTCCCTTTTTTGGGCTTCCTGTGCATTGAGTGACCCGTCATCTTTCCCCAGGGGTCACATTCAGCCTTGCTAGAGCACTAGGGTACAATTACCATCTGGTACCCAACCCCTTTGACCCCCAATTGCCCAGGACAATAGTTTACAGCCACTCCCATACGCACATTAACATCAGTGCCATGGTTGGGAGGCGAGGAATCCGTAAGGGTGGCAAAGGTGGACGAGCCACAAGTAGTGGCCGTTTTGGATCCGGTAGGGGACGTGGTCGTTACTTGCAGGGTGACCCTGTCCCCCCATGTGTGGAGGACCAGGCAAGGGCACCCATAATCCCCCTCCACCCCCCCTGGTTGAGGCTGATGTGGCTGACACCATCCATGCTCAGCCCTTGTTGGACCAGCCCATTGTGGCACCAGACCTGGCTGACTCCATGGCTGACTTCCAGGTCAGCAGGCCTATGACACGTACACTGGTGCACGTTGATGTCATCAGGCCACGTGGATCAGGGGCAGCAAGGTCATCTGCTGCCCCAAGTAGGCAGGGTGGAGAGGCTGCAGGGGCAGCTGCGGCTCCATCCACCCCAGCTCTCACACACCCAGCCAGGACAGTGTCGGTCCTAGTCCATCCTGATGACATTCCCCCTGACACCATTACACTTGAGCCAATGCCTGCACCAACTCCCATGCTGAGTGTGCAATCCCACACTCCTGATACAGAGTCCACCAGGGCTCCTGCCCCTAGTGTCCAGAGCGGCATAGGACACTCAGGATCACCACCACCTTCGAAGCGGAAGAGGAAGAGTGCTCGTCCGGCACAGGCTGATGCCCCAGATACGGCTACACAGTCCGGCCCGTCGAGGAAGCCCAGCTTCACGGATGCCGAACTGAATGCACTTGTCGAGTATGTGTCCGCACATGATAACGAAATGGTCATTGTTGCAGGATCCAAGACCACACCTGCACAACGCCAGGCACACTGGCAGACCGTTGCGGACATCGTAAGTGCCCTTGGAATCGTGAGACGCACAGCCAATGATTGCTATAAGCGCTGGAATGACCTAAAGCGCAGGGCAAAGAATAAGCTGGCCTCAAGTCATGCCACAACTCTAGTGACTGGAGGTGGGTCTCCAGTAGAAGACATGGAACTCACTCCACATGAGTCAGTCGCTGGGACCTACGTCACGGAGGAACAGATCCAAGGCGAGGGAGATCTGCCTGATTATGAGGCATTGTCCGGTGAGTGCACATGCATGTGTGTGTCATCCATGTGCATGGTGTGTGTGTGAGGGCTTCTGTTTGTATGCCAGGTGAGGGTGTGTGCGCCTGAGTCGTTTGGGTCACACATGTGCTTCATGCAATACATTCTGCGCAGCAGCATTTGGCCATAGCAGTATCTCATCTGCCAACAGTAGACATCTAGCCCAACAGCACGCCAGTTGCCCTTGAAGTGTCACCTTGCCACAACATTGTTGCTTATTTTTCTCTGTTCATTCAGGCAGATTGTTTGCATTCCACCACTTTTACTAGGCATTTCTCAGTCCTCTAGTCACATGTCTGACATGGCTATGGTAAAGTGGAGTGACTTTGTTACCTGGATATCATTTGTTTAGACATGTCCCTGTGCAATCGGCCATTTTGGACTGGCAGCTCCAGGTGAAAAATCAGACCTGTTTGAATTACAAAAGCTATTACATGAGGGAACTGGACTGAATGAATAAGTGCTGCCCTCCTCTCCATCTTCACTCAATAGCAATGGTACATGCCATCTGTGTGATGGCATGTGTATTTCACCTGGCAATCACAGGCCAATGTGTGATGCCACTGCCAGGCAGCATGCAGAAAATGTGTTCATCTTCCATCTTGGTGTCATCAGTGTGTGCCATTTGCCTACCCTTCATACGCAGTGAGGGTGCATGTATGGGAGGGTTTTAGTCATGTGGGACATGTGTCAATCAAGTACTGGTTCTGTTGCTTCTCAGCCCTCTTTGTGTGCCATGGTGCTAATGCCTGTTTCCATTTGTTTGCTTTTATGTCTTTGCAGGGGAAGATGCACCTGATACTGCTGGGGTTGTGGAGATGGTGCAGACCCAGGAGGGGTCTGAGGGCCGACCGACCACCAGTGAGGGACGTGGTGTGGTGGTGGGTGAGAACCCACAACTGCTGCAGGTCGAGCTCTCAAGGGGTGTCTCTGGCTGCACCTCCCCCGAGCTGTACTCAGGTGTTGATTCGGATGATGAGACCTACGTGCCGTCGCAGGTGAGTGTTCCTGGGAGGGATTCTGTTCTGTTCCACCCACCTGCACCAGGGTCAGAACCCTCAATGGGGATGTCAGTTTTGGCAGCTACGCCTTTGGTGGTTACGGATGCAGGGTCACACTCCGCGACATCTGATCCTGTTCCTGGGCCAGCAGATCAGAGGGGGAATGCAGTCCTGCAGCCTCAGGCAGTGCCGGCACAGCAAGGCGCAGTTCGCCTTGCCCCAGACAGGTGTGGTGCCCGCCGACGTGGTGGCTGTATGCCACCTGGCAATACCGCATGGGAGCAATCCATTTACGGTATGGCAACCCAACCGGCAGCATCATCAGAGATGATGGCTCAGGCCATGGATAGGGTGGCCACTTCCATTGTCCCCCCGAAAGGCTGATGCAGCGACTACAGCAGGCAACCGACTCCATCTGCCAGTCACACAGGGAGGACATGTTGGCATCCAACAGGGACAGGCGGGCGGCACTGGCGACTCTGCAGGAAGCCATCTCCATAGAGTCCCAGGGCCACAGGGAAGCCCTGAGGCTGGAACTCCTTCACCTCAGGACGACTCTTGTTGAGCTTGAGGCCTCAACAAACCGAAGGATAGAACAGCAGCTGCAGCGTCTCACCCGTACGCTCTCAGCTGAGATGCAGGCAACTAGGGCGGAGGTCCGGGCATCCCGTGAGTTGTTGCATGTTGACCTCCGCACACTCATCCTCCAGAACGAGACCTACCACACCCGCATGCTTGCAGCCATGGAGGAACAGACTAGGGCCTTGCGTGGGCTGCCTCCCATAGTGCCACCACCTCCGGATGCAGCTGCACAGGGTGATAATAGCGACAGCAGTGATACTCCCACAATAGGGTAGCCGTGTGGGCCATGATCCCATGGAGGTGTTTTTTTTTCGCAAGATCCACACAGGTGGGTTTTGGTGTGCACCCTGTCCTCGGACCTCCTGGGTGGCCTCCCCAACCCCCCCGGGCCCATTAATGGCCATTTTTTATTTTTTTATTTTTTTTTTATTTTTTTTTATTTATTTATTTTTTTTGGGATAGTGTGTTGCCTTGTGTGGCTCCCGTGGGCATACGCTGAATTGTGGCTGGGCACATGCAGGCTTGTCATGTATTTGGTTCAGATGCTTGGGTTTTTGTCACACACACCCCTCCTGCTTCCCGTTTCCATGGGCTTGCAAAGGGTGTGCCCAAGTGACATTGACGTACATGGTGACATTGGACTCCCACTACATGTGTGGGTAGTCTAGTCAATACTGTGTATACATTCCTAGTGCATATTGCTGTTGTGTTGTTCACTGCATGTTGCATTGATGTGTAACTCATCATCCATGTCTATCTCCTAATTTGCAGGTCCTTTCCTCATGTCTACACAAGGCCCTCTACTTTGGAGATGGGGTCCATGTTGGCAGCAGTGCACCGACAACTCTACATGGCGGCAACACTGTACAGTTGGAAGTGGTGGGAGTGCAGGCATTTCCAGGTGGTGAGACTACTGATTCCTTACATTCGTAATGTCATGTTAATGGTAGTTTTGAGGGTCAGTAGCTGATAAGTGTTATTGCTAAATACCTGGTCAAGTGTTTTGTTGGTCCTGCATTACTGTGAGCATTTCAGGTGTAGCGAGTTTCAATTAGGGACACTGTACTTTGTGACACTTGTGTCATGTTGTGGGGATTACTTTGTTTACCTGCACATAGCATGACATGGCACGGTGTGTCGTGTGGCGGTGCTGGGGATGGGTTGGGTGACATGGCACTGTCCTCATGTTGCATTTTGCAAGTGGGTATTCATTTTAGCTGCATGAATGTGTTTTTTCACGAAACTGCATTGGTGGTGTCTGTGTAGGTAGGGATGCACACATTGTAACACTTCCAGGTGAACAATCGCAGGCTGATATGGTTTTGACGGTTGATTCTCCAGACATTCAGGATCAGTGTCAGGTTGAGTCATCATTGATTGTAACGATGGTATGTGCCAGGGCAGTGTGCACTCCACAGGGGTGTGATTTCTATGTGAAGTAATTAGCCACTAGCTGTGTACGGGCTGCCTCCCCCGTGCCCTTTCCCCTCCCATGCGCAGCGGGCGTGCATGTGGTTGGGGATGTGGGGGCACCACCATGTCCACGGCCAGGCCCCGGCATGTTGCAACGTTGTGCAGGACACATGCTGCCACTATGATCCTGCACACTACTGGGGGAGCGTATAACAGCTGCCCGCCAGAACGGTCAAGGGTGCGAAAGCGTGACTTAAGCACTCCGAATGTGCGCTCCACTATGCCCCGGGTTGCAATGTGGGCTGTGTTATATCTTACCTTGGGTGGCGTGGTGGGGTTCCGAATTGGCGTCATCATGTGGGGGCTGACAGGGTAGGCACTGTCTCCTGTGGAGGTGGTGATGGGTATCATTGGTGGGGTTGTGACCTTGCTCAGTATCTGACAAGCATGCATGTGCAGTGGCATTCATACTCACCAAGCAGCCATGTATCGCCATGCCGCCCAGCTTCTAGGTCCCGGTTTAGGGTGGACATTTGGTAAATTAAGCTGTCGTGGGTGGACCCGGGATAGTTGGCATATACTGAGGTGATGATTCCCTTGGCATTACATACTACCTGCATGTTGATGGAATGCCAGTGCTTGCGGTTCCTATAGATGTGCTCAGATGCCCTGGGGGGACGTAGAGCCACATGGGTGCAGTCGATGGCACCTAGCACATTGGGGAATCGTGCCACACCGTAAAAATCCAGGGCGGCAGCATGCCTTTCTGCAGGTGTTCTGGGCAGGTATATGTGCCTGCGGACTGATGGGCGTGCAGTGATGATGTTCAAGACCTGGTGTAGGCAGTGTGACTGCGTGGCCTGTGACATCCCACCCACTATGGCACTTGTCCGCTGAAATGATCCAGTGGCTAAGAAGTGCAGTACATTGAGGACCTTCTCCAGGGGGCTGAGTGCTTGGGAGCACAGGGTGGGTGATGTGAGGTCATCCTCCCACTCACTCACCAGGTCCAGTATTATGTGTGGTGGAAACCTGTACCTCCCATACACCTGGTCATCAGGCATCCCGAAAAGGCTGGTTCTGGGTGTGAAAATTCTGGCCCTGACTATCCTCCTCCTCCTCCTTTGGTAGCCCACGGCCACTGCTGCTAGGAACGGTATATTCATCCTGGCGTCTGAGCTTGTTAGTTTTTTGCGCGCAAATGTATGCGTTGCGGGTCGACGTGTGCCTGCTTCCTACTGGCGTACGTGTTTCTTTGCGCGTGTTGTAGGCGAGCGTGTGAAACTTCCCACGCACCCCTGAAATCCAGTACCCAGGCCAATAGCGTGTGGAAATTTCCGCGCACCCCGGAATACACGTGCGCTGATGTACTCGCGTGTGTGAGTGCCCGCGCACCCCTGAAATACACGTACATAGGCCAATCGCGTGTACGCGCACTTTTGTCCAATTACACGCGATGACACTCTGACGTGCAGTCTTTCCATGTGTGCTCTAGCATCACGTGCTATGAGGGAAACACCCGTGCGGGTCACGTCACAGACGCGCTTACGCGCTGAGGGCCTTTGGTCCAATAGAATCGCGTATGCGTGCTGAAGCGCTTACGCGCTGAGGGCCTTTGGTCCAATAGAATCGTGTATGCGTGCTGACGCGCTTACGTGCTAAGGGCCTTTCCTCGAATTTCACGCTGACGTGCAGGATTTTCACGTGCCAAATCTCTCCGTATCAAGCTGGCCACGCGAAAACACACGGAAGACCACGCTCCTGCCCAGAAGGCCGAATTACTGCCCCCCAGTGCCCCGAGCAGCCTCCCACGTGCCATCTGCTGCTGCCTGCCTGCCTGCCTGCCTGCTGCCACCGTGCCCTGCCATTTGGTGCCTGCACATCAGCCATCTGCAGGGGTCCAGTTGCTGTGTCCACCCCTGCTGGAACAGAAGACTCCTGACTGGGATAACATTGCTCCACAGCCCAGCCCCAGGACCCAGTTGCCCACCCACTCCTGCCTCTGGGGTTGCCATGTCGGGCACTTCAACATCTGGCACCAGTGGCAACCCCAGGCCAGAGGGGCAGAGGGGCACCAGCTTCACTGCCACCAAAGTTGGTGTCCCGGTGGAGCATGTCCTGGGGCAGTATGATGCCCTCTTTGGATCGTCCCGCGCCAGCAAGGAAGGACGGGAGAGGATCTGGGCCGACTGTGTGGTTGCCATCAACGTGGAGGGGGTGGCAACCCGCGACGTCCAGAAGATCAAGAAGCGCTGGGAGGACTTGAGGTCCAGGACCCTCGTGAAGGCCCGGCGCCTCGTGGAGGGGGGCCGGGGCCGCATGAGTTCCATCCAGATGAGGCTCCTGGAACGCGTACACCCAGCGCTCCACGCCCAGATCCTTGAGAGGGAGACCCGTCTGGAGTTGAGCGGTAAGTGGCCAAGCATTGCTGGGTGAGACAGGGGCCCTCATTACGACCCTGGCGGAAATCGAAAAACGATGGCGGAAATGCAATACCGCCATCGAATAGCGCTCGGTGCGACTATGACCCGTCACCGTAAAGTACGATGCCATTAGCGACACCGTAGTGAACGCCAACGCTAACTGCACCAAGTACGCGCGCGCGCGCCATGCCAAACCGTAATCAGCACCATGGCGCAAGGGTACGCGAATTCCGACCCTAGCGGACATGTACTTAACGCCATCAAGCACGGCGGAAAGTACCATTCCGCCATGGTGAGAAGTACGGCATCACGAATCAACCGTAAACGGCCCCACTGAGTGCCTGTACACCGCTCCCTGGCCACATAGTACAACTCCCCGTAGGTGCAACGAAGTCACAATGCAACCAGTGAAATGTACAAGTCACCCATGCATGCCAACGAACACAAGAATCACAAGAGGGGCCAATGGGAGCTGCAGGGCACAGATGGCACGAATACAGAAGCTATACCAATGGACATGACCCCAGTCTCCCACCAAGAAACGCACGCAAACACAGGCACCTGTGACCAGCAATATTCCGATAATCACATCATTCCACCAATCCACCTGGCTGACCGGCATCTGTTACACAAAACCTAATCCCCCGCCCCTGAGCATGACATCATCCAAACAGTCATATTGGCAGCCCTCACCCCTGACCTCACTGGGCTTCGTAGGCAAACGCGCCCAGCACAGTACCACGCAACTATACTCCGAAGCTGGAACCCAATGCAGATCTCCTCACAATACATCGCTCCCCAAATAGGAATATGCCACATCACTTGCAAAGAAGAACGCTACACGGCCCATATCAGAATAGAAATTTAATGCACAACAAATTCACCAAGCCCATACAGCCATTAGGCCATGAACTCCAAAACACATTTCACCATTGTGGGCTGCATCCGCAAGAAATGACCAGCTACTTCTTGTGTGACGCCCTGTTCCTTCATGGTACACAGGGGCTACATTCCGTACGAAAAGGCAACATGGAAGCGCCTAGAACCGCAGGGCCGTCCCAATAGGGAGGCACTAGTCCAGCTGAAAGGCCGAAATGTTGCTCCGAGCCACTAGTACTGCGTAAGGGCATGTGGCCCATTGGCGATCGTCCCATAAGATCGTAATGCTGCTCCACTGATTAACACGAAGCAGCAGGTGTCGGGAGTAAAACCCATCTGCAGGAGTGGCATACAGATGGCAGTGGCAAAAGGGGAGGAGATACCTGTCAACCAAAAGAAAAGAAAAAGAATAGAATGGCCATCAGAACTACATCCGAACAACTCACCTCAATGATCACACTAAATCCACAGCCATATGCATGCTAGCCCACTCCAAAGGATCATCACCACCCCAAAACCACTTGCGACTCATAACTATCCATATCGAGGTGAAAACACCATCACAAACGAGTGTACCTGTGCATGCGTCTGTGAAAACAGAATCCATCAGATGGGATTGGTAACGTGCATGGACACAAGTGTCTGAAGGCGCGTCGAGACAGGGAGGGCTCAACAAGGCCAGATAGACGATGGTCCCACTATGGCAGCCCTGCATCACATAGCGCAGGGGAGGCGGACAGATTCCAAGAAGCCCTGTACATGGCAAACACCGTATCAAATCATCTGCCCATGCATCCATTCATCATTCCCTCATCCCGTAATGATAACGCCTGTTACCATACTCACATAACATGTGAGAATTCCATTGAGTCTGTGCGTTATGCAGCCTGCAAAATCCACTGTGCCCCAGCCCGTAATTCCAGTGTTGTGAAGTAACATGTATTTGGGAACGTCCGGCCTCATCATCCACTTCGCTATTGCGCATCCCAAACTATTCATATCAATCATTGCATCCTCGCCATGGCCCCTGTCCCAAGGACACTGAACAATAGAACGTTATATTTGCAGTCAGACCTGTGGGCATCTCCTCGCCGCTAGCTGAAGACCGAAAGCGCCGCCCTTCGAATTCCTCATTTGCAACATCACGTCGAAAAGGCATCTGTGGCCGCTTGAAATCACAAACTAATCCATCTAGTGCGGCTGTGTGTGAAAATGGCAACTGCCTTCACTCACAAATGGGAGGCCCCGCCCGTCGGTGAACCTCGGTACAGTGATGCATGAGGGTCCACCGTTACTCGAGTACTACGTTCCACTGACCCTTCACAAGTCTGTTCGCGACTGCAAAGAATGCATGTGAAACAATGGGACCATAGCCGAATGAACATATCAACCAATGTTACACGGCCATCGGGTACTAATACATGATTGCAATAGCAAGATGCCATTCCTCGAATTGCAGCGTTGTGTGCGGGACGTGCTCGCCCAAAGGGGAGAGCAGCTTGCACAGGTGGAATGAATCACCACAGGTGGAGGCCATACAGCCTGAAAACACATAAATTGCACGCCCAGTCTCCTCCCACAACCACTCCGAAATGCTACCGGCAGGACTCGCGATGTTGGCCCTGGGGGACCTGATAGCACTGCAAGTACTCCAACTCCAAGAAGAAGACGAACACCAACTACAACCGGCCGCACGGAGGAGACGCAGGAGGAGGAGGAGGGCAAGGCAGGGCCAGCAAGGGCTGCCAGCACAGCCACTACCACCACGCAGGCAGCCCGCAATCCCACGCCTCCGAGCACATCCGTTCAACCTCACTGATGAGCAGATCCACACCCTCTACCGTTTGGACCGGGACACCATAGCCGCCATTGTGGACATGACACAGGCTGACCTTGTCAGCATGATAGATAGCCCAACCGCCATCCCACCCCTACTGAAGGTGGTGTCTGTACTCCACTTCCTGGCCACAGGCACCTACCAGCACACAGTCGGACAGTTGCATGGCATTTCTCAGCCACTGTTCTCACGGACACTATTGCAAGTGCTCGATGCCCTCCTGCAGCACGCAGACGACTACATCTCTCTACCACGCTCAGAGCAGGAAATTACCAACACAAAAGTGGGATTCCATGCACTTGGCGGCATACTGGGTTGCATTGGTGCCATCGACTGCACCCATGTGGAATTGGTCGTCCCACATGCCATGGAGGCCCAGTACCGCAACCGAAAACAATTTCATTCACTGAATGTACAAATGGTGTGTGACTCCAACAGGATCATTACACATTGTTGTGCCCGATTCCCTGGATCAACCCATGATTCTATGGTCTTGAGGAACTCTACAATACCACGCTACATGGAGCGACACGCAGGGAACAGATCCTGGCTACTCGGTGAGTCTCATTTCATGCATGATGATGTGGGGTATGTGATGCGGCAATGACCTGGCAGGAAGGGGGGGGGGTGCGTACGTAGCAATGGCATTCCACATAATTCGTTTATCGTCCACATACAGGTGATGCCGGATATCCACTGAAGAGATGGCTCCTCACACCAGTCCGGAACCCACGGGACCAGCATGAGGAGGACTACAACCATGCCCACTCACGTACCCGTGTAGTCATTGAACAGGCATTCGGCCTACTGAAGACTCGTTTCCGGTGCCTCAGCAGGTCTGGCGGGGCACTCCTGTACCGCCATGAGAAGGTTGCAAAGATGGTGATGGCATGTGTCATGCTCCACAACATGTGCGTACGTAGAAATGTGCCCATGCCCCCTGACGCAGAACTGCAAGCACCTGAAGATGGTCATGATGAGGGTGGGGATGTGGCAGCACCTCAAGGAGTCTGCGAGGCACAGGAGGGCCGTGAAATTCGTCAGCATCTCATAGATGCATGCTTCTAGCACTCACGCCTGGTGGCTGATACATGGACACGGGACTCGTGGCACTGTGTGTGTCTGGTACATGCACAATATGGACTGTACGCCTATGATGGCCTAGTACACAAAGATCATTGTCCACACATCTCATTGTTTGATCGTGCATTGTTTATGGCATATGTGATATCATGTTGAACACCCTATCGACCCGCCACCCAAGTGAGCCCAACACCCCCCCTCCACCCTCCTACCTCCCCCCCGAACACCAGTGTCCAAAGATGCTCATTGTCAGTGGGCAGTCGCTATTGCAAGCCCCCTCTGCGGGTATCAGGGGCACCCCTGCCTGTGGAGCGCAGGTTCCTCCCAGATCTACGTTGGGGGCTGCCCTGGACGGAACTTGCAACGGATGATGTCTCTGTCTGCTCACGTCCATGCATGTCCCTAAGGGTTTGTGAGAGCTCAGTGAGCACACGGCGCACTGCGGCAAGTTCGGCACATACGTCTTTGGACGTCGCATGCAGTTCCCCCCTCAGGCTCTCGGTGCTTCTCTCCATTTGGACTCTCAGGCTCTCGGTGCTACTCTCCATTTGGACTCTCAGGCTCTCGGTGCTACTCTCCATTTGGACTCTCAGGCTCTCGGTGCTACTCTCCATTTGGACTCTCAGGCTCTCGGTGCTACTCTCCATTTGTGCCCTAAGTGTCTCAGTTGATGTTTCTATGTCTGCCTTAGTGCCCCCACATCCATCGGCATGGTCCTTGAGGAGCGTGGCCAGTTGCTGCTGTTGCACGATTAACTGGTCGAGGGACTGTTGCCTCTGCTGGGCCATGGCCATTTGCGGTGGTGTCACAGAGGGGCTGTTCGCCTCATGTTGCCCTGCCACAGGGCTTGTGGGGGATGGCCAGTCGTCGTCTTGTGGGTGCCCCTGCGTGGTATCCTCATGGTGTACGGGATGGAACAGACAGGGGGATTGGGACAGGTCATGGATGGATCTGACTTCGAAATCCTCGTCTTCTGTGTCGGAGCATGCTGCCATTAATGGGGTGTCCCCTATGGTGCTGCTGCCACCAGAGGCAGTACCTTCTGTGGCATCCATTGGGGGGACCTGTGGTGGTGCTGTTGTGGGCATGCTGGCTGCTGGGGTGCCTGTTGATGTTCCCTCCTGTGTGCTGCCACTTGATATGTGCTGCTGCCGTGTCTTGATGCGTGCAGCTGAGGTGGAGGGTCTTTGGCCGTCGGTCTTGGCCCTCTTTGCAGGTGTGCTGGTAGGGGTGTCCTGGAGCTCGTCGTTTGGATCGGACCCTGTGGTGGAGTAAAGGAGGGCGAGCGTTATTAATGGGTCTGTGGGAATTGGAATGGCAATGTATCACATGCATTGGGGTGGTACCTGAGGGTGATTTGGGTCGGGGCCTTGGAGGTGCTTTCATTTGTGTGTGGAGTGAGGGTGCAGTTGTTTGGCAGCCTGCAGTTAGGGTGTGCCTGCTGCACGTGTAGTGGGTGTTTTTGGGGTTTTTACTTATTTATGTATTTATTGTGTGTTTTAAAGTGCGCTATCCGGCCAATGTGTGTGGACGTTCTCCTGGCCATGTGTTGCTGTTGCGCTATGTGGACACATGTGAGTCACATGATTGGACATTGTGGATTTGGCATGGTTTTATTTGGGCCACCTACCTGATTCTCCGGATGTCTGCACTCCTTTCTCCATCCCTCCGACTCCCTCTATGCTCTCCATTCCAATGGTGGAGGCACAGATTTCTTCCCAGGGGGTCAACTTGATGGGTGATTCCGACCCTCCCCCGGTGGCTGTGGCAATGTTGCGGTTGGCAGAAAGTATGCTACGGACGCGTATCCGCAGGTCGTCCCACCGCTTCCTGCATTGCTGTGGGTTGCGGGGTGCGGTCCCCACCGCACTTACCCGCTGTGCCACCAGGGCCCATATGGCCTTCTTGTTCGCAAGTGCCGTCCTGGTCATTTGCGTGGAGAAGACGGCGGCGGCATTCTCCTGGAGGGTCTCTGTGAGTACGGTGAGTTCCTCACGGGAGAAGTGGACCTGCCGCTTGCGGTCGCACGCTTTCTTCGCTACTTTTCCCATTTTTCTTGGTTTCACTAGGGTGGATGACGGGTTGGGATGTGTCTCAGGGTGGTGTTTTTAGTGGTTGTGTGTATTTTGTGGTTTTATAGGTGTACGGGGTGTTGTTTCCCGTTCCGGGCCCATGTTTTTACTTCCGTTTCCGTATATTTACGGTCGCCGTACTTTCCGGTTGGCGCTCACTGCGGTGTCCGCTATGATGGGTGGCGGTATTGCACCTAGGGCGCCGTACGGCGGCGGTGTGGGCCGTTTTGGGGTCATTTCCGCCATCGCGGACTTTGCACTTCCGCCATGGCGTGGTGCTCGTGCCCGATGGGTCGGAATGGGCCGCACTTTGCTCCATCGTGCAATGGCGGAAACGCTATTTACGCTGTGGCGGTCCGGTCAGTCGCTTTCCGCAAGGGTCGTAATGAGGGCCAGGGCATGTTGCGGTGTGCTGGTTGTCTGATACTTGCCTGTATGTGTGACATAGGCCATGTATGCATGTATGTGTGCAGGGACATCATGGTAATGCATGTGCGACCAGTGATGTGTGAACCACATGGTTGTTGCATGTGTTTAAATGCGACATGGGGAGCCCTATGCAGATTTTACACATGAGAGCATGCCAGTCTCTGTTCCTGGACATGGGTGGGGGTGAGGGATGGGTGCTGATGCCAGGTACATATATGGTAGCCATGTCTGTGTGCCTGACCTGCGTGTCTGTGACTTGTGAATGCCATGGATGCATGCCACATGTGTGTGACAATGCACAGATTCACTGATGCAGCCTAGTTATCCTTGTATCCGCTGTGTTTGGGGTGTATGAGGCCAGATGGATGTGACTGAGGTGAAGTGTGTGCATGTGATAGGCATGACCCATGATGCATGTGAGTTCCATATCATTGTATGTTTCAAGAGTCCATTGGACATGTATGGAAATGTCCATGGCATGCACCATGCCTGTTACTGTGTGTGTTTTGCCTGGACTGACCCATGTGTTGTGGAGGGACATGATGGAGTGTACTTTGACAGTGGTACTCATCTGCTATTGCTTCCTGTCTAGGGGACCATTGTACAGTACCCTGATGCTTGTTTTCTATGTCTCCCTCTACGCAGTGGCTAGTGAAGAAGAGGGCGGAGACGGCGCTGTGGAGCAAGGCAGCGGGGATGCCCCCACGGCTGCAGCGGAAGGGGTGGGTGAGCCCCCACAGGGGCCTGCTACGGCGGAAGACGGTGAGGAGCCATCCAGGTTGGTGGTTTCCACAGAGGAGGAGGAGGCCGCCACTGAGGCACACATGGGGCCTGGTGGGGGCATCCCTGCTGGTGCAAGTGGTGCAGTGCAGGGGCAGGGGCAGGAGGCAGCACAGGTCACCATGGAGGGGCCTGTGCATGTCGCTGTCCCTGACCCTGTGAGTGCACCACCATGCACCAGCAGGGATGCCCCGTCCCAGGCCCGTCCGCAGGTAGAGGGGATGTCCATGTCACCTGACTCCCCTCCACCTGTGGACGAGGGGACCCGTGGCCGTATGGAGAAGGTCCTGATTGGGGTTGCGATGCGCGCGGGTGCAATTAGTGATGACGTGCGTGCTTCCCGGGAGGAGCACGCACGTCATCACGAATAGCACCGTGCCGACATGGCCCAATTGGGATCTTCCATGTTCGGGGGTTTCCTGCATGTGTCGGCCAATCTGGCGGCCCTCTCCTCCTCTGTGGAGGCTATAAGCCGGTCGTTCTCCTTGCCGTCTTCCGGCCCAGATGCCACCAGGGCCCCCTGTGGACCTGCCCTGACCAATGCACCCAACTTGGTGGGGATCCCATCCCTGCCACCGTCGGGAGTCGGAGGTCCAGCAGGGGTGGACACCACAGCAACTGTACCCCAGCAGATGGAGGATGTGCCAGCATCATCAGGCAGGGCACGTGCACGACGGCGTCGGTGGATTCCATCAGCCTTGATGCCGTCGTGCTGGCAGAGGCAGTTGCGTCGGAGGCAGCAGCAGAGTCAACGTGGGAGGCATCATGGCTCGGGGCCATCAACATCGGAGAGGCAGGCATCGGCCGGAGGGCAGGAGGACCCAGGACAGGAAGTGTCTTCCGTGTGGCTGCGGTTGGGCCAGCAGATAGGTGCGGAGCGGCGGCGGGCGGAAGAGGCGCGGCTCACGATGGTCAGGGCGGAGAACTCCATGCGGAGGGCCCTGAGGCGGGCCGAGTGCCTCGAGGCAATCCGCAGGGGGTTGGAGGAGCAGATGGCGTCGTCCCTGCGGACCCTCGGGGCCATGGAACAGGACCGCCTCCGGGACATAGACGAGGAGTTTGATGATGCCCTGGCCCGGAACACCACGGAGTGAGCCGCTGGACTTGCCCGCCGCCTTTGTATATAGTTCTTTAGTTTTAGGTTTCCTTTGTTTCTTCTTATGATTTGGAGTTGACGGACACTGCTCCACTTTTTGTATATAGTTGCATTTTAGTTAGGGTTTTTTGTAGGTTTCCTTTGTTCAGTTGGGCTCATGGACCCTTGGATGTTTTGTACATAGTTCTTCATTGGATTGTTTTTTTTTTTTTTTTTAATTTATTCACCATGGAGCAATGGTCTTTGCATTTATTTTTCTCTCTCGGATTGATTTTATTTTTAATGTGACTTTGGACAACATTTTTTGGGATTTGGATTTGTAGTTTTGATTTGTTTGGACGGACATGCAGCAGCTTATCTTTTTTTCATTGCCATTGTAGTTTGTTTCATTTCGTTTGCATTCAATTTTTTTTAATACAATTTTGTTTTCATACTTCACTGTGTGGTATCATCTCATTGGTTTCATGCATGTCATGTTGGGTGTTTTCCCATTCAATTGCAACCATTGTGTGTGACGGACATGGGTTCATTTGCTTTATGAACATTGGGGGTGTAACATGTAATTTCCATTTCCATGTGGGTGAATGGGTTACTTGGTAGGGCCTTTTGGCTGTGGAGGCTGACCATAACGCACATGATTGGGGATTGTGAGGACCTGGGTGCAGGGGGACATGAGTGGGGGCCTGGTGGAGGGTGCCCTGCACTGCAGGGGGGTGGGGGTGGTGGGAGACATGAGTGGGGGCCTGGTGGAGGGTGCCCCTGGATGCTGGGGGGTGGGGGTGATAGGGGACATGGGTGGGAGTCTGGTGGGGGCTGCCCATGGTGGCTGGGGGGTGGGGGTGATAGGGGACATGAGTGGGGGCCTGGTGGGGGCTGCCCATGGTGGCTGGGGGGTGGGGGTGGTGGGAGACATGAGTGGGGGCCTGGTGGAGGCTGCTCCTGCACTGCTGGGGGGTGGGGGTGATAGGGGACATGGGTGGGAGCCTGGTGGGGGCTGCCCATGGTGGCTGGGGGGGGTGGGTGGGAGACATGAGTGGGGGCCTGGTGGGGGCTGCCCATGGTGGCTGGGGGTGGGGGTGATAGGGGACATGGGTGGGGGCCTGGTGTAACTCTCACCTGATTCCCGTAGAGGCGCCGGTCTTGACTGGGCGTATACCGTATCTTCAAAGGTGATGTGTAACATACGGCTGGCTCTTTGGGCTGGACCTCTGTGCACTGTATGTCTGACTCGAAGGGTAAGATGTCTGCAGATAGAAAATATGGGATTAAGGAACTGGGTTATTGAATGTCTCTCTCTTCTTCCCTTTCTCTTCTCCTGTAGAACCCCAAAGGTTAACGCTCTCACCTTAGGTAAGTGAACGCCGTGCTCTCCATCTGCCTCGGGGCAGGGTGCTGTAACCAGTTTCTTCACTGGATAAGGGGAGCAGGCCTCTTGACTTCAGAGGACTGCTGTCCGTCGTTTACTGCACGAACGGTAAGTTTCGAGTAATTCTAATGTCTTTAAAGTCTTTAGTAATGATGTTTCTTGTTTTGCAGGGTTCCGGCGATGGCGGATGACGGGCTGAAGTGAGTTGAAGATGGAGCCCGTGTGATGAATAGAAGCGCCTGGAAGCACGTAAGTAAGCGCTTGTTGCCTGCTTCACGATGCGCTCTAACTGTCTTTTTATTTTGCAGGTACAAGTTCGGAGCGGCTGCAGGGTGCCGGAATACCCACTGGGTTAGATGTGGAAAGGAGTAATGGCACGTGAGTATTAAAGTTCCCCAATGTCTTTAAACGCACCTTGTTTTGTCTTTCAGATGCGGGATGCAGCGCCGAAGGCCTCCGGAGCATGCGAAGAGTTGGTAAGCTTTTGTCTTTCAGATGCCGGAATGCAGTGTGAAGACCTCCGGAGCGCACGAAGAGTAGGTAAGCCTTTGTCTTTCAGATGCCGGAATGCAGCGCGAGGCGTTGGTGACAGCCGATGGACCAGGTAAGTGAAGAGCTGTCACTGAAGACCGTAATGCTAACCTGTTCTTTCTTGTCTTTATAGGTGTTGCTGAAGACTGGATTCAGGATGGTAAGCCTTTTTACTTAGGCCCAGGATCAGATGCAGAAGACACGATGAGCGTTCTGCTGCAGAGGATGCAGAATAACGCAAAGCAAGATTCATCCATCGGGTGTGGTTTAAATAGCCTCCTGTAGTGCTTAGGTGTCTCCTTCCACAGCCACGCCTAGGTAAGAAAAGAGTTCCTGCTTTCCAGAAGAGTTACAGTGTTCTGAATCTAGGGAGTGGCTCCTGCCCCACCCAACAGGTAAAGTAGTTCCAAACAGAAGAGGATCAGAGGCTCAACTGGCAGGCAAGTAAGCAGCATGGTCTGCTGCAGGTAAGTCCACCCAAGCATTATGAGCCCGGCGCTTCCAGCGCTGGGACTGGGCATATTTATGAGCCTGGTGCCACTGGCGCCAGGACTGGGTCCAAAAGGTCCCAATTGGGACTGGTTGGTACTCGGAACCTGGGTTATGGATCTGCTTCCAATGGAGTTGGGAGAACCCTGACCTTTTGGAAGCAGAGATCATGACAGTACCCCCCCTCAAGGCCCCTCCCAAACCGGGCTTCTCCGGGGGTTTTGGCTTGTCAGGAAATGTTCGGTGAAATCTTTTGATTAGGCGAGGAGCGTGGACATATTCAGCAGGTTCCCAGGATCTCTCTTGGGGGCCGTAGCCTTTCCAGTCAATTAGGTAAAATAGTTTAGATTTGGAGATCTTGGAGTCCAGAATGCTTTTGACTTCAAACTCGAGTTCTCCATCAACTAGGATAGGTTTTGGAGATTTAGTTAGTCGGGTTTGAGGTTGCACGGGTTTTAATAGAGAGACGTGGAAGACCGGATGTATCTTCATGTGCGGGGGCAAGTCCAACTTGACCGCTACTGGGTTTACTATTGTAGTGATGGAATAGGGACCAAGGTATCTTGGGTTGAATGTGCGTGGCCCTTTTAGAGGTAGATATTTGGTGGATAACCAGACTTGATCCCCTACTTGATATTGAGGGGCTTCCTTTCGATGTTGATCTGCTCCTTTCTTGTATTGTTCTTTAGCCCTTTGAAGGTGAGAAACAGCTTCCTTAAAGGCTTGGGTGATTGTAGAATGCAGGTAGTCTACTGCTGGTGTTTCAAGATCTTGGAGGGGATCCAACTCCGAGGTTCGAGGGTGACTGCCGTACAAAAGAAAAAACGGGGTTTTCCCAGTTCCCGAATGGACAGAGTTATTGTAGGCATATTCGGCTATCCAAAGTATGTCTTTCCAAGTTTTTTCAGTTTGTTGCAGCATGCAGTGTAAATACTGTTCCAGAGTTTGATTGGTCCTCTCGGTTTGTCCGTCGGTCTGAGGGTGGTGACTGGTCGATAGTCTCACATCAATTTGAGCCGACCGACAGCAACTTCGCCAAAAATGAGAAATAAATTGACTACCTCGATCCGAAATTAGAACCGAAGGAAAACCGTGCAGTCGGACGATGTTTTCGAGAAATTCTCGGGCCAGAGTTGCTGCTGTTGGCAAGCCTTTGAGCGGAATGAAATGCGCCATCTTGGAGAATAAGTCCACGATTACTAAAATCGTATTGTATCCGGAGCATGGAGGTAGATCGGTGATGAAGTCCATAGAAAGCGTATGCCAAGGGCGAGGTGGGATGTCAATAGGGCGTAAGAGGCCTGCTGGTCTTTCCTTTTGACTCTTGTTTTGGGCGCATACTCCGCAGGACATTATAAAGTCTCTGATATCTTTTTTCCAAGACGGCCACCAGAAGTAGCGCTTGATCTTTTCTGAGGTCTTGGCCATACCGGGATGTCCTTCCATTAAAGAATCGTGATAACAAGAGATTACTTTTTTCTGTAAATCTGTGCTGGGTAGGTATAATCGTTCTTGGAAATACAATAAGTTGTCCTTTACTGCAAAGTCCTTTCCCTGCAGATGCCAATTCTGTATGTCTGCTGGAGTTACAAGTTGCCTGGCTTTATCCTTAACTTCCTCTATGGATTCTGTGGCGATTACACCCAGAATTCTTTGTTCGGGAATGATTGGTACAGGGTTAGGGTTGATCAAGTGTTCTTCCACTCCCATCCGAGAAAGGGCATCAGCTTTACCGTTCTTTGTACCAGGTCGATAGGTAATTATGAAGTCAAACTCGGCAAAGAATAATGCCCAACGGAGTTGTCTAGAGGATTGGGCTTTTGCGGTTTTCAAATATTGCAGGTTTCGGTGATCCGTAATCACAGTAACGGTGTGTCGGGCCCCCAGCAGATAATGCCGCCAAGCCTTAAAGGCAGACTTGATAACCAGAAGTTCCTTGTCAGTAATCGTGTAATTGATTTCAGGAGGCGAGAATTTGCGGGACCAAAATGCCACGGGATGCAACTGATTGGTTACCGGGTCCTTTTGTGATAGAATTGCCCCCATGGCAAGGCTTGAAGCATCAGTTTCCACGATGTAGGGGAGTTCGGGGCGAGGGTGTTTTAAGATTGGTGCAGAGATAAATTTAGTCTTCAAATCCTGGAAAGCTTGTTCCGCCTCGGTAGACCATTCAAAACGTTTGTTTTTCTTTAACAAGGCAGTGATGGGCTGGACTATTCGAGAGAATTCGGGGATAAACCTGCGGTAAAAGTTAGCGAAGCCTAACATGCTTTGCACACCTTTTACGGAGGATGGTGATGGCCATTTGAGAACTGCATCGACCTTCTTTGAATCCATACGCACTCCGCCAGGTGATAATATGAATCCCAAGAATTCAACTTCAGTCACGTTGAAAACACATTTTTCCAACTTAGCGAAAAGTTTGTGTTGACGCAATCTTTCGAGGACCATTTTCACGTGTTTCCGATGTTCAGATTCCGATGAAGAATAAACGAGGATGTCGTCAATGTAAACAACAACACACACATCTATGAGCTCTCTGAGGACATCGTTCATAAAATATTGAAAGGCGGCCGGGGCATTGCAAAGTCCGAAGGGCATGACCTGATATTCAAATAGCCCATACTTGGTGCGGAAGGCCGTCTTCCATTCATCGCCCTCTTTTACTCGTACCAAGTGGTAAGCTCCTCTAAGATCCAGCTTTGTATATATGCATGCTTTTCTGACTTGGTCCAGGAGTTCAGGGATCAAAGGTAACGGATATCTATTCTTAACGGTGATCTGGTTCAGGGAGCGATAATCTATACAAGTTCTAAGGTCTCCTTCCTTTTTTGGAACGAAGAACAAAGCTGAAGAAGCAGGGGACTTGGAAGGACGAATAAACCCATTTGCCAGGTATTGATCCAGGTATTGTCGAAGGTGAAGGTTCTCAGGCTCGGTGAGGGCATAAATTCTACTACAAGGAGGAGTAGATCCAGGTATCAGGTCTATCTGGCAGTCATAAGACCTATGAGGAGGTAGAGAGTTAGCCTGATCCTTCCGGAAAACATCTTGGTATTCTAGGTATTCGGGAGGTAACTGGGGAGTCTCTGAAGAAATTGCTGCCAGTGCAACACCAGGTGGAGGGTGACAAGTAGAGACACATTCTGGAAACTGGACCGTTCTTGCTCGCCAATCGATCAGAGGATTGTGTTTCTCTAACCAAGGTATTCCTAGAATAATCTGAAACTGAGGGGCCTTGATCACATCGAACACGATCTTCTCATGGTGTCCATCTTGACTTACTAGCGTCACCTCTTGAGTGGTATGCGTTACTGGCCCGGAGGCTATCTCCGTACCATCCACCGTAGTAATGACATCCTTTACAGCCTTGGGACAAAGAGTTAGATTCATCCTCAAAACCATTTCATGATCCACATAATTGCTGATGGCACCGCTGTCGACGTAAGCTTCAATTGCATGTAATCGATCTGGATTATCAGGGCTAATGAGGACCATAGGTATCACGAAATGCGAGGTCACGGAACTGGTTTTCACGCTCGGCAAGAGGACCTCTATTCTTGTAGGGCGAGGTCGTTTCCCTGCTCAGAGTTTGTAACTTTGGTAACTGCAGCTCCTACTGCCTTCTTGGCAGGTTTCACCGGACAGTCTCGAAGAAAGTGCCCTGAGTTTCCACAATAGAGGCATAATTGCAACTGTTTTCTCCTTTCCAGCTCCTTTTGTGTTAGAGGACCTTTCAGACCCCCTATTTGCATGGGTTCCCCGGAGTCTACTCCTTTGGAAGGAGTTGGCGGTTTGGAAAATACTCGAGCATCAAACTTGGAACGATCGGCCTTCCTGTTCTGCAGTCTGTGATCTATTTGAACGACTAAGTCTATATAGTCCGAACAATCTTGTGGGGGATTCACTACTTGGGCTAACACATCTTTGAGCTCTCCACGTAGACCTCTATAAAACAGCGTAATCCTTTTGTCCTCAGGCCATTGAGTTTCCACTATCAGTCTGTTGAAAGACGCAATATAAGCCAAAAGGTCTTGATTACCTTGTCGCAACGAAAGAAGCTCATTGTCCAAGGCCTGCCCCTGTGAATGTCTTGCGAACAGTTTTTCCATACTGAGCTGAAAAGCTTGAAAATCATGGAGGACCGGATCATCTTGATTTACTAGAGGGATCGACCAGTCTGCCGCATTGCCACTAAGGTACGAAAGCACGAAAGCTACTTTAGCTTGATCAGTTGGAAAGGCTGCTGGCCGGCATAAGAAATGCAACCGGCACTGATTGATAAATACTGCAAACCTCTTTGGGTCACCAGAAAATCGTTCGGGCGGAGCCAGAGGTACATTCCCAGGTAGGTTGATCTGCACTGGATTCATAGAGGATGTAGAAGGAAGATTTCCCCCAGATGCGGGTAACGGGGTCTGTCCGGCTTGTGACTGTAGCAATTGTCTAGCGAGATCATCTGTTCGCTCCTTGGAAATAATCAGTTCCCTCCTTAGAGCGTTCGTTTCCTGACGGGCTGCATGCACTTCTGCCCTTAGTTCCCCAAGTAACTGGGCTAGCTGGTCGGTATCCGAGGTTTCCATAGCGCCTGGACGGGAGTTTTGTGGTAGGCTTTGCGTTCTGTAACGCTCACCTGATTCCCGTAGAGGCGCCGGTCTTGACTGGGCGTATACCGTATCTTCAAAGGTGATGTGTAACATACGGCTGGCTCTTTGGGCTGGACCTCTGTGCACTGTATGTCTGACTCGTAGGGTAAGATGTCTGCAGATAGAAAATATGGGATTAAGGAACTGGGTTATTGAATGTCTCTCTCTTCTTCCCTTTCTCTTCTCCTGTAGAACCCCAAAGGTTAACGCTCTCACCTTAGGTAAGTGAACGCCGTGCTCTCCATCTGCCTCGGGGCAGGGTGCTGTAACCAGTTTCTTCACTGGATAAGGGGAGCAGGCCTCTTGACTTCAGAGGACTGCTGTCCGTCGTTTACTGCACGAACTGTAAGTTTCGAGTAATTCTAATGTCTTTAAAGTCTTTAGTAATGATGTTTCTTGTTTTGCAGGGTTCCGGCGATGGCGGATGACGGGCTGAAGTGAGTTGAAGATGGAGCCCGTGTGATGAATAGAAGCGCCTGGAAGCACGTAAGTAAGCGCTTGTTGCCTGCTTCACGATGCGCTCTAACTGTCTTTTTATTTTGCAGGTACAAGTTCGGAGCGGCTGCAGGGTGCCGGAATACCCACTGGGTTAGATGTGGAAAGGAGTAATGTGACACGCACATTTATTACAGGCGCAGAGACGCTACCGCCTGCTTTCTTGTGGCGGTCGTGTTTGTGCCTGTGCGCTGGTTTGACCGTGCGCTTTTTTGCCCTATTCGATTCCATGAATATGTGTTGTAGGCGAGCGTGTGGGCGTTCCGCGCACTTGCACCCTGTACTTCCCCCGTGACGCCCACATTTTGGCAAGTTGTTCCCCATTCCGAGTGTTACGCCCCGTGTTCTGCCTACTTTTGTTGTGTGCGCCGCGCTATGTGCGATTTTCGCTGTGGCCTGTGCGATTTTCGCTGTGACCTGGCGCACGCCGTTAGATGGCCTGTGCGCCAACGTGCGCCGCGGACTTTTTTAGCGCACATCCAATGGTTTTCTCGCGCACGCCCTTCCATGAATCGATGTGCGCTGCTTTTCGTGCGATTTTTGCACTTGCACTGCGATTTTCGCTATTCCACTGCGAATCGCACGTTTTTGGCCACTTGCGCCGCGCTAATTATTCCATGAATCGGCCTGACAGTCTTCACTAAATTGGACCTCAGAGGTGCCTACCATTTGCTCCGCACAAGATCTGGCGATGAGTGGAAAACAGCCTTTCGGACATCTATGGGCACTTTGAGTATGAAGTGATGCTGTTTCGTTTAGTGAACGCTCCCGCCATATTCCAACGATTCATGGACAAATTATTCGCTGACCTATTGTATTCCACTGTGGTGGTATACTTAGAGGATATTCTGTTTTTTTCAACAAGCTTAGCTGAACACAGGAAGCATGTATGCAAGGTTCTACTTCGACTACGGAAGCATCATCTCTTTGCCAAACCAGAAAAGTGCTTTTTTGACATACCATATGTGTCCTATCTGGGGTTCATTCTTTCTAAAGACAGTGGGCCTCATTAGGACCCAGGCGGTAAGGGGTTTACGCCGGCGTAAACCATGGCGCCCCTTACCGCCTGAGTACGAGTTCCCTTAGCGCCATGGTGATTTTAACGCCTGCTTTTAGCAGGCGTTAAAATCCATGGCGCTAAGGGACCTTGTTGGTAATTAACGGCTTCCCCACTCCCATTATGGCCTATGGGGCCAGAAATGGGAATGGGGAAGGGTAAATGGGGATTGGGGACTTACCGCCCCGCCAACCTTGGAATGGGGCGGTAAGTCCGCCAACCCCCATGGCGGAGTTGGCAGCTTAGCGCCATGGACCATGGTGCTAATAGCGCCATGGTCCTCCGCCAAGGTCCTAATGAGGGCCAGTATCCAGATGGATCCGGGAAATATCCAGGCCATCCTACAATGGCAAGCACCCAGAAGCATCAAGGATGTACAGCGTTTCCTTAGATTAGCCAACTTCTACAGACGCTTTTTTATCGGGATTCTCTGATCTGGTTCTCCCCATCACCTCGCTCCTCAAGAAGGGCAAGCAGTTCGAATGGACACAAGAAGCAGATAAAGCCTTTTGTATACTCAAACAGGCCTTCATCACGGCCCCTATCCTTGTACAGCCTGATCAGTCCTTGCCATTCATGTTGGAAGCAGACACTTCCGGGGGTGCGTTAGGTGCTGCTCTCTTACAAAAGGGAGGAAATGGGCTTGAGCATCCAGTGGCCTACTACTCCAGGAAACTGACACAAAGCGAATGGAAATATTCAGTTATCGAAAAAGAACTGCTGGCTATACGTCAAGTGTGAGAGAAGTGGCGTCACTTGCTCCAGGGAGCTGCTCGTCAATTCTTGGTCCGTACTGACCACAGCCATTTGAAGATACTGCAGCAAATGGAATGCAGAAACATTTGACACGCCCGATGGGCATATTTTTTTTCTCAGTTTGTGATTTTGACATTTCCTACATACCTGGTACAGAAAACATCTTAGCCAATGTTTTATTCCGTCGCCATGGGGAAGACACTGGCCAATATCAAGGTAACAAGCTCCAATTGGCATGAAAGACATTTTTGGCTGTGGTAAATACCTTTCTGCAGGAAAGTCTGATACACTGGGATGCCACTAGAGCCTTTCTGTACTTAATTTCTGCTCTTGCACTCTTGTGCAAAGTGTCCCATTGCCCCACAAACCCAACATTGTCCTCTGAACCTGGGTCTTATTCCTCCATATCCATATGCAGTCACCCTGCTTCTTTTGAAGTTCCCCCTTCCTTGTGAAAAATGCCCTGATTGTGGAACTTATCCTCCTTTTGGAAAGTAACCCCCCTTGTAGATAATACCCCATGTTTCCAACTCCTCCGTGCAGTGGTTTGTATGTGTATTGCCATTCTATGGTGTTCATCATTACTGCTCCTTGCATACAGAATTTAGCAAATTTTTTATGTACCACCTTTGCTTCTACCTTCAGAGCTTGGTCTGCTCTTACTTCTCTCCTTATCCTGTTTTGCTCTACAAATGTGTACTATGTGTGCTTGGATCTTGGACCATCCTTTTGTCTCAATGCCCACCATCTTCCCCAATTATGTCCGAGGGGAGACACTCAACAATATGTGCTAATAAACGGGGAGGATTCTACCCCATGTCTGTTGTGTTTCTAACTGCCACATCACCTGTATCTGTTAAATGTAATTTGTGGTGTCCACATCTTGGCTCATGGTACAAACTAAAATAAATTGCATGTCTGATGTGTCTGGGTACATTTCCCCCAGTGCCTTCCATACAAGTTCTCGACAGTTATAAAAAAGCATGCCGTTATGAGCATTGCTCCTCAGTGTTACCCGTTATAACCTGCCTTTGCCCAAAGTCCATCCGTCGGTTCACAGAAGTAAACAAGCTCTCTGTATCTCCTACAGCCAAAGCAATCCCAGATGTCTGTTTCTTGAGGGCAGACATCCACTTGTCTGCTCCTGCTGTGAGGGACAGCAAGCTACACATTAGGTTTTGCTTATCCTTGTTTGGCCATGGTACGTACTGATACACCCTTCGATCGTTCTGTAACAGTGGGAACTGTTTTCCCTGATTCTGAGGCTATGATGTCTCCTCTCCTTTCTTGCTGTTTGCTACAGCTATTCTGGTGGGTAATCTCCTAAAACACTCAGACCATGGCAAACTGTCTCTATACTTCCATTAGACCATGCCCCCTTCTTCTTCTGTTATTCATACTCCATCATCGCTTTCTGCTTTCCCGTAACCACACGCTGAGTCGCTATCCACATCTTCTAGAGAAGGGAGGTCTCTAACGGGTTTAGTGTCAACTTTAAACATTATCTGTCCCGACATCCTCCTCTACCTCTTTTAATACTTTGTATATATGTCTTTGTACGTACTTTCCTATTTCTGAAAGTAATGGGTTTCTAATGGTGTCTGTTGATGTACTGATAACAGTGTCTGTTGGTGTTTTTCTAATGACCCCTGTTGCTCTCTTTGTCAGCCCTTTTTGATCCTCAACTGTAGGTGCATAACAGTGATTGGTATAGCCTTCAACATGCTGGAGAGGGAAGGAACCAGATAGGGGTGGGGCGGAAGTCACTGTAATTTATTCGGTTTGTTTGTCTCACCATTAGGGGCATCTACCCCTTCCTCAAACGTTTGGCGGTATTACCACCAGATCACGGGTTGGGCGTTAACCGTTACTCCCCATTCCCCGGACCCAATGGGAAATGTTCAGTGCAATTACCAGACGTGTGATTGGGCGGACCCTTAAATGCAACGGTAATGCCGTTACTGCCACATTTATGGCCGACTCAATAAGAGCTATTTCAACTCAATGCGCAAGATCAATCGGCAACACAGTGGGGTCAGCAACACCCCTTGTGGGCTACTACCCTTTACTGATTCCGTATCAGCAGCAAAGAAAATTTCAAGCATTCGCCAAGAACCCTCTCTACGTGACCAATAAACAACTGGTAGAAAAAGAAGGGAAATGAGAAGAGCCCTCCGGAAAGCAAAAACGAGCCCCTCGGCACAAACCCACAAAGTGGTGAAGCTCGCGAAAAAGACTTACAAAACTGGGTAAAAACCCACCGTGTCACACTATACCAAGAAGACTCTGAACTCATGCTAATAACTCTAAATGCCAAGCAATCAAAAGCCTTCTGGACATTGATTGATCCAAAAGGGAACAACTCTAAGGACGCATTAGTCAACTCAATCGGCAAAGCGCACTGGATCTCACTCTTTTCAGACATGTTCGCCCCAGCTACGGGCAACATCCATGAATCACCACAGGTCCAAAAACAGCATTGGGACATAGAACAGGATAAAATGGAAATCTGCGACAAAATCCGGAAACTGAACAACTCCCGTGCTCCAGGACCAGACGGAATCTCCAACGCAGACCTTAAAAACAACACAGAGCCATGGGGATCCCTCATTGCCCAAATATTTCAACAATGTGCAGACACCCGCTCCATCCCTAAATCCTGGAAGACAGCCAACGTTGTCCCAATTTTCAAAAAAGGCGACAAGGGAAACCCAACAAACTACTGACCAATCGCCTTATTGGACACTATTGGGAAACTCTTTGGTGCCTTCCTATTGGCCAAATTTAAGATCTGGGCAGCCACCTCTCAAGGCCACGACGATTTCCAAACAGGGTTCGTCAAAAACACAGGAACAACTGCCAGTATAATGCTACTAAGCACTCTGAAGTCAAAGGTCCTAGAGGGAAGTCCAAAAATCCATCTGACATTTATTGACCTCTCCCATGCCTTTGACACAGTCAACAGAGACATGCTCTGGAGCAAACTGACGAAATGGAAATGCCCACCATCAATCCTAAACCCAATCATTGAACTCTACTCCGGAACTTCTATGAGAGTCATATTGAACTGATTGGGCCAACTCTCAGAGGCAATAAACACCTACAGTGGCGTTAAGCAAGGATGTCCTTTAGCACCTGCATTGTACAACGCGTTTATCGGAGATTATCAAAACTGGGAAACCACCGTCAGATCATTCCCACCCAATGCAGGGAACGAGAAAATAAGTAGACTCCTTTACGCTGACGATATCTTGGTACTGGATCAAACGGCTGTAGGTCTTCAAAGGAAACTTGACTCCCTGTCAGCATATCTTCTGGCCAACAACTTGACCCTCAATCCAACAAAAACAAAAGTGATGACACTTGAAAAGACAACTGTACAGAGAGAAAAATCGAAATGTTCCCTTGCAGGAGTAAGACTGGAAAAAATTAAATCATTCAGATATCTGGGAGTCACGATTAACTCTAACCTTTTTGAAACCCCAATGCAGGAAACCATGATTGCAAAAACCAAAATCATGCTCACACAAGCTCGTATAATGGACAAAAAATTCAGGAGATTTACCCTGAAGCCAGCATTGAACTTCTACATAACAAAAGCAGTACCAGCCATCATTTATGGAGCAGAAGCGATGCCTATGGTACCTCAGAGAATCTGGATAAAACTAGAAGCCCTATTCTGGAGGAAACTACTGATGCTCCCACAATCAACACCAATGACGTCGATCTGCAGAGAAATCAATGTGCTATCACTAAGGGGGAGAGTGAACTTGAACATCTTGATGCTCCACAGGATAATAAGGTTATCCTCTGAGAAGATATTCAGGATAATCCATAAAGAGCTAAACAAAGGTTCCAATAACATTCTCTCTGCGTGGGAACAAAGAAACGCTGAGATACTTGCTGAAATAGGAAGCTCTTGGGAAGAATTGGAGTGCAATCCTAACAAAACATCAAATGAATTCAAAGAAATGTATTGGATCCGAACACTGGAAGACGCGTCCAAAAACAAATTAACTCTTGATTTACCAACTAACCACCAAAAACAAAATGAGCCTATGAGCTACCTTCTAAAAGGTCCCAGAAAGCAAATCAGAAATATATATCTAAGGGCAAGACTGAACCTTCTAAATACCAAAGAAATACTGTTTATCAGAGGTGTGGTCACCAACAATCTCTGCTGATTCTGCAACCAACCAGAAACAGTTGAAACTCTGAGGCATCTTCTACTGTCCTGCCCCGAACTGTCCACAATGAGAAGGATCCACATGGGTCAACTTCTCAAAAATAGAAGGTGCATGGAAGAGGAACACTGGTGGAACATCCTGATGTCAGGAGGAGGTGCATGGAAGAGGAACACTGGTGGAACATCCTGATGTCAGGAGAAGGTGCATGGAAGAGGAACACTGGTGGAACATCCTGATGTCAGATGGAAACACCAAAACAGTAATTGCGGTCGGACAGTTCTTCCAGAACATAAACTTGACGATCAGAGAAATAACTTAAAAAATAACTGATAATTGAACTATCACGACGCAACCAACGATAGTGACATGATCAAACAAAGGAACAGCAATCGTAATCTTTGTAAAAACTGTCACAACAGTTAAATCAAATCAAATTTTAAAAAAACAGTATCTACAACAATATCCTCCTCTCTCCCCTCAATCACAGGGGCGGAGGGATCCCTTTGTACTTCTATGCAGCACTGCCTTTTCCCTTATAAGAGGAGTTCCCACATCAATTCACAACTCTATTCTGCTTATAACATAATCTTTCCCCCCAATGGAGGAGTTCCCCTTCAATATCTCATTAAAACTTCATGCAATACTACACAGTGCCATCTTTCCCCTTATACAAGGAGTTCCCTTCACCTTAATCTACTAGTCAATATAAGAACAAAATAAAACAACAAAAACATCCACAATACAGATCAGCGGCCCACCTAAGAGATCAGGCAGACTTTCAGGTAACTCAGCATCTGCTCACCTCCTCATGTTATGTGGACAAGAACAGGCCGGTGTCACGCCCCCAGGATGTACAGTGAGGAGCCCAGTTCTTCGGCAGTCCTCAAGGTCTCACAGGGGCCTCCAAACCAACTAAACCACTCTCCAAGTCCTAGTTTCATGCTCACAAACTTGAGTCTCTGCCTCAATTTATTAGGCTCCACCAACCAGTGGAAGCACTAATGCCTTTTATATGTAGTGGCAGAGTGCCCGATGTTGGCTTTTTACTACGCTCTTGCACAGTCATCCAAGGGGGGTAAAACGATACAGGAACATGTGTTTTGCTATGCTAGCTCATCATTTAGCTCACATTGACTGACAGAGCTCACACAATTCATACAATAGGTGCATGTTGTTCTTATTTTTGTCACCCTTTCCAACAAAATGACACCCAAATCCTACAACCAGGTGGTAAAGTGGCCTCTCTAGTCTATGGTGCCAGTGGGTCAGTCTGTGCTGGGCCAGACATGTGGTGTCAGGGAGATTGTTAGTCTGGGCAGGCAGAGGAGGAAGCCAAGGAGGCGGTTGCAGCAGTGAACAGCCCATGGAGCCCACCAGAGAACAGGTCTGCTGCCAGCAATGCCACAATGCGGTACCGCTCATTGTGATGATGGGCAAGCATACCGCGAGTAGCCTGCCCATCATCACGTATGACTGCAGTCTTCCTCGTCAGGCCGGCCAGCAGGGGCAGCACATGATCCCTGATGAACACATCAACTGGCAAGGGCATGCTGGTCTGGGTGGATGTATCCCGGAAGGCGGGAACTGATGCATCCAACGGCCCAGGACATGATTTGAACAGGCACCTCCATGGTGCCTGCACAGCCTCATGCCCCTGGACAGGGTTGCAGCATGCACACCCAACTCGACACCCCCACCTGACCACATGGGCTGGGCTGCACAGGCCACCTCCTCTGCCTCCCCCTCTGTCAACCTGGATGACTCCAGTGTGTCTTCCACCATGGATGGCCCCTGAGTGTAATCATCCTGTCCCACCAGTGCTGAGGAGTCTCCTGCCACCTTCACCTCCTGGGACTTACCACCAGCATCCATGCATGATGGTTGTGGGCGTTACCTCAGCCACATCGTTCCCCCGAAGATGAGCTGTCACAGGGGCGTGGCTGGGGCCTGCACTATTGTCAGATGGTAGGGTCCCGCTTCCGAGCTCCACAGCACTGCTTACGCCCTCTTCTTCAGCTGCAGCAATTGCAGAAAAGGAGGCACAGAACAGCGAAATCAGTGTACTGCATGAAAGCCTGTGTGGCATTAACAACATTTACAGCAACATGAATTCTCCACGGTACAACCAGCAACATCCACACTCACACACATGGACATGCATTTCACATTCAAACATAAACAACAACCCATGTTGAATGACAACCACAGTCATGACACCACATGTAAACGCGGCCCAATGTGGGCAGTACACAGACACATATTAAGAGAAATGACATGGCCCAATGCGAAAGGCTACATGACCCAACTGCAACCTGATGCATATCCATGGAACACATGCCACATGGGCATAGGGGTGCGCAGGGAATAAACTGTCACGATGGACATACACGTAATGCATGTAAGAACAGATGAGCCGGGCCATTGCTGCAGACATATTTTTGACAAGACACACAGTGGATTCATGGCCACCAGTAGTCACTCATGATTGCACCACTCACAGTATGGGCATGTCAACACCTGCTTGGGCATCTCTCCAATCACATAAAACAACATGCCTCTGTCACAACCCGACTTCTGCGCATGCAACCCATACATGGATCAATTGCAGAGGCACATGTGAGTATGCCATAACCCCAAGTACATACACATAGCATACACACAAATCAACTCTGACAGATCACATCAAAGTCCCTGAAATAGCAATTCCTCAATTTGACTACACCAAACATCCAAACGCACGTGTCTCCTCCAGATGTAGAGGATGCATAGCCACACATTGCAATTGTCAGCACAACGACATGTCCATCATGCATGCACCTGACATGGGCACCACATCATCATCTGGCACCATTGCCATCCAAGCACGTCTAACCCACAAGTGACATTGCACGTGCACGGTTTGCCGAACTGTACAACAGCACACACTGCAAATACCAGTGCATGTCCAATCAACAGATGGCACACCTCACACATGGGGAGCATTATCCGGGCCTGCATGCTGCCATCGATTGCTGAAACACACATGCTGCAAACATAATGGTGTCACTACAATCATGCAGGCACATGCACAACACACATGAATCATAGAGCACTGCACCACATGCCTACTCACCAGCAGACTCCAGATGTTGTCTCCAATCACAGACCTGGTTATGCAACTTCAGGTAAAACCTTGCCAGGACCCAGATGTTGTTAGAGGAGAACCTCTACCTGCCCACACGGTGCACGTCCATGGTTGCACCAGCCTTCAGGGCATTCAGGGCTTGGTGTCGGACCTGGATTTTAAGTGCTCCGAGTGCTTATGGACAGTATAATGCGGAAGACTGCCATCCACCCAGATCTGCTTATGCCCTTCCTTGCTGCGTTGCTTTGCTGGGTCGAAGAGGGCATCATAATTCTCCAGGGCCTCATCCACCAGGATGCCAACTTCCTTGGAGCTGAATTTGGAAGCCCTCTGCCTCGCTGCTGTGGGTTTGCCGCTCTGGTCGGAAGAAGATGGTGCAGACATGGCAAACCTAGAGGCAGCTGTGGGTGGGCAAAGTGGCCCTGGAGATGGGCTGCGGAGCAGTGGTAGCGGAATGGAAAGGTGGGTGTCTGACACGACAGCTGAGGTGGTCACAGGGCCAGAGACAGGAGCATAGACAATGGCTGGACAGCAGGCACTCCCAAGCAATTAAGGTGGGCAGCAGGTAATCACACTGGACAGCCAGCAGCAGATGGCAAAGTGGGAGGCAGCACAGAGCAGGTAGAGTGGCATGGAGGCAGTAGAATGGGTCTTCCCTGTGTAGCTCGAAAGGCAACCAAAAACAGAGTAAAGGCTTGCAGTGCGCCTATCACGGCATTGACAGCGATACATAAGTATACGGATTCGCAACACTGGTTGTACGTGCGAAGGAAAGTAGACGAGCGGTATAGTCTACACGTATTTGGGGGTACCATGCAATGCGTTCCCTTCGGGTACCGTGTACCGTAATTCATGTGTTTGGAGGTTGCATCTGCACATAAGCACATATGTTCTTTACCATTTTGTAGCCTGCAGTGTGTCATGTATGCAATTTTTGTGTTTGGGGATGCCACTACATATCATGTAGCGCTTTTTTATTTTTTAGAATCTTTCCTTCGGGGTTTCACATATGCAATTTTTTTGTTTGGGGTGCCACTGCATATCGTGTACCAGTTTCTTCATTTTCTGAAGCTTTCCGGATATAGCGTACATAATTTTTGAGTCTCTGTTGTCACTGGGTATCACGTAACGTATTTCTTTGATTTTGGGGTACATTGGAGCCATGTTGAACCACACACCTACGTGGCAAATCACTTAGCCTTTTCCCTTACTCATATTGTCAAGGACAATACCTTGGTATGCCTTCTATTCATCCCTTACACATGTGACATGAGTGGAAAGGCCGCAAGAGGGAAAGGGGGCAGATGGGGTCGGGGTCAGGGATGTGGTGATAACACATCTGCCCCAGCCCCAGGAGGTCAGGTACATGGTGTGGCGACATCTGCCCTAGCCCCATGGGTTCAAGGACATGGTATGGGGACATCTGTACCAGCCCCAGGAGGACATGGCAGGCCTCATCCACAGGTGGCCCTGCACCTGGACACCAATGTGGTCCCAGCCAGACATGGGCAGCACCAACACCTTTTACTCCTCGGGCTAAGAAGGGACACCCTGCACAGCAGGAAGAGGCTTTGCCCCAGGACTTGGCACAGGACACTGGCCCACAGAGGAAGAAGCAATTCACTGATGAGGAGCTCCAGATCCTCATTGACTACCTGACTGATCACTATTGCGAGATGTGCGAGAATGCAGGGAGCACTGTGGGAAACCAGAGAGTGTCTCACCCACTAGTCCCCAAGGATCTCTCCCTCAGGTGACCAGGGCACAACCATCGCCTTTGGATCCAGACCCTCTGGGTGGACCAGTGCGGGAGGATCACCTGGGTGAGGGATCTTCAGGGAGTGGGGGTAAGATAGACGATGGTGAGTCGCGTTATTCCCCCTTTTCTTTTTCATCTACCCCATCCTATTTCACAGGATTTCCAAAGTCCCATCTCCTGCCCTCCTTTTTACACAAACACTGGGCCTAGGAAGAGAGTGACTGAGAGTAACCACACAACTCTCTCACATCGTACTGGACATGTCCCATTAATCGGGTCAGGCAAAGTCAGATGCTTTACACTAAGCGCATACTCCTGATACCAGTTAGCTCTCCTCACACAAATAAAAGGCGACGCCTACAGACATACTCTGACCAAAGCAGAACACGAGTATGAGCAGAACTTCTGAGACAAAGGCACACCTACTGGAGTAGCAGCAGGCCGAAAACCCCATTGGTTCCCTACTTGAGCTTGTAACCTTTGACAGACCGCAAAAGACACGTGGAGAAGGCCAGATGAAGATTGCATTGTGTTTCAAGGACGCCATTGACCCTCCTGGGTGAACGGCAGAGTTCAGGAGGCGAGGCCAAGCCTGTGGTACTAAATTGTAAATAGCAAAACAAGAAAGAAGCACACACAGCCGGTTAGTTGGCAAGCAACCTAAAAGACCGGTGTGTGCTAAAGTGAATGGCGTAGCAACATTATATCACAAGGGAAGGCTACAAGCATGTAGATGAGACACGAAGAAGGGCAGACCTGTGACTGAACTTTGATGTAAAAGGCAGCTGTGAGATCAGCGATACTAAGTAACAGAATGGTCCGACGGAAGGAAGTAGTCCATTCGAAAGTCTCTGTGAAAGGTACATTATTGGAAATTTTAAAGCTAACAAACAGCAAGAGTGAATCAATCAAGAGTAAATATGAACATTGATGTCTAAGTGGTCCTGCGGTGGTCCGTAAAGAGATCCACACACATTCAAAAGTCTTTGACATCTGACAGGGGTCCAAGCCCGACAGAGGGAGACCCAAAGTACAATAAGCCTGGGGAAGGGAACCCCGGCAAGTTTGTGTTCAACTCTGATGTGAGAGGTCTGAACCCGACAGAGGGGGACCTACGTTATCTGTGTGATGTAAGGTCTGAACCCAACAGAGGGGGACTTTTGTGAACTTTACGTCGGTATACAATTTTGAAAGTCAAGATAGAGAATTTAACGTGGAAGGCCAGGAGTGTCTCAATCCATGATTTAGAATGTCTTAGAGTGTTAAGAACCCGAGCCAGAGTGTGTCATCCTGCTTTCAAGGACAGCCTTACTCTGGGAGGTTTAACGTGAGGAGGAGAGCTAGTTCAACTACCTTCATTATTTTGAACACTGATTTTTCCATTACGTACATTTATCACAGGCATTACGTTTTTGTTAGCATAGGCCATTTTGATGCGACAGACTTCACTTGGGCTGTTTTGTTTTTTGTTTGATAGTCGTGACTACTTCCATCTTAGTTATAGGGTGAAATAGGAGTTTCTCCAACCCCAACATTTTCAATAAAGAGTGCGAAGAGTGCCTGGAGAGTGGCTGACTGTGACTGCCTGCCCTGCTACCCCACTTTCAACCCATCTGAAGAGAATCAATCGGTTTCCATCTGCGCCCTGGAAAACACTTTGGACCAGCCACGCCCACTATTTGCCACGGCCTATAGAACCACAAGAATGTGCGCACCAGCAAAGAGTGCCTGGAGAGTGGCTGACTGCTGACCGCTGATCCACAGGGTCGCAAAGTCACTGAGGCTATCGCTAAATTACGTTGGAAAGACGGCATAGGCATCTTAGATACCTTGCTCGCCGCACACTGAAACACTGAGCGGCTCCTCAAACTTTTCTCTTTGCATTCTCCTGAGTGGTGTGGCAAGGGTTCAGGTAATGTACTGCTTAACTTCCGGGATGCCTGATCTTGCTCACCTCAACCAGAAAATAAACGCGTCTCAAGCAAAGAGCTCACTGCAGTTAGCGATGCGAGGCACGCCCATGCACTCAAAATCTAAAGTGACTGCTACGAACTCTAATCTCGACATTCGCAATTACCTAGTGCTGAATTATAATGTGAGTTTACTTCCGGTCCTCAGACCGGCTACATTTCCCATATCAAATACAACCTTACCGATTGTGAGAACAGCTGCTTCAAAAAACACAGAGCGTGCTCCACAAGCTCCAATATCTGATCTTACCATGCAAGAGCACATATCTGCAGTTGCAAACGAACTTGAGACACACCATGCACCTAATCAGGTGATAGAATCTCCTAGCAATCTACAAGTGAAAGCATGCATTCATGAACTAGACTCATCAACAATTCCTCGACTTTACTCGCAAATTGTCAAAGCAGATATTATGAATGCATCAGAACGTCCAAATCGTAGCCCACTAGAAACTGCACAAAATATTTTGATGCACAGAGGCCAAGCAGTTCCGATTTATCCATTTGTGATCCCTCAATACAAAAATGCTCACAAACCAATATCTCACTTACAGGTAATCCAGTGATTCAGCACGCTACTACTGACGTGCTGCTCAATCCCCAATTTTATTCACCAATGAGGGACCAACTCATAATGCAACTATTTCAGAATCTGAATCCTCACTGGTCGCGTCCTTTACAAAACCAATCCCAAGGCCGTCTTTTGAATTCCCACATACATCTGTCCCCGCATTAGATACATCACTTGCAGCTATCAATGCAAGTATATTTAGTCTAACTAAGTTGTATGAAATAGAAAAAGAGACCCTACATAGCGTGCAACTCCAATCCTTAGTAGCAAAATACGATTGGGCTACCTATCAAATGATGACAGTACCATGATGCAACACTGCATCATGAAAGGATAGAAACAAATGCCAATCTACTTGAGACGATGCCGGAAGGCTAGGAGGAGCATGACACAAATAAAGAGAAGTCATCTCAAAGTTCAGTCATGCTAATGACATCTCTCCAGTCACATCCACTCTCCTTACAGACAGAACTGAAGTGGGAGAATGGGAGAACAAGCTCCCCCCAATCTCATCATGACCATGGCCTAGAGGATCGCGGCCCAGGCACCCCCCACGGGACGAGTTTGTCTATCTACCAGATGACAAAATACCCTGGTTCAGGAACATAAGGATATGCCCTCAGCCTGTCCGACTCAAGTCGACACCTGCAGCATGGATGAGCTCGACTAAGACAACAGCCACAAGCATCCACATCGTTAGAGATACCACAACTACCTATCCAACTGCCAAGAACACACGTGGCACCATGCACACTGGTCACTCACGCACCAGCCTACACGAAGAACACATTCAGTGCTATGACGTAGGTAACTGACACACCCACTGACGTGCATCATTGTTATTATTCACATAGGCCCTTTTATAGTAATGCAGAAACGCAAGACGCCTGAAGAACTTGTGTATACGCTTGCTGACGCTTCTCCCACCTCTCACCTTGTGATGACACCATAATGTAGACATAACATTGCTTATGATGCCATGTCAAACCGCGACAAAGGTACCATGGATTATGCGTCACCACCCATGAACTAGGCCCGAGTAGGCCGCAAGCAAGAGCCTCATCATGAAGACTGTATGAGCAAGAATACAAGTGCTGATCACGCAGAACGAGCCCAGCGAGAGCTCATAGCCAAGGGCACGATGTTTGCTACCAGCCGGCGCCAAGGTCACACCTGTAAGAAAAGCCAAGCACACAGAAAAGAAATACAACTTTAAATGTGCAGAATTCCGCTCCAGCTACGGTCTCTCCACACGTGACCAAGCCGATCTGACAAGGTGCCAGACCCACGAGACAGAAGTCGCCTGGGTCCCACGTCTGGGACACAGGTTGCAACAGCGAAGTGGCAAGATGGACACCTACGGCGTTGGGAATTACCTGCTCACAATCCTATGAGCAGACCCGTACATTGTCTGCACAAACACATAGTTACACATTGTTGCTAGTGACAGGTACACTGCGAGCTGGGAACGACGATGGTCCCAGGCTTGGGGGCTCGCCAGAGGACCAATCAGAACACTGGGGGACTCATCACTGACACCACTAACATTAGCCAATCATCAGGGGTCTTCGTGTAACGATTTTCAAGTATCTAATAGAAGGGACAGCCCAAGTATACCACCTGACTCATCCTTAACCACTAATATTCTTCTCTATATGTATCCTATACTAACCCTACCACTCGAGGAACCAATCCGAAGTGGCAATAGGTGTTTTGCTAACTTACCCAGGTGACTCAAGTAGCGCGTCATACTGCTGTAAAAAGGGCATGTGAGCCCCACTAAGTTCGAGAGTCTGGACGGACGCGTACGATCCAAGACCCATCCCTGCCGTTGTTGTAATAAACAGCAGAACCACCTTGCTCCTTGTGTGTGTCTCATACTCATTGAGGGAAGCACGGGAGGAGTTGGGGACTCCCAGCCCGGAGGTCCGCGGACGGCTCAGCCAACCCCGGGATAATCACCCCGACAAGTTGGAGGCACTGCTGAGATCTGTTTAAGGTCTACCTTTTCAGTTTTTTATTTTCCAAGGCCTCTCGTTGCGAGGAGGCCCGGCGGCGCGGCCCCCTCTACCGCTGCCCCCTTTTGAGGACTACAGGACCATCGCGGAACTACGAGAAGACCGGACAGCGCAATCCGGATATTGGCTGTCGGGAGCCGGTTGAGAAGTATCCCGCCCGCGGTTGGTGAGTGTCTAGACGTGGTCCAGGCGATGGGAGGTGGCGAGCCGCTTGGAGGGGTGCACGCAGTTGAGCGGCCCTGCATCGAGCGAACTTGGTGAGTATGACACAACCAAAAAGCAATGTGAGATTGTGAGGGGGGGGGGGAGTTGTAATAAGGGCGGCGGGAGGTGTTATTAAGGTGTGTGGCGAAGATTTGATCAATTTGTGTTGATAGACAAGTGAGTGGTAATGGGACAGGCACGAGGGCCGTCATCTACCACGTCACGGAAAAAGGGTGGGTGGAGCCAGAAGGCACCACGTGCGGTTGCTCGTAGACACTGATTGGTCTAGATCGTGGCCACCTATAGAGGGGGTGTGTGTGGCTTTCCTACGAATTGGCGTTTTCGATCATTGAGTAGATGGGGATCCCTATTGATCAAGCAGTGAAACTCGATAGATAGATGACCTTTTCCTGTAGGAGGTAGCTAGATTGTTGCCAAGTCCGGAAGATAATTGGCTGGTTAAGCCCTCCCGGTGAGGGGCGTGTCACACGCGAGGTGACGCAGCGTGCGCAGTCCGATTATAAGAGTGTATTGTTGTTTACCTTGTTCCGGGCGTAACAAGAGGACAGCTGTGGGGTTAACAGGGACAAGCAGTTAAAAATTATTGCGCGCTCTCTTGAAGTGTAAAGATCTTACCGGTAGTAGTTGAAAGAGGTTGGTGACGTCACCCGTAGGGCCTTCATAGGACACATTGATCACATTGCGTTGTTGAAGGGTGGTGGGGAAGTAAACTGAGGACAAGGGCAGTAAGACGGAGGTGAAAGGGGGGTGCGCACGGAGACCGCCGGCCACCCCAAATACGGGACAGGTGGAAAGGGGGAAGTGACCGTGCACGGAGAACGCCGGCCACGCTGAGTGAGGTGGAAGGAGGGGAGGAGGAAAAGTGGGATGGCTGTACAAGCACGTCACACAGGGCACGCAGCCGCAGGGGCTTCATGCGCCGTGTCTGCAGGGGGCCGTACCAATGGTATCAAGGAAGAAAACAAACATAGGAAAAAGACTGTATATTTGTAATTGTTATATTAGGTTGTTTTACTTTTAGCGGATGATCGAAAGTCCCCAAATTACAGGGCCAGGTAACGACAGCTGTACTGAAGGGAGCTAAAACACAGTGTAACCATGTCATACGGGTTGGGATCGGGAGGGCGGGGGAACACCCTGACTACCCCCCTCCAGCATATTTGTAAAACACTGTCAACCCATAGGGAAAAACTCATCAAATATAGCATAGAATGGACACAAGGGACAGACAACAAAATGGCAACATCATGGCCGCCTAACGGCAGTTTTGACCCATACGTCCAACACTCACTACTGACACACATACACAACACATACAAAGGGAAGAAGCTGGCACATCACGTGGAGGTGTTTAATTTATGGAGGATGTTCCAGGGGTCCCGACCAGGGCCAACCGGAATGTTCACTGTGGAAGGGACGACAGAAAGGAAGAGGAGCGAGGAAACAAAGGAGGGGAAGGAGATTAAGGAGGAAGAAGGAAACGCGGAAAAGGCGACCAGTAGCGCACAGTGCACGGGAAGAGACAGGAAGGGGGATGAAAGGCCTGGCACTGTACATGAAGTAGAAGTAAAGAAGGAAGGGACCGACGACATGCCCCTAGCGAAGGTAGTGAAGAAGGAGGAAGGTGGGTTATATCCTGTGACGGAGCTACGAGAAGCAGCAAGGCAACAACTAACGGCAGCCGAGGGGTACTCGAACCCCGCGTACAGCCCACCACCATATACAGCTACAGGTAGCTACCCGGGAGGGGAGGAGGTGACAAGCACGGTAGGTCCGACTTGCACGAAGGTGCGCACGAATGGAGGGAAGAACAGCGAAGAACCCATTCCAAACATAGGACAAGACGAGTGGGTAGCAGCGCAGGTGCTCTTAAAGCTGTGGGGGACATTAACAGGAGAAGAAAAAGAGGTGGTGAGGAGAACGAATAAGGATGACGCGGGTAGCACTGGAACAAGAGGGGAGGAGAACTACCCGAGAGACAGAGAGTTGTCACAAGAAGAGGAGGAGATGTTGGAGGAATGGTTGGCTGAATTAAGGGATGAGCGGAGTGCACTGATTAAGCAGCTCGAGAAAGAGGCACGAGGAAGAAGGAGGGAAAGGAAGGAAAGTAGGGATGAGTTAGAGAGAATGAAGGAGCGAACTGAAGAAAGGAAGAGGGAAGCAGAGAGAATGAAGGCAATAGCAGAAAGGGTATCCCGAGCAGCAGAGCGTGACAGGAAAAGAGAGGAAGAAGAGAAAGAAAAGGAAATGGAACTATGGAAGAAGAAAATACTCTCCGAGAGCACCAGGAAATATGAAGAAGGTAAAGTAATAGAAAGCATATTGGAGAGAGAAATAGAGAAATGGGAAAGGAGGAGAGAGGAAGAAAGGATATTAGAGAAGGCAAGTAGTGAGGTGATGGAGGAATTGAAAAAGAAAAGCGAGGAAATAGGTGGTGGAATAGTGGAAAAGAAGGAAGAGGAAAGAAGAGAGAGAAAAGGGGGAAGTGGGGTAAGAACATATGTGCGTCGGGACAGAAGTAGCTACAACGTCAGCGCAAAGGGGAGCAACTGGTAAAGGAGAACAGGAAGGAACGGATTTAGTAGACCTAAAAACGGTGACTATGAGGGGGAAAAGGACAGATTGGGAGTTGTCACTCCTGGATGAATTTTGCAGTGAAGAAGAAGAGGGAGTGGGGGAGAAGGAAGAAGCGGTGGTAGGGAGAGCTTAGACAAATTGTACATCACACGCACAAACAGGGAATCACCCTGGGCATGTAAAAAGAAGGAAGAAGTGCAGGGAAGTGAGGAGCAGGAAAGAGAAGTGGCAGGAGGACAAACACATGCAGTTACACCCGCATCATTACGCCCAACCCGCCCACCCACACCCGCTCCTGAACACACCCCATACGCCGGCAGGCTCAGAGACCTCCCAGGACGCAGGCAGGAAGAACGGACGCATACATCTGCAGTAAACAAAGAAAGTAATAGGAGAAGGGGGAGAAATGAAGGAGAAGCTACGACAAGCAGCGGTAATATGGATATGACAGAAGATTTAGTTGACACAGAGGAAGAGGAGGAGTGCACGGACTCCACCCCGCGACAACTAGGGGGACAGATGGGGTACAATCTAATGCAATTATTGGAGAGGGGAGGGCTTAGACGATAATACATCCCTTGGAAGCATGCCGATAAGGAGAATATAAAGTGCAGGCTCCCATCACTAAGCGGAGGAGCAGGGAAATGGATATACGAGATGCAAAAACACACCGCAGGACAGAAACTAGCAGTGGGAGACGTGAAGGGTCTATTAATATCTATATTGGGGGACGCGGCAGATGACATTTGGAAGAGGGCAGGATTCCCCGGAGTTACAATAACAAACACATCACATGACGGGGCGCCATTTGCGAACTGCAGGCATGCATTATGGCAAGCCCTGAGGGTGCAGTATCCAGACACATCAGATATAGGAGCAATTACGTCATGCAAGATGCATGAGAACGAAGATCCTGTTGATCATATCCAGGAGATTCAGGAGAAGTGGCGCATGGAAACTAGAGAGCAATGGGACAAGACACCAGCAATGTTTTACCACATACAGGTACAAGGGCTTCCGGAGGCAATACAAAGACAACTGAAGAAGATAGTTGGAATGAAGCTAAGGCCTGGCCGGAAATACAATTAACAATAGTACACCATTGTAGGATGTGGCAAGAAAAGATGAAACAAAAGGAAGAAGATAGGAAAGCAGAGGAGGCAAAATTAGTGCAGAAAAAACTAACTAAGTACACCGTGGAAGGAGCACTAATAACTACACCGACAACAATGACACCAAACCCCATGCAAGTAGTGGCTGCACAAGATCCCTCACAGCTACAAATAGCACCACTATCACAACCACCACAACTTATAACACAACAGATGCCACCACCCCACCATACACGGCTGCCACAGGAGGAGGGTACATGCTACCGGGAAATGGATATTATAACAACACCAGGGGAAGGGGCGGAATGATGAGAGGGAGGGGATATGGCCAACCTGCACAACAGCAAGGTGGAGGATTTCGGAGCTACTACCCCAATGAGCAACAAGGGTACCAAGACAATGCAGGGAGTTTCCCATGGCAGGCCAGGGAACCACGTGTAAGTTGGGTTTGTGGAATGTTAGGACACATGTCGCGCACGTGTAGAATGAGACCCTCCCCACCAGTATGAGGGGAACAAGGACCACAAGGGCCTATGAGGGAGCAGAAAGGTTACCAACAAGTGCAGGGAACACAAAAGAGCAACACACAGCAGCAAGTATCACCACAACAACAGTCGCAGACATACTCACCACCGCAGCAGCAGGTGGCAAATACCCACTATCAAAAGAGGCAGATGTGGGCATATACGAGACCATAACGGCCCTGATAAATAATGACATATTCGTACCATCAGAATCACCATGTAACACGGCCGTGTACCCAGTGCGCAAGGCCAAAGGAGGGTCTTGACGTTTCATCCAGGCCCTTGAATTACATTGTAGAGGCAGAATGCCCCATAGCAGCAAACCCAGCCACAATACTATGTGGAATACCGGCAGAGGCATCACGGTTCACCGTGATTGACCTAAAAAATGCCTTTTTCTCAATATCTCTGCACCCAGATTCACAAGACTTGACAAGCTTCACATACAGTAACACAAAATGGAAACACACAAGGTTACCACAAAGGTACTGCGAGTCACCCTCAATTTTCAACAGAGTAATACAGATGGATTTGGGAAAAATTGAATTGAAAAGTACAGTACTGCAATATGTTGATGATATAATAATTTGCAGCACAACCGAGGAGAGGTGCAGGGAGGACTCAGTGAACATGCTGACAGTGTTGGCTGAAAAGGGGTACAAGGTAGACAAGGAAAAGTTACAGTACTGTCAGGAACAAGTACTATACATTGGTCAACTAATATCCCAGCACGGAAGAAGATTGCACCACAAAGAGCACAAGCTATACCCAACACGCCACAACCACAAACTGTGAGGGAAATACAGCAGTTCCTGGGCTTATGTAACTACTGTAGAGCATGGGTTTTTGATTACAGCTCATACATAGGACCCCTGCTTGAGGCATTGAGAGAAGCACACAAAGGGGACAAGACATTGGGATGGACAAGAGAAATGAAGGAGGCGTTTGATGATTTGAAACACGCCATATCCACAGCTCCCGTACTAGCCACCCCAAATTACGAACAGCAATTTTTCATCTTTTCACATTGTGACTCAGCCGTAATGAAAGCACTATTGACTCAGAAAACTAGCATGGGACACAAGCCAATAGCATTCTACAGAGGTCACTTGGACCCTGTTATGCTAGGACATTTCCCTTCGAACAGGGTCTCGCCGCAGCTGCATTTCCGGTGGAGAAATCATCATCGATAACAATGGGGTGCCCCACCACATTATTTGTGGAGCATGCACTATTTGCAATTTTAAACAAGCCTAAGTACACACTGACCACACAGAGGGCGTCAGGTTATGAGATCATCTTATCTAGACCCGAATTGTCAATTGTCAGATGTAGTATCGTAAACCCAGCCAGGTTCATAGTGGAAGTTGTTGAGGAAGGTGATTATGCTCACGATTGCACACAGACTATTGAAACGTACTCAAGCACAAGGAAAGTAGAGGAGGATGCACTTAAAGGGGGAGAGATTTTGTACATTGATGGTTCGTCAACAATCGACCAAAGTGATGGGATAAGGAGAACTGGGGCAGCAGTTGTAAAAATGACAGAAGATGTGATGTATGTCCCGGTAAAATGTGTGCAATTACCGCAGCATTATTCGGCTCAAGCAGCGAAATTGGTTGCACTGATTTTGGCGTTGAAGGAAAGTGTTGACAAAAGAGTTACTATATATTCTGACAGTGCATATGTCACATCAGCAGTCCACTCCGGGTTGATAAAATGGCAGAGAAGGGGGTTTAGAAGAGCTGATGGCACCCCAGTACAACATGCCCTCTTGCTAGCAGAATTTATTGAAGTAATTAATGACCCCCAAGAGATAGCTTTGGTTAAATGCCCGGCACACACCAATGGAGATGACTATATCTCGAAAGGAAATGAAACAGCATGCGGCATATTTTGGTGAATTATGGACCCCCCCAGAATCAGAGAGAGGGAGGGGGAGGGCAATGGCAAGACAGATGATGATGAAGGAAGGGTACACTCATCTCCCTGTAACACAGATAATGGAATTACAGGCAGCCGCACCAATGACAGAAAAGGAACTATGGGTAAAAAGAGGATGTACGATGTCCCCAACAGGTGCACTGTGGCATCAAAATAATACCGGAAAAGTGGTCATGCCATTGGCACTGTTGAACACCGCCCTGGCCCAGCTCCATCATCCAGCACATACAGGAAAGAAAGTGATTGCAGCACGAATTAGGGAGGCTTGGTTCTGCCCCTAGTTAAATTCTCATGTCACTAATTTCATCAGCAACTGCCTCACATGCCAACAGTTTACGGCCGGTCACACGCTGCAAGTGATAAAAGGTACTATACCCCGGCCCGAGGGACCCTTCCTACACCTTCATATTGACTACGTTGATATGATCAATGTATGTCAAGGACATAGGTATTGATGGTAGTGGTATGTCCATTCTCCAGGTGGATCGAGGCCGGACTCTGCTCACACATGGATGCGTTTAGAGCAGCTCAATTTTTAGTGATAGAGGTCTCCCACAGGTGGGGTGTTTGCGAAGTGCTGCGGTCGGACAACGGCCCACACTTTGCTAATTAAATGTTTCAACACATCACATCCTTGCTGGGTATTAAACATAAATTTGCATGTGCATACCACCCGCAGGCCAACAGTGTATGTGAACGCCTGAATGGCCTATTGAAAGAAGAGATCGCAAAAATTCAGCAGACAACTAAAAAGAGCTGGTTGTACTGCCTTCCGCTGGTTCTGTTTGAGCTGAGGAACAGGCCAGGGTCTGATCCCCACCTCACTCCCCATGAGGTGGTGACAGGACGTCAAATGCGCCTTCCTTTAACGCCAACATCAAGAGCATTTACTGACCATGAAAATACTGAAACTGTTCTTGGTGACAAAATGTATCAATATGTGTCTTCTTTGATTACTGGTGTCGCCTTTGTATCTCAACAGCTCGAGTGCACGTGGTGCGGGTTGAAGAGTTCTCAACAAGAAGACACCAGCAAGGAACAGGAAAAGGAAGGACTATGCACTATTGCGGAAGGTGACCATGTGCTTCTCTGCAACTTCAATAGAAAGTGGAACAGCCCACGCTTTACCAGAAGACACTTGGTAGAGGAAGTGGCACCCAGAGCGGTGAAACTGCACGATAAGCGTGCCTGGAATCACCTACATGACGTAAAGCTCTACAAATTTCAGACCCGCCCTAGCTTTGACGACAGGGCCATTGAAAGACCAATGACATCAACAGTGTCGGCTACAGAGAAGGTTACATCGACCACCGCTGAGGACAATCGTGTCACTACACTTGACCACCCCCCAGATTCCCCAGACACAACCACTGCCATAGACGTTAGACGCTTGCCCATAGCCCACCCCATGGTCACGAGATCACAAAGTAAACAAAGTTCTGCCCAATCCAGCCCTAGCCCCCCCTCCAAGGCCACCACCGATTGAAGGACATTGTGTAACAAACTTGGATCTTACACACACACACACATATAACACTTGTATGTTTTCTCTATTTTTCTCTCGCACATGCAGGTACCGCATTTAATTGTACTGTTTAGAAAGTAAAGTAACTAACAGTGTGCTCTGCCCAGGAGTAGATGCTGCCCGCGCATGATAACACCCCTGAAGCCCTATCACACCAATTTGTATATCATATAAAAAGGCCGAAGTACCTAAAAAGAAGAAGGGTACGCGTATATTACACCACATTTGTTTTGGCCATAGAACAATCATTTCCCCATCTTCACAAGCACTTACCTGCTCTAAGAGATAGATCTCTAAGATTAGCGTGGGAACAGCTCTTCGCCTGGGCACTGAACGATTACTTGATAGGGAGAGCTTAATTAACACAAACTAACAATAATAACCAGCACATTGAGGATTTTCAGGCGGGCACCTTTAACGTTGCAAGAATAAGCTGCCGGACTGCAGCAAGGTAAGAGCAAAATGCCGGTGAGACTAGCTCTTGTAATAAAACTGATAGGGGTGTTGGTCATCACTGGTCTGTTGGCTGCCTCTGTATGGCAGAAAAGTTATGCTATCAATTTTGTGGCTGCACCCAAAACTAACATGCCCCGTCCCACGGCTGCAACAGGTATGATATCAGGTGGTACTAGCAACCCTAAGATTAAGGGAGGTAGAGTTAAATGCAGCACATATACTGACAACAAAGGTATCGATAATTACATAACAGATTTAGCACACGTCTCAAACAACATGTTGTACCAGCACATGACCCAAATTGGTAAGCAGACAACAGAGGACAGCTGCTATGTGTGCTCATTGATCCCATACGCCATGAGCGCATCAAGGACATTCATTGCCACAGAAATACAGGAAAAGACAGCGCAATGTAAAGTATATCTGCCACTATTCCAAACGAGGGGACGATTCCAAGGAACGGTGGTGAGAATGCAGTGGGAAACAAGGGACACATACCCATACGAAAACAACTTCCTCTAGTCATATTTGAGCTACCATAAGAGAAGCTTACACGCTGAGGCATTCAGATACATGACGAGTGGCCCCGATAAAGGCTAAATGAAGAAAGTAACGCTAGAATACCTGCCATGTGATTGGTACACCACTGAAGTTCCTGGTGTGCAGGGATGTTGGGAAAGGCCACTGATAACAATAACAGGGAAGATATACATGAACAATGAATGGGAAATAGGAGTGGTTGGGAGCAACATGATAACAAAAGAAAATGTTACCATCAAACAGGAACACAACGACAGATGCTGGATGACATGGGGTAATATGTACCCATGCTGACATGGATGGAGAAGGATGAAGACCCAATAAGCATACTACCGCTGACCGCACCCAAGCTATGCTACCAACACAAAGGAGATGTGGAGGTGGGATACAACACCAACTGCGGAAGCGTGTTAGAACTACCAGAGGGGGGTGCTGGAACGGCAGTAATAATGGACCACTATTGGGCCTGCTGAGATAAGGCATACCACACCTTGCCTCCGTTGTGGAATGGTATATGCACCATGGTACACATCAATGTACCATCACTAGTAGTGCCCCAAAAACATGTGAACATGGCCAACTTCCCCAAAATGGACAAAGGCAACAAGAGGAAGAGAAGGTCTGTACAATCACAAGAAGGAGAGAACAACAACAACAACAATAACATCCTACCGAGAATGAAAAGACAAGGAGAACCCCTGACAGGAAACTACATGTGGGGAAGATAGGAAACAACACGCACCTCCATCCCACCAGAACATAGATTATTCAGGAGGGCTGCAATGTTCTTTTCGTCAATAATACACCCAGGACTACAAGCATATTCAAATGCAAAATGGCTTCAGATCACCCGATGGGAACTAATGATGATGATTAATTCAACAGTAAACGGATTCAACGCCATAAAAGAGGAGCTGCGAGCGGTAAGAATGGTAGCACTACAAAACAGATACGTACTAGATCTTCTCACGGCTATGGAAGGAGGAGTTTGTGCGAAAATAGGACAATCATGTTGCACATTTATCCCTGCTAACGATGCAGATAACGGAACACTTACTGAAGCAGTATCACAACTGGCCCAGATGCACTCCAAAATGATGGAAGAAAGCAAAGGAGAGAAGAAGGATGCTAGTTGGTTTTCATTGTTATGGTCATGGATGCCATCATGGCTGTCAGATGGACTGAAAGTGATAGTTGGATCATAATATTAGGTGCAACATTATTGATTGTAATAAGGTTCTGGAAAGCCAGGAAAGCACGCACTACAGACGAAACGATCGAAGTGGTTGGCATGCAACCCTTGATGCCAACTGATGATGATCAGAACACCGACGTGATAATAAAGGAAAGAGAGAAACTGCGTAAACAGATCATTACCAACCACTTGGATCCGCCATCTGTAACGTTGGAGAACCCAAGAAACCCGAGGAGCTATGTTGGAAGATGGGTATACTGCAAACCAGAAGGGAGCTGTGTTTATATGTACTGGTCATTCGAAGACCATGTCAACCATTATGGACACTTGGGTGGAATAACTAAAGTATGGAGAGTAAGAGGAGATAAATAAAAGGATATGTTTGTGGTCGACAAGTCGACTAGAGGGGGGACTGAAGTGGGAGAATGGGAGAACAAGCTCCCCCGAATCTCACCACGACCATGGCCTAGAGGATTGCGGCCCAGGCACCCCCCATGGGACGAGTTCGTCTATCTACCAGATGACAAAATACCGTGGTTCAGGAACATAAGGATATGCCCACCAGCCCTTCTAACTCAAGCCGACACCTGCGGCATGGATGAACTCGACTAAGACAACAGCCACAAGCACCCACATCATTAGAGATGCCACAACGACCTAGCCAACTGCCAAGAACACACGTGCCACCATGCACATTGGTCACTCACGCACCAGACTACACGAAGAACATATTCAGTGCTATGACGTAGGTGACTGACACACCCACTGACGTGCATCGTTGTTATTTTTCACATAGGCCCTTTTGTAGTAATGCAGAAACGCAAGACGCCTGAGGAACTTGCATATACGCTTGCTGACGCTTCTCCCACCTCTCGCCTTGTGATGACACCATAATGTAGACATAATATTGCTTATGACGCCATGTCAAACCGCGACATAGGTACCATGGATCATGCGTCCCCACCCATGAACTAGGCCCGAGTAGACCGCAAGCAGGAGCCTCATCATGAAGACTGTATGAGCAAGAATACAAGTGCTGATCACGCAGAACAAGCCCAGCGAGATCTCATAGCCAAGGGCGCGATGTTGCAACTCGTATGCTACCAGCCAGCGCCAAGGTCACACCTGTAAGAAAAGCCAAGCACACAGAAAAGAAATACAACTTTAAATGTGCAGAATTCCGCTCCAGCTACGGTCTCTCCACACGTGACCAAGCCGATCTGACAAGGTGCCAGACCCACGAGACAGAAGTCGCCTGGGTCCCACGTCTGGGACCCACATGTTGCAACAGCGAAGTGGCAAGATGGACACCTACGGCGATGGGAATGACCTGCTCACAAGCCTATGAGCAGACCCCTACATTGCACAAACACATAGTTACACATTGTTGCTAGTGACAGGTACACCACAAGCTGGGAACGACGATGGTCCCAGGCTTGGGGGCTCGCGAGAGGACCAATCGGAACACTGGGGGACTCATCACTGACGCCACTAACATTAGCCAATCATCAGGGGTCTTTGTGTAACGATTTTCAAGTATCTAATAGAAGGGACAGCCCAAGTATACCACCTGACTCATCCTTAACCACTAATATTCTTCTCTATATGTATCCTATACTAACCCTACCACTCGAGGAACCAATCCGAAGTGGCAATAGGCTTTTTGCTAACTTTCCCAGGTGACGCAAGTAGCGCGTCATACTGCTGTAAAAAGGGCCTGCGAGCCCCACTAAGTTTGAGAGTCTGGACGGACGCGTACGATCCAAGACACATCCCTGCCGTTGTTATAATAAACAGCAGAACCACCTTGCTCCTTGTGTGTGTCTCATACTCATTGAGGGAAGCACGGGAGGAGTTGGGGCCTCCCAGCCCGGAGGTCCGCGGACGGCTCAGCCAACCCCGGGATAATCACCCCGACAGAACATTGTATCGTGACAGACAATAATCAAAACAAGTCACAAATATATGACATGTTCAGACCTAGACAACAGAAAAGGAGGATAAGAAATAATAAAAAAGCAACTCTATATTAGAGGATAATGCACAGAAAAAAATCAAAACATTTGGCTAAACCGAAAAAAAAGATCTTTTCAAAATACAAAACCAAATCTTTTTTTTTTAAATCTAACAAATGAGACTGACCTGGAAAACCGAGGAGATTCTGATAATGCCAAAGAAAATTAGAAAATTATTCTTCGGCCACCCAACCAACAGCAATACCAGCTGCTGATGTCTGCCTTCCAAGTCTCTCTGCATCGTCTCAAAGTAAGATCGCTGCATACAATGTGCATGCCATCGCTGATCATTCCTCTGAATGTATACGAAACCCTAGTCAGAAACAATTTGAAACTGAAGTTGATAATAATGAAATTATGAATTTCTCTATTCACTCAACATCATCCTTACCAGTAATTGAAATTGTCCATCAGAGTATGCACGGACAACAAGAAAAAACAGATAAATTGAACAAGTGTTTTGTGTAACTTGAATGTTAAACCTCCACCGTTTCAAACACTAGACCAAAATCAATAAGCCTCCATACAGAATCAAGAATCTAAACAACACATACTTGTTGACACAACAGCCGTTTATAGAATCTCATTCGCAACAACCTTAGAAAACATTGAAGCATTTTCTAAGATAGCAACATTTATGCCCCTGCCAGAACCAGCACCCTAACCACTGAAGTGATAGCAGTCACCATGCTAGATAGACTATCCTCAGATCCCTTACCCAACAGATCTACACTGCTAACAATCCTTGACACTAATCGAGACCTTGACCACATAGATTCAACTGACATAGCAGCAGTAAGATACCCTGACCCATCAAAGGCGGATCGAGTGGAATTAATTATACCATCAAAAATTATGAAAGATTTTATATGGAACAAAATTGGTTCGCTAAGAGAAAAAGGGCTATTATTAGAAGCCGTAATCCCACCTCCACCACCAAAAGCCCAGGAGATACAACAACCTCAATACCAATACCCTCAATCTGGAAACACTCAACCAGAGTCTACCTGTTGCAATTGTCAAAATGCCGTTCCCTGCCCTACACAGCCAGTATCTAGATGGTCGTGGGTGGTTAAATCTCATATGGACAAGAATAAGCCCACTGCAAACTAACAAAAAACAAATTAAGATCCTTGCACTCATGCACACTAGCCACCTGGAACACTAGAGGATACTCACATCTATTATAATCAAAGCCTACCTTTCTGAACCTCTATGATGTACTACATCAAGAAACTAGGATAACTTCCACGCCAATGTGGCCTAATCATCAATTAGCCTGGGTACTGCAACTAAAGCCTCTAAAGGTCGACCTGCTGCTGGTCTGCTAATAGCCACCAAGCTCAGTGCTGAAATACATAGGGAACAATGGCAAAATCCAAACCCAGGAATCCATGCAGTTAATCTCTCCTCTACTAATCCATTTCATCCCTTCTATCCGCTAACTGCACTGATCAATATATATTGGAATCCCCTAGCAACTAACGAACAGCTATTCATGGACAAAGTAGAGAAATTGCTTGGCTCACTTCTCCTAAATCCCATGCTAAAGACAACCATCATAGCTGGAGATTTTAATCTAAATTGTTTCCCAATAAAATCAGATAAACTCAAGCTAAGAGCAATCGCTTGGCTTACGCTCATGGAAGCCAGTGAGTTCATTATGCTGAATGGATCAACTGCTGACGATACACCACCAGCCCCAACCTGGTCTAGAGGAGCAGCTTCCTCAACGATAGATTATATCTTCATATCCCCTCAGGCTAATAGGAAGATCATGTCCTTTAAGATAATTGCGACCAAAGCTAGTGATCAAAATTTACTGGAGACTAAATGGATAGTCCATAATACGCAAACCTCTCAGTACTATACTCATCCACTACGATTAAACACTGGATGCAACCAATAGTGGTAGAATTCTAATACCTTGGCACTTTTGTCATGCAAAGTGTGTAGATCTTACAATTGCAATGATCTCATTTCACCTGTCTTCTATAACGACCATATCCAGATCATCATGCAAACAAATCAAGAGACAGTTTGCCCGTTCTTTAAGCACAAATATAAATATGATATAAGAATTGGAAAGTTAAAAAAAGAATTACGACACCCCATGAGATTATTATCTCCTGTTAATGATGCACTCCAAAAAATAAGGCAAAACACTTTAAACAGAAACCGCATCAAACAACTACTAGCCTCTAAGAAACAGGCCGAAGCAGAATTGATGCTAAGTAAAATAATGAAGAAATCCACGTCGCAAATATGGAACTTGATTAATGATTATAACACCAATGCTGAATTATCGACAGAACTGAACTCAATAGATGAAGAAGGCTGGACCAAACATTTTAGAAGTTTACTAAATGAGCAAATCACTTCCCAGACGATAATAGTAGAGGATAACCCTGAAATAAATAATATCACATTTGATACATTAGACATTATCTTGTTAATTAAAAATGTAAGTTTGTCCAGAGCCCCAGGGCCAGACAATTTAACCAAAGGGATGCTCAAAGCCCATCTTACATGCTGGGCAGAGATTCTGAACACTATTTTCACAAAAGTCATATTAACAGGAGTAATTCCCCCGTCATGTCAAAACGTCATAGTGATCCCAATTTTCAAAATGGGTGATCCGAGTAACCCGAATAATTACAGGCCAATAGTGCTTACTGATGTCCCAGGCAAAATATTTTCTAGGCTAATACTACGTGATCTATCAGCATGGTTGACATCTAACAAATGACTGGATAAGTTCCAAACAGGCTTCATAAAAGAAACAGGAACTGTCCTAAACTTGTTAATAATATCAATACTTAAAAGACTAGCGATCAAGACCAAACAAACCATTTGTATAGCCCTTTTAGATTTCAAACAGGCGTTTGATTCAATCTCTCATGGAACCTTGTGGCAAAAAACCGTTAGATGCCAAATGCCCACTGTCTATTATTCATTTTATATTACAATTTTATTCAAACACTTCTATTAAAGTCAAAATAACAACTGATGGTATTTTAACAAAAGATATTTTAACTTCTCTAGGCTTAAAGCAAGGCTGCATTTTAGCTTCGATCTTATTTAACTTTTATATAAATGATATAAACACAGCTTTTAATTCAGTGCGCTCCTTCCCACCAAAGATATGCTCAATGGCAATTTCATGGCTGCTATACGCAGAAGACCTAGTTATCTTCAACAAAACTCCTATCAGTTTGCAATTAAAACTAACAGCACTAATGAACTATGCCGAAAAAAAATCATCTGCCCATTAATGTCCTGAAATCAAATGTTTTAATGTTTCACCATCATTTTCCCAAAACATGATTCAAATTCAATTGAACATTATCTGGCTCTTCATTATTACAAGCGAATCATTATGGATATATAGGTGTAAACTTGAACACACATTTTTCAGACCAACCCTATAAGAGTGAACTAAAAATTAGGATGAGAGGACTAGCAACCCAAGGAGCGGCCCTACAAAGAAAATACGGCAAATATTCCTACAAACCGGCTATTACTTTTTACAAGCAAAAAGTTGTCCCGATAATCATATATGCAGCACTTCAACATTTCCAAATGACTCCCCTATTTGGGACAAATTAGAAGGAGCATTCTGGAAAAAAGTATTATCGTTACCCATGAGTGTTACAACTCCAATCATCAGATTTGAAATAGGACTTATATCCTTGGTCGCGCAAGTAAATTGGCAAATACTTGCAGTTTATAGGAAAGCTCTTACATCTATAGGACCTGCCGGCAACCTCTTCCTAATTTTGAAAATACTGATGACATCCTCAGCCACAGACTACTTACAGCCCTGGGATGTACGCCATCAAACTATAATGGATCTAGCTGACATATCTGACCAACTACTCATAGAAAATCCAGACAAAGCTAAATTAAAATTGTTGTGGTATGATTGGAGAATAACGTGGAAACATGCAACAAATACATGATTTTTAAAACAGAAGCTTTTGTACAAAAATCGATGCATCAAACATCAGCGTATCTAATAAAATTTCCTGACCCCGAGTATGCTAACCTAATCTTACGACTCTGTCTAGATTTATGGCCGACGAGGAGTAGATTAGCAATTTACAAACGAGAAACTGGCTATAGCACTACTTGTCGCTATTGCAAAAAACCACAATGAGAAGAGACCCTTGAGCATTTAATAACCGAATGCCCAGTCCTCATGAATGCTAGACGCACATACTTCTTTAAGCACTTGAAACACATATCATTCCTAACAAAAAAAGAAATGTGGACCAAGATTTTCATTGCAAATCCGGTAACACTAAGCATTGCAACTAATCAATTTCTTAATTCTTTGATTCTCCCAGAAAATAAAAAAAAACAGTGCTGATTCACAAAAGTATAATTGATAAATACCAAATGAAATTGTGAACAAAGTATTTGATATATTTGAATAACGCGAAGAAAGTGAAAGAACTTAAGCGCTAAATCTCTCAACAAGTAGTAAACAACAGTGAACATCGCATTCTATTATAGCTTTATTAACAAATGTGATTTTATTTATTGTTATAAAAGAACTATAAGGTAATTCTGTGTTGCTTTTTACCTCTGGAGAGAAATGGAATTTTAAAATTCACTGTTTTATCAAACATATTATGTTACTTGTTTTTAGATTTCAAAATAACTTAATATAAAACAACGAACTAAAGGAGGGATGAATAACATACCTACCATTTTAATAGAAATGTTATTAAATTACATAGCATGATAGCCAAATCTGGTATTTTACTTCATTTTATCTCTGAAGATTAATATAATAAGATTTATTATGAATTTGTATGTATTTGTCCGAGAAGAACTCCACTCGTAAGGGCAAACAGAGCTTATTGTATTGATATTAATTATGAATTTGAATGTATCTTATTATGAATTTTAATGTATCTATTCAAGAATAATTTCCCTTGTACTGTAATAATTATGTAAAATGTCTATGTGACATAATGAACAAAATATTTATTATGGATTTCAATGTATCTATTCAAGAACATTTTCATTAGTATTGTAATAATTATGTAACATTTCTAACCATGAGACATAATGAACAAAATGTTGAAAACTTAATATGAATTGCATTCTAAATGTGACAATTTTTACCAATGTTGAAAAAGTTGCAGCAACAACTCAAACAACTTTCATAACAAAAATAAATAAAAGAAAATAAATGTTTTACAAATTGTATTAATTGGGTCAGTGTCATACTTCTTATACTATGCCTTCCCTACAAGCAACCATACACCCACACAACAGATAGTCCATTAGCAGTGGGGCACAGAGCAGATCATCACCTTAGGTGTCGAGATGCGCACTGCTGAACAGGATGTGAAGCGGTGGAATGATCTCACACGTAGAACAAAGCACAAGCTCAATGTCAACCTGGCCTCTGCAACGGCCACTGGAGAGGGGCATCTAGAGGAGGAGCAGCTGACACCGAATAAGGAGGTCACGTGCCAATTCATCCTCCCTGAGCAGGTGAAAATCGTGGGATGCCTGCAGAACTATGAGGACCCATCTGGTGAGTGGCTGTCATTGTGCATCATATGTTTTGACAGCCATGCATGACCCACCATATTTGTGTAGTAGCACATGTGGCTGCAGTTGTATGACATGCCTGTGTAATGCATGTTTGCTGATGTTAAGACACATGTCACATCGCCATCAGTCTGAGAGTAACCTGTGCAGCCCTGAGTTCCAGGCATGATGTTGGTACTAAAACAAATGAATGTTGTAAGGGGTTGCACCATTCACTATATAGTGAAGAATAGATGAAGAAGGGTTGTCATGCAGAGGTTGCCATCCTTGTACCATGAAAATCACATGGCCGTAGACGGCCAATGTAAGAGGTCACATTTATCATGAGTGCCACTGAGTGTGACTGTCTGCGTTCCATTCTATGTATGTGCATGATAGTTGTTCAAACATATTAATCATCTTACATTTTGAGGCACCTGTCTGGTGTCAAAGGCCTGTATGTGTCCATCAGTTGATACTTGACAGGCACATGCCATGTCACTTACATCACTGTGCTGTGCAGTTGCACAGACATTTGCCTGATTGTGAGCAGGATACATGCACACTTCCCCACACCCTTGTCATCTGTCTGATAAGGTCAGACATGCCAGCTACATCGCACACTCAGATGTGGCATGATGGCTCTGTTGCAACATGTGTAATTTGATATGTATTTAAGGCGGTGCAGGTTCATAGTCTGTGCATGCACGGACATGGACGTTTGACCCAGCATTGTGGGATGATGTTCATATACAGGCACTGCATTACAAACAAGAAAACCTATACCAGAGGCATTGCTGTAGGGATTGATTGTTGCACATACATGATACTCATGGACCTTGTATGACCTTCATCACCATTTCCAAATACTGTGTCTCAGGATATGTTTTGTGTGCTCCACATTTGCACATACACAGACTCACTACCAGCATGGTTGGAGGGGGAGCAACAGGGAAGGGCCATTCCACTGTAATGCGAATGACACCCAGCTCTCAACCACCTCACACTCTCTGCCTCCCCTGCATCCTCTCTCATACATTCCGGCCCATCTGCTATACCGGCATTATGTACTGCTACCAATATCTGGCTCAATGCCAGTGACACAGAGAGCCTACTCATTGGGACCCTTCCTTCCTCTTTCCCTCCCACACACTGGCTGCAGTCCATGTGCCCCTGACCTCTCCCTCTTGTGGGTCAATGGACCTTGTTGCCATCCTCGTATCCTCTCTCCTTCTCTCTTCATATCACAGACATTGCCTAGAAGGCCCACTATCAGCTGCACCTCCTCAGAGGAATTTTCCCTTTCCCCACCTTCCCCCAGGATCTCAATGTCTCCAGTTCTCTGTTCCAATCTTGATTTGCGTGTCATGTGTTATCCGTGGAGGTGTCTGTGGATATGGGTGGCTGACTGTTGGCATGTGATGTCATTCTGCATTACAATGTCATATGTGCAATACTTTTCCTGTGTATGTGTGCTGACATGACAGTTGGATGGCCCATCATTGTATGTTTACGCCAATGTTGTACGTCAATGTGTCCACTAATGGCATAGACAGAACCGGGAGGGTAATACTAGTCAGCAAATGCCATGCATCCATTGCTTATAGGTCATAGTGTGGGAATGCACAATGTCTGATGCCTGCGTGTCCTGCCATTTATTGTTTGAGTGCACTTTGATGCACATGTGCATTTGTGTCTTGGGGCACATGGCTCAATCTTTCTTTCTCTGACTATGTGCAGGTGAGAATGCACCAGAAGCAGAGGCGGAGGGGGAGGAGGATGAAGAGTAAGTGGTGTGTCAGACCACCAGTGGAGAACATGGTGTTGTATGCCATAAAAACCCACTGATGCTCCAGATCATCCTTAGTCGTGCGGTGGACTGCTTCGGACTCTTCGAACTCAGCTGACCTTGGTGCTGAACCAGATGTATATGCCTCAAAGAGGGCAAAGGTGAGTGGCCCAATGGGTGGATCAGATGGGGCCCATGAGTCTGCGGCAGTGCAGCTGGCTTCGCAAAGGCGGTCAGTGTCATGATGCCCGCTCCCGGGGAGCCGGTTCAAGCCCTGCGTCCCCGAAAGCGGACATCCAGTCCCCAAGGAAGAACCCAGCAACCCCATATAGGGGCCCATTGGACAGTGTCCTGGCGCCTATGGCGCCAGGCTCATAAAAGACATCAGTCCTAGCGCCATAGGCGCCATAGGCGCCATAGGCGCCAGGCTCATTATGGAAGTGCTTGGTGCACTTACCTGATGCAGACCATGCTGCAGGATCCCGGCCTCCTTGAGGCCTGAAAGAAACTACTTTACCTGTGGGACTAATTTACCATCCGGGCGTGGTCGGGGAAGGATACATACCTGATTGGAGGAAGGATACATACCTGGAACTTCTTCCAAGGCTATTTAAACCCCACCCGAAAAGCCACACGTGCTTCGCGTTGTTCTGCATCTAGCAGCTGGACGCTCACTGTGTCTGCTCCTGCATCCTGACTTCTGCCACGCCTGCCAGCATCCTGGATCACCTGCAAAGGAAGAGAAGAAGAGAACAGAAGAAGGAAAAGTCCTTACCTGCTAAATCCGCATCCCGGAGACATCTCGCCGACAATCCTGAAAAGGAAGACTTTTATTTAAAAGCTCATCGCGTTGATCGCTGCAGCGCCGCATTCCACTCACCTTTACAGGGCGCCTCCATGTTCAGCAGCGATCATCCGGATTCGCAGTCACGCCCCAGCGCCTAGGGAGAAAAAGACCAGAACAAAAGGTGAGAGAGAGAAGGGAATAAGGAAAGCTAAATCTCCATGTTAAGACTTACCTGTTGATTCATTCCCTCTTCATTTCGGGTCCGCGCCGCATCCTGGCATTTCCGGACCCGGCCCCTAAGGGGAAAAAGAGACATCAGCGTTAATGAGCGAATGAAAAGACATTACCAAAAAACGCTCATTAAAGACTTACCTGATTTCTACAAGGATTTCACCTCTCATCTCGGGTCGGTGCCTGTTCCCCGGCATTCCGTACCCCGGCCCCTATGGGGAAAAAGACACTAGCAATAGTACATTAATGCATGGACACAAGGGGAACCTCTTATCAAAAAACTTACCTGGAAGCCAAGCAAGTTTGGTTCTCACCAATCCGAAAATCCAGTGAAGTAACTGGATACCAACGCGCCCCTGCATCAGAAGCAGGAAGGAGAGCTCGTCCTTCCAGACCGTAAGGAGAGATGCTACGAGGAATCACAGAAGGGTTTCGAGGAGGGTGAGAGGGGAAAGTGGGAGGCTGATTGCATTACCCCGCAGACAGTTAATCCCCTATTTTCACCTACAGAAGGATACTTCTGCGAGCCAGACAAGCCAGATTTGGGGGCCCGGTCCAGTCCGTCTTCCGAACCCTGCGCATCACCTTAGAAGAGGTCACAGCAGCGCGAACCAGGCCAGTGCCTCCGTGGGAGTCAGGTGAGCGTTACAGTCAGTGGTGGGCCCCCGTCTGTGATGGTTACGGCTGCAAGGCCACCCTCTAATGAATGGACATCAGGTCCTGGGGCTGATGTTCAAGTGAGGGTTGCAGAACTGCAGTCAATGACAGGGGCGCCACAGCAACAGGCATGATCCTGTGTAACAGGCCGACATGGGCCCGCACATGTGGTGGACGTATGCAGACTGGGGAGACACAGGGGGAGCAGCAGATGTTGCATGCCACCGTCAAACATGGCAATGTGAAGGACAAAATTTCAGAGGGCATGGATAAGATGTCTAAGACCATGACCCCACCAGAAGCCCGGGTAGAGCAACAGCTGCAGGGCATGTGATCCTCATGCCGCTCCACCGACTGCGCATGGAGGCCAACATCAAGGGCCAATGGGCTGGTCTGAGGTGTCTAAAGTAGTCACTGCATGCAGATGGTCAGGCATACACAGAGACCTTGAGCCATGAGATGCAGGCCATGAGAACTGCATTCCATGACGGTCAGCCACCAGGACACTGATGCATGAGGAGCTGGATACCTTCAGACAGAAACTGTCTGAGCAGCTCAATACATCATGGCTGAGTGTGCATACAGACTCTGCAGCCATCCTGGAGGACATGCATGGCGACCTCACCACCCTTATTCTCCTGGTGCATTCAACAATGTCAGGGCTGGCTAGGCTCAGTGAAGTCCAGGTCTTAGCACTCCATGGCAGGGGTCCAACACCATGGACACCTGCAGATCAACCGCAAGAGGGGGTCCCAGCACAGACCAGCCTCTTGTCCAGTGGCGGCTGGTGAGTTTGAAAGCTGGTGGGGCGTACATTTCCCAGGGTGAATTTGGGAGCGAGCGCATCAGGCGCGCGAGCCCACACCAACCAAGGGGGGTGCATGGGGTGCTCCCCCGGCAAAATATTTTGAAAAATGGCTGCTACAATGTGCAATTTACAGTCCAAACCCACTGTAATATGACATAAAAAGCATTAGGTTTTACATACTAATGGTGGTACATTATTCATTATTCTTACATGTGCAAGTTTGATGGTGTATCTTTCAGCAACTTGTATTGAGAATAACTTGTACTATGGTGTATGCATAAAGAAATTCATTTTATAGCTAGCCACTAATGATGGAAAAATATAATTTTCTCATGCTGTTGCTGGCATTCATATCCATTCATCCTCTTACTAAGGTGGGATTTTAGGCATTTTCTGAAAGGGGAGAAACTAAGCTTAATGCAACATTTGTCCTACCTCTAAAGGCTGTCAGAAAATATTTACTTGAAGGAAGGTTATGGTTGCAATGCAAACCCTAAAATCTACAGATATTCTCTGTTAGTTATGGTTTGCATGTCAACCACAACTCACCTCTGCCATGCACTTCTCATGACGTCACACATGATATTGCGGATTCTAATCACAGATGCAGTGATATTACAGGACATAAGCAAAAAACACCAAAGGAAAAATAGGAGCACTGCCTTTATTATAAAGAGCCTATTTTCCTTGTGACTGAGCTCGAAGTATACCAACTTCATGAGCACTGCAAGGCAGGGGACAGGTATTGTTGTTCTGCCAGCAGTAACTGGATACTATTGCCATAGCATTCACAAGTGTCATTCACATGCTCAGTTGCTTTAATGACATCTTTTATAATGCACTTAATTCCGGAAAACAGGCTCTTAGTGGGACTGTGATTTGCTTGAACCTGTGTTACTCTGCGTTGTCTTGCTTCCGAGACAAACGTGTTTACACCTGTCTTCACGGCCCAAGGAAGCATTTAGTTTGGCTTAGTGTACCATGAAAAAGATTTTGGTTTATAAGAGGAAAATAATGTTTGAAAGAAGTTGCATTTTGAAAACTGTTGTATACTATTCAGTAGACTGTTAAAAAGAAAAACATGTTTATCCTTCCTATATATTAGTCAGTAAGTTAGGTTTTAATGAGAATGTTTCTTTATTTTTAAAGAGCACACTATGAATGCATTATGTTCCACAGTGGTTTTGTGGCTTTATGTGGCTGGATGACAATAAGACTTGTAGAAACTGTTGTGTGTAGCGTATTTTCTATAGCAGGAACTCTGGTACCCAACCATGCTAAAACCCTCAACAAGCTAATACAGCACAGTATGAACACCTGTGCCGCAAGATTTCCTTTTTATTTGTCCACAATTGGGAAATCATTGCCACGGTATTGTGGTAGTAGGGAATGGTCTGATTAGCACAAGTCTCCCTATTGTGTTTTTAAGCAGCCAACACGGGAGAATACAATTGAAAACACAGGCAGAGTTGCTCACTCTAGTGCAGCCACAGAGGAAGGTCGCAAATATCCCAAAACGACAACACCGGTCTCATACAGCAATGCGCATAATACAGGAGGATATGGCTCGTCAGGCCGGTGTAGGCTTGATTTATTCATGGCATGATGGCAGATTTATTGCCCTTGAGTTGAGAAATACTAGGTTTGAGTCATTCCATGGAACGAGTTTACACCGTTTTTAACAACTAATACAATATTTGCATGTGACAGTAAAAGACTTAACATACTTTTTACCACAACGTTTTCTCGCTAAATATGCAACATTTTAGTTGATGTTACATCTGAACTGTACATCATCAGCATGCTACTTTGGACAGGTGGTGTTAAAACATTTTTTTTACAAAATAAAACACACACATTGCACAATTCCAAGTCTCATGCAGTCGCATCGAGGAGCTGTGTGGTTTGAGCCCTGTAACATTGTGCATGCAACACGCATGCAAAAGGTTACGGGACCGCAGAGCACCTTGATTTTAAATGCTATATGATTTACAGGAATGGCACTCAAAGGGAACAAAGGAGGAGGGAGCTCAAGTCTCTGTTTTAGCCGGAGACTTTAGCACACCTCCCTCCTCCTCTCTTATACCGCAGGTCCAGGGAGGGAGACACAATCAGAAGGACCAGAACAGCCCAGGCGGTCCTGGGCTGGGCTTAGGGGGGGAGCATCCCCAGAGCACCGTCCTCCTGGCTGTGAATGAAGGCCAGGCGGCTGCCGCAAGGACAAAAAGTGAAGTCCTTGTTGGAGACACATCAGCACCCTTATTGAAGATTGACTATTAAGTAATGAATCTTCAATAAGCAGTAAGCATTCCGATGCAACTCTGTGAGCCAACTAAATTGCAAGGTTACATGTAGGCCGAAACAGGCCCCTAAGGCTCTTAATGCCTCTTGGTCTCGGCCAGGGCCTACAAGTAACCTCACACTTTAGTTGGCTTGCGTGCTGCAAGTTAGTTAGAAGAAATTAAGTTAGACCGATTGCACTTACCAGGTAGGTTGCACCCTGCACCGTCATCCATCCGTCAAGGGAAGCAAGTAGGCTCTGCTGTTGAGGTTCCCTCGGGCAGCTCAGATGCAGCAAAGTGATTGAAGAAGGGAGAGAACTCTCTAGAGGACCCCATTCAACCCCGCCCACACCACACTCTGTCATTGCCTGGCCACTAGCAAATGACGAACATTCCTCTAACTTGTTGCTACCCACCCAGGTCAATCATCCTCATGGTGCGCTGTTTGCACACATATTATAATGCTGGTGGGGCCACCACTCTAGCGCCCCGCCAGCCTCCTAGATTGAGGATGTTTACATAGAATGCGTGGAGCTACGAGCTCCACGCACCTTACCATTGCAAAAGCTCTGTATAAAGGAACGCACCCCTCTGATGGCACTGTGGCAGGCCCAGCCACATAAAGATTCAATTGCAGAGCAGCAGAGTCATTATTTATTTATACTTAAATAATTAATCTGCCGCTCTGAAACACTGATATTCTCACTTGAACTTCTCTGCATGCAGTCTACTGCACACTCCTGGGGGGACTGGGTGTGGGGGGCGGCACCCCTCCCTATGTAAGCAGCCGCAACTGCCCCTGGTCCACCGTTGTCGTGAGGTCCATGAACCCATTGAGGGGAATTTCTTTTCTTTCAATTTTTTCCCACTCATGTGGATATTGATCTGCACCATCCTCCTCCCCCCTCCAGGGTGGACTCCTCCTACCCCACTCCCCAGTCCAGGATGGGATTTGTTTTTCTTTTCGCCATGAGCAGTGTGGTCTTTTATTTATTTTATTGGCCCCTTGTTTCGGCATGGACACTTTTTTCTTGTTTTTCAATACCCTTGACCAGGATGTTGGCATGTGTTTTATTTTTGTCCTTTCCAAGGTGGACACTTTTTCTTTGTTTATTTTGGCCTTGAGATGTGATGTTGTCCTCTCAAAGGCATGATGAGTGCGGTTGTGGACATGCAGCCATGCACAGGTGCGTCAACTGATATGGCTGCCTTGAGGTCTACAGGATGACATAATGTAGTGCGTGTGAGCAAAATGAACCAAACAATATGTCACAGGTTTGCGGCCATTTTGGATATTCACTTCCATCACCGCAATGAAAGCCTAAGTTTTTGTGGGCTCAGTGAGTAAACGTGAATTTTGCAAATGGTTGCAACGTCAGGATGATCTCAGACGAGTTAGCGGGAAGGAATGCTTGTTGCCTCGTCCACTGAAGGATGAGCCGAGGAGGGAGTGAGGCTCCACAGGTGCAGCGATAAGGGGTGATGGAAACGTAGATGAGAGGGAGAAGCTGGGGTTTTTCACTTCTATCTGGATTTTTCCACTCTGTGCTCCCAATGCTTGCTGTCTGCTCTTTGGCCGAGGGCAGAAGCAACCATGAAGGGGCAGGGATTTATCCCAATAAAGAGCCGAGATATTGCTCTGTGGAAGGATATAGAATTAGACCCCCGGGTGATGAAGTCTCACTGAGACGGAGGACGCACCGCTCCAGACCCCGTTATCACGAGTGATCTCTCTGTCTTCCTGCTCTTGGGACTAAGCACTGTTGAGGAGGCTGAGATGAGTGTGTTTTCTGTGGCTGCTATAACAGTGATGTATTTGCTTTATGTATACATGTAATCTTTTATATTTGCTATGTGTATGTTTATTGGGTGTGAATAAAGGGCCTATAACGAGCCATTTATTTCATCTTTATGACCAGTAGTCCATGTGTGTGTAACGCTCACCTGGCTCCCACGGAGGCGCTGGTCTGGATTGCTGTGGCCTCTTCAAGCGTGATGCGCAGAATTCGGACCACCGATTGAACTGGACCCCCAAATCTTGCTTGTCTGGCTCGTAGGAATATCCTTCTGCAGATGAGAAAGGGGATTATCTGCCTGCTGAATAATGTGCTTGCTCCCCCCTTTCCCCCTTCGTTCTCCTCTGACTTCCTCCAAAACCCCCAGTTTAAGCTCACCTTATGGTTTGGAAGGATGAACTCTCCATCCTGCTTCTGGTGCAGGGGCGCGCGTTCGTCCAGTTACTTCACTGGTTTTAGAATGGTGTTGGCAAATCCACTTGACTTTACTGAGCGATACGCCGTAAGTATGAAGATGCAAAAATTGAAGTGTGAGCCTCCTTTTATGTTGTCTTTTTCTGTCCTTTATTTCAGGTGCAGAACAAAGGCGATGCGTTGAGGGGTTAAATTGCCGGGGTAAATCAGGTGAGTCAGTGATGAGGGCGACCCCTCTAAATGTCTTTATAATTCCCCAGTAATGTCTTTGGTCCTTTCCCCATAGGGGCCGGGGTGGGGTACCAGCCAGAGATGTGGCGCCGACCCGAGATGTGGAATGGTTCACCAAGAATAGCCGGTAAGTAATATGGCTGAAAATCCGGCTTTCCTCTTGTGTTCCCTTGCTCACCTTTTGTCTCTTCTTCTCTCCCTTAGGTGCGGTTCAGGGATGTGGCGACCGGCACTGAAAGCCGCGATGGAGCCGGGCGGCGTCTCGGGAACAGGTGAGTGAAGCGCGGCGCTGCAGCGAGCAACGCGGTGCTTTTAAATGGAAGTCTTCCTTCAGGAATGCTGGCGTGAAGATTCCGGGTGCAGGTAAGAAGGTTGAAATAGTTCTTGGTTTTCACCTTTCTCTTCTATTATTCCCTTACATGTGTTCCAGGTTCGAGGCGGGCGTGGCTGGAGTCCAGGTGCAGGAGCTGACACGGTGAGCGTTCAGCTGCTGGATGCAGAACAACGCGAAGCACGTGTGGCTGTCCGGGTGTGTCTTAAATAGCCTTGGAAGAAGTTCCAGGTGAGTATTCTTCCACAGCCCCACCCAAGTAACAAAATAGTTCCTTCAGAAAAATAGTCCCTCCTAAGCCTCATTTGGCTTGGTTCTTCATGCAGCATGATTTGTATCAGGTGAGTGTGCAGCATGGTCTGCTTCAGGTAAGTGCACCAAACACTTCCCTTTATGAGCCTGGCGCCTATGGCGCCAGGACTGATGTCCAACATGAGCCTGGCGCCGACGGCGCCAGGACAGAGTCCAAAGAGCCCCTATAAAGGGCCGCTGGGCTTGTACCCGGGGGCGTGATGCCTGCTCCCGGGGGTGCTGGGCCTGGCCTGGTGCTCCAGGGGTAGGCATCATGACAGCACTCTCCCCCAAGGCCCCTCCCAAGGCCTTTTCCCTAGGAGGTTTCGGTTTGTTCGGGAAATTCCGATGGAACCTTTTTACTAGCCGAGGTGCATGTACGTGGTCGCTGGGTTCCCAAGATCTTTCCTGAGGCCCATACCCCTTCCAATCAATTAGATAGAAAAGTTTTGATTTTGAGATCTTAGAGTCCAAAATGTTCTTCACCTCAAATTCAGGCTCCCCATCTATCTGGATTGGTTCTGGTGGCTGTATTAATCTGGTTCCTGGTTGCACTGGTTTCAAAAGCGACACATGAAAGACGGGATGAATCCGCATGTTAGCTGGTAGATCTAGCTTAACTGCCACTGGGTTAATTATAGCTTTGATCGAGTAAGGGCCTAAATACCTTGGATTAAAAGTCTGAGGTCCTTTGAGTGATAAGTGTTTGGTAGCCAACCATACTTGATCCCCTATTTGGTATGGAGGCGCCTCCTTGCGATGCAGATCCGCATTCTTTTTGTATTTCTCTTTCGCATTGTCATGACCACTGCCTCCAAGGTGTCAGACCTAGCCCAACATCCTTGGAAGCAGGGTCATGACCCTTATTCCAGGCACAAGCCGGCCCCCGTAGGGGCCTTTTGGACTTTGTCCTGGCGCCAGCGGCGCCAGGCTCATGCTCATAAAGGGACCCAGTCCCGGCACTGGAAGCGCCGGGCTCATATAAAAAGGATTGGTGCTTGGGTGGACTTACCTCCTGCAGACCATGCTGCTTTCCTACCTGCAGGATGAACTCTTCATCCAATCCTGCTGGGACTACTTTAACTGCTGGGTGGGGCCAGCACCACTCCCAAGAATTACATACTGGAACTCTTTTCTTACCTCTGAAAGCTGTGGAAGAAGATGCCTAAGCACTACTGAAGGCTATTTAAACCACACCCGATTGGTTTCACGTGCTTCGCGTTATTCTGCAATAGCAGCAGGACGCTCACCGTGTCGGCTCCAGCTGATCTTCTTCTTCTGCACCTGAAAACAGGAAAATCTTCAACTTACCTTCCTGAATCCAGCTCCAGCCTTCCGCGACATCTGAAAAGGAAAACGAGAACATTAGAGTAGCACGAGAAAGTACCAGAGCTGCTCTTACCACCTTCCGGCGCCTTCCAAGGCCTCGTGCCGCGATTCTTCGTTCTCCAGCCATCTGCAACTACAAAGAATACAGGTTAGCGATAACTCTGTGATATCTGCTTACCTGTGCCACGGTCCCCGCGAGCTCCGTTCAGCGCCATTTGTCCGCACCTGTAAAATACAAGAAGGACATTATTAGAGCTCAGGACTCCATTTCTACTCACGTGCCTTAAGTGGTGATACCTGTCCATCCTCCGGCACGATCCTTCGGCCTCAGTCTTCATCGCCGATTGCACCGCAACCTGAAAGAAAGGAGAAAAAGACTTTTAAAAGTGCATTTAACTTCAGATGAACTTTTTACTTGCCTGCAAAAACTCCGGACTTCTCCACTTACCGGATCAGCATACCGGACCTGCAAAGAGGCAAGATTCTGAAAGGACAATAAAAAGACTCATATAAGGCACTCACCGTTCGTGCAGCTAACGACGGTCTTGCCTTCTGGACTCTTCCTCCGCAATAAAAGGCTGAACTATCGTCCAGTGAAGTAACTGGCTACAGCACCCCTGCACAGACGCAGGATGGAGAGCGCCGCTTTTACCTACCTAAGGTGAGCACGTGCGGCCTAGGAGAGTTGTAGGAGTGTCAGGAAGGGGAAAGGGCCGAAAACCCGTCAGGCAGACGTTAACCCCTGTTTCTTCTCTGCCCGCAGACATCTCACTCTCCAGATTAAGATCACAGTAAGGAGGGGGCCCTTCCAGGGTGGTGCCAAAGACCTGCGAGTGACTTTGGAAGGTTCGGAGAACGCCCAGACCAGACCCGCGCCTCCGAGGGATTCAGGTGAGCGTTACAGAACGCGAAGCCGACCACAAATATCCCACCCAGGCGCAATGGAAACCTCGGATACAGACCAATTGGCCCAATTGCTTGGGGAGCTGAGGGCCGAGGTACATGCATCTCGTCAAGAAACAAATGCCTTACGAAGGGAATTGATCGTTTCCAAAGAGCGAGCGGACGACCTGGCCAGGCAATTGCTACAAATTCAAGCTGGGCAAGCACCTTTGCCTACCTCGGGAGGGAATTATCCACTTACAACCTCAAGCATTCCGGTGCAGATTAATCTGCCAGGGAATGTGCCCCTGGCTCCACCAGAACGTTTCTCAGGTGATCCTAAACGCTACGCAGTATTCATCAACCAATGCCGCTTGCACTTTTTGTGTAGACCCGCTGCATTCCCAACTGACCAAGCTAAAGTAGCGTTTGTACTTTCCTATCTTAGTGGCAATGCGGCTGATTGGTCCATTCCTTTAGTGACACAGGATGATCCGGTCCTCCGAAACTTCCAAGACTTTCAGGCCAGTATGGAAAAGTTGTTCGCACGACACTCACAAGGGCAGGCCTTGGACAATGAACTCCTATCGCTAAGACAAGGTAACCAAGATCTCCTGGCGTACATAGCATCTTTTAACAGACTGGTGGTTGAAACCAGGTGGCCAGAGGACAAGAGGATCACGCTTTTCCACAAGGGGCTACGTGGAGAACTTAAAGATGTCTTAGCACAGGTGGTAAATCCTCCGCAAGAGTGCTCCGATTATATCGACCTAGTAGTTCAATTAGATCATCAACTACAGACCAGAAAGGCCGATCGCTCCAGATTTGAAACCCGGACGTTCTCAAAGACTCAAAACCCTGCTAAAGGAAATGATTCCGTGGAACCCATGCAGATAGGCATCGTGAAAGGACCTTTAACTCAAAAGGAACGAGAAAGGCGAAGACAGTTACAGCTGTGCCTCTACTGTGGGAAGTCTGGACACTTCCTTCGAGATTGTTCAGTGAAACCGGTCAAGAAAGCCTTGGGAGCTTCCGATAAGGATGCAAAACAACAAGAATCGGGAAACGACCTCGCCCGGCAAGCGTAGAGGTCCGCTTGCCGAGCGTAAAAACCAGTTCCTTGATCTCGCATTTCGTACTGCCCATGGTCCTCATAAGCCCCGACCAACCAAATCGTATGCATGCTATTAAGGCATTCATTGATAGCGGATCAATCGGTAACTACGTGGATCAAGATATGGCAGTTAGGATGAATCTTCCTTTATGTCCTAAATTGGTAAAAGATGTAATCACTACAGTGGATGGTACAGAAATAGTTTCCGGACCAGTCTCTCACACCACCGTGGAAGTGACGCTGCTCTGCCAGGACGGACATCGGGAAGGAATCGTGTTTGATGTAATCAAGGCCCCGCAGTTTCAAGTAATTCTAGGAGTTCCTTGGTTGGAAAAACACAATCCTCAGATCGACTGGCGAGCCAAGGTAATCCGGTTTCCAGAGTGCGCCCAAACTTGTTATTCTCGGCCTGACATCAGGCTGGCAGCCATCGCTTCCGAGAACCTCCAATTGCCTCCTGAATACCAAGAGTTTAGTGATGTCTTCCAGAAAGATCAGGCCAACACCTTGCCCCCGCACAGATCATACGACTGCCAGATAGACCTGATACCCGGATCCACTCCACCGTGCAGTAGAATATATGCTCTTACTGAGCCAGAAAATCTTCACCTCAGACAATACTTAGACCAGTACCTGGCTAACGGATTTATTCGTCCCTCAAAATGTCCAGCTTCTTCAGCTTTGTTCTTCGTCCCGAAAAAGGAAGGTGGCCTGAGAACGTGTATAGATTACCGCGCCCTGAACCAGATTACAGTCAAAAACAGGTATCCGCTGCCTCTGATTCCCGAACTATTGGACCAAGTAAAAGGCACCTGCATTTACACAAAACTAGATCTCAGAGGAGCTTACCACTTGGTACGAATCAGGGAGGGTGACGAATGGAAGACGGCCTTTCGCACAAAATACGGATTATTCGAGTATCAAGTAATGCCTTTTGGACTATGTAATGCACCGGCCGCCTTCCAGTTCTTTATGAATGACGTTCTCCGAGAGCTTATTGATGTTTGTGTAGTCGTCTACATTGATGACATCCTGGTATACTCCTCCTCAGAAGCTGAACACCGACGACATGTCACCGCAGTTTTGCAGAGGCTTCGCCACCATCGTTTATTTGCTAAGTTGGAAAAGTGTACCTTTCATGTAAAGGAAGTCGAATTTTTGGGGTTCATTTTGTCACCCAACGGTGTTCACATGGACACAAGAAAAGTGGATACTATCACCAAATGGCCGTCTCCGACTTCGGTAAAAGGAGTACAGAGCATGTTGGGCTTCGCTAATTTTTACCGAAGGTTTATCCCCGAATTCTCTCGAATAGTCCAACCTATCACGGCTCTCCTAAAAAAGAACAAAAATTCGAGTGGACTCCAGAGGCCGAACAAGCCTTCCAAGATTTGAAAGCCAAATTTATTTCTGCTCCAGTCCTGAAACATCCTCGTCCAGAACTTCCTTATATCGTCGAGACCGACGCATCTAGCCTTGCAATGGGGGCAGTTTTGTCACAAAGAGATCCTGAAACACACCAATTACACCCTGTGGCGTTTTGGTCCTGCAAATTTTCGGCCCCGGAAATCAACTACACAATCACGGACAAGGAACTTCTGGCAATCAAGTCCGCCTTTAAGGCCTGGCGGCATTATCTCCTAGGAGCCCGGCACACTGTCACTGTAATTACTGATCATCGTAACCTCCAATATTTGAA